>NC_050607.1:17934458-18289458 GCF_013368585.1 Megalops cyprinoides | reverse complement strand
TCTCAGTATGTGGCGGAATGGACCCGGGCGGGGTGTTACGGAGGAGCTGACGAACCACGGCCCCTCATGCTGGTGCTCGTTTAGCTTCTCTCTTCATCACGGTGTTAACATTACAGCTGTGAGCAGTGCAGCCGATAGCAGCAACTGATAGCAGCACCAATGTGGACAGAGTATGTATGACCATGGGGCAGTGCTGTAACATAGTGATAAAGAGCGGGTCTCGTAACCAAAAGGTTGTTAGTTCAATTCCCTCCTGAGGCACTGCTGCTGTACCTCTGGGCAAGGAACTTAACCCAGAATTGCCTCAGCAAATATCCAGCTGAATAAATGGATAATACTGAAAAAAAAACTGTACCAATGTAAATCGCTCTAAGAGTGACTGCTGAATGATAATAATGTAATTTATGTGATGTGAGTGGCCAGCACGGCGCCCTCTATCTTACTGAAGGTGACTTTTTAAGGATGTTAAAAGATTATTTTAAACCGGAAAAAAAGGGTCCCCTGGAAAGTGACCGCTGATGTAATTTCCCAAGAGGAGTCTGAGCTTAGAATCTGTTAGGTCCGTTCTCTCTGTTTTTGAATCAAAAACAGACAGGCGAATGAAGTACAGTAAGCTGTCCATAAATCTTTAAAAGCCCTATCATAAAAGATCCATTAAAGTCGTACCACGGTTTTGCTCGAACGGGGAAAGAAGAGGGGAGAAAAATCTGTTTTCTCAATAAGCTCAGAAAGATGATCTGTGACTAAGTGGTAGGAGGACTAACAGGTCCCAGCTTGCCTGACCTGCTGGGCTTCCCCTGACCCTGCTGACACCGCTACGTCCTTCTTTATCACCCAAAGCATCACCCTTCGGCAATTGCCGGCATTTTATCCTCCCCTTGTCGCGTTTTGCTGGGAGTTCGCGTCTGCTCCTCCGCCCCTGTGCGGTCTCTTTATTCTCCTCTGTAGAGGCGTCATTAGAAATACTAATTTGACAACAGTGCTTGGCGGTGTTCGTTCCCGTCCTGCCGGCTTCCCTGTCCCGCGCTTGAGACCTTGCGTATCATAAACCGCGCCTTGATCACGGGAAACCACAACCACGACAGATCAAAGCTTACCTACCGTAAATTATTGCGCTGGTATCTGCTCAGACGTCCTTTTTTTAACACGGCTCCGGGGCGAAGACGTTATGCAACGCCATTAAAGCACAATGGGACCATTGCAGTTTATGAGATCGCAGACGCTGCGATGAAAGGTTATGAAGAATGGGACTCTGCAGGGGGGGGGGGGGGGAGGGGTGAGTGGCTGAAGGGTTTCGTCAGACCATGTGCTGCGCCCTGTGCTGCTGTATGTTTGGGCTCATGTTGTGTATGTCCCTGCAGGGATGAAACAACGTCACCCTGAAGGCGCTCAGAGCCTCAGAAGACCCGTCTGATGGCGTGATACCCCTGTGTCCCCTCTGGCCTCATGGTGAACGAACAGAAAACAGACTTATACGGCCGCAGGATGTTCGGGAAACTCAGCCACCTCAGAGCAATGTGGGGGGGGGGTGGCTGATTGTGTATCTGCTTCTGCCAAACGCATTGTGATGAATCAGACAGAGTATTAACAGACACTGTTAGTGTAATGTTACTGAACGGTTTTATGAGCCACATGTTCAAAAGACAGCACCTCACACATTGTTAACGTAAAGTAACTGAGGCATTTTACATGGTACCTGTTTAAAAGACACAACACAAGGTTCTATGATAATAAAACCCATGGATAGTGTTTGGTTGGACAACTATTTACAACAGAATTATTGATCAGTTTATTATTCATAATATTAACACTTTTACTTTGATTTTTAAAAACTGCCTGACTGTTCCAAGAAATCATCATTTCAAACTGAAATTAGACACAAAGGTTAAACGACAGCTATGGCACAACTACTAATGCATATTTCAGACAGTCCTAAAATGTCCCTTGCAGGAGAGCTTGGGCTAAAATGTACTTTTTAGACTGCGTAACCTCTTTTTAACAATGTCCACACACCCCCCCCCACTCCCCCCCCTCCCAGTGTGTGTTGTGAGTACAGTGCGCGAGGTCTGATGTGTGTTGTGAGTACAGTGCGCAAGGTCTGACGATCTCCGCAATCCTGGGTGTTTTCCACACAGAATACCAATGAATAAATAAATAAACTGAGATGAGAGCCGCCGTCTGCTGTGTGCGTCACAGTTCCTCAGAGCCTCTCCATCCGCCTCCCTGACGGAAGCCGCCGTCCCGCTGACTGACTCCTACAGATGTGCCCCCCCCCCACCCCCATGAAACCCATGATAGGGTTTCATGACTGATTTACCAGGAAAGGGGGACGCGGAATGATAAAGCGCTCATTCACATATGACAAAGCAGGACCTCGCCTCAACCCCGCCACCTCTAAAGACGGAGGCGAGATCTTAGGAAAACTGATAAAAACACATGACGCAATGTTGCTGTTTTCCTCCGCGGCGGTGAATGCTGTCGGTTTAAGTCGGGGTGAGTGAATCTGGGCGGGAGATGGACAGGAAACATCCTAAATGGATATTAACAGGCACATCAGCGGGATATAAAGGCCCTTCAGATTGCCATTGAGAGACCAGAACTAATCCCCCCCCGGCCCAGTAGCATTCAGGCCTCATGTATATGTAAATGTGAGGTCCTGTTTGAAAACACGAGGGAAGGAGCTTAGCTCCTGATCGCCTGAGACAACAGAGGCGTTCATTATTCCCCTGTGTAACCCGGTCTCAAAGCTCAAGCCCGCGAAATCCCCTCGTCAAGGTGAATCGGCCACTCCAGATCTTTTAAGCGCATTAGCGTCTTCGGGTGTCTGCCGAAGTTAGAATGCAATCGAATCAAAGGGATTGTCCCGTGACTGTTTGAGAGGTGATGAATTTTTTTTTGTCATTTTTAAAACATTGCAATCCTTCTGCTTCAGGTGGGCTTAAAAACTTTACTGTAATTATCTGTTTGTTCAGATAATGTCACTCTCTTGCAAAAGCAGAAAAAAAAGTCTGCTATACAGTTCTGTAATGCATTTAATGCTTTTCAAATGCTACGGTAGTTGCTAAGCGACTTCTGTACGTTTCATTTACTGTTTAGTAAAGTTATATTTACAGTTGTAAACATAAGTGAACTTTCCTGTTCGGAAAAGTGTGCTAGGACATCCACCAACTAACTAATAGAATCTGGAATGTATGCACAATTTTCATACAGGCAGTAAAGTGTGTAAAGTGTGTAAAGTTTCATATGGGCAGTAAGCCGCGTAAAATAAAGAAATTAAATGAACATCCAATGAATTAACCAAAAGAAAGTCCTCATGAATTTAAGTTAGGGACTAATATCTCCCTCTTGACTGTGACACAGTATTGGCATGGTGGGTAAGGCCGGATTTTGTACCCAGGCTGGCAGCACTGGCTGGAGAGATAAGGGTCCTTCACCGTCTCACATCCCAGGCACAGAGCCCTATCGCCGCCTCCGATTACACGTTCGCCAGCTTGTAAAATTTGTCAAATTAACCACAGGTGCTCGTGTCTCGGCTTTGCCGGGGATAACTGCGCCACGGTTCAAAAAGTACATCCAGAAACACTTGTCAAATAAAAAGAGGTGTGTCCTTCCATGCACAGGCTAAAAAAACTCTGAAAAACTCACATCGGTGACTGGTGGCTCCTCAGACACTTCCTCTGGAGCTCAGGGACGTGTGTCTGGCAGAGACGCTCTATAGTCACACACAGCAGGACTTAGGACTGAAGAGCTCAGAGGAGACATGCAACGGTATGAGCACCGGGAAAAGAGCAGAAGCCCCGGTAACAAAGGCCATTCCACCCTGCAGGCCTCAGTCCATTTTCCCTTACCTACACACCTCTCTCTCAAAACCACCATGACCTGCAGGCAAGTCCCTCCAGACCTCCACCCACCTCTACCCGAGTGGTCAGGCATGGCGTTCACTTTGCCGGAAATATACTGCTGCGCAAGCCAGGAGTGTAGCAACCAACCAAAGGACCACACCAAAGCTCCAGCTGGAGGCTACTGTTTGCTACCCAGCTGGGCCATGTGGCTTGCAAGACGGTAAAAGCGTTCCTTTTAAAATGGATCGCAAGCGTATGAAAAAAGCCGCCCCTTCACAGCAACCGTGCAAAAGGCCTTTATAGATCCATCTGAGTGATAAATGATTTTCAGCGCTGGTGGTAATGTGAGAAATCTGAGGCGCGTTATGGATGGCGTTTCGCTCAGCGGCCGTGACTTCACTCGGCGAGCGCGCCCGGCGCTCTCACGACAACCGGCCTCCGCGTGTTTCCCATGGTGATGAGGTCCAGCTGTGAAACGGGGAGAGAGCCAGCCTGCGTCTCAGCGAGCGAAGGATAATCAGGCCCGCTCTGGTGAGGTTCCATCCATCCGTTTGTTTGCCTTACTTACCATCGGGTTATTCTTCATTTTCAAGAGCAACTGGAAACTACCGAAAATAAGCAGAGGCCTGTTTTGTCAAAACATAATTACCCACTGCTATTCATTATGACAATATATTCCACAACCATTAGGCCAATATTATGTATTGTTCTTTCTGAGAGAAGGTCTAACCTCCAGTGCTGCAACAGAGATGAAGCGAATATCACCGGCCCAGTATGCAAACAACACCCCTGACACAGGGTGACAGACGACTGCATATCCATGTCTGTGTGTTCTGCGGTTTGGTCATACAGCCACTACCTTTCCCTCTCCCTCAGACTGTGAAAAACATACTCTCTGAGTGGTCAGTGTACCCTAAACAGTACATTTTTTTCCCCAGGACTTCCAAGCCACAGTATCGGCAAGAAGCTGCCATGCAGAATTTATGACCGAGCCAACCACACGCTGGTTGTGATTTGCACACTTGATGAAAAATGGATGGAAAAATAAAAAAGGCAAACCACAGCACTATGAATAAATTAGCTGCTCTCCTTGTCGCTCTGCTGTTCACATCCAAGGGAGGGGAATGGCCTGCTGTCTGACTGGAGCCCTTACTCTAATCCAGGCTGTGTCACAGTCTGATGGATGCTGTATGGTGTACATTATCTGAAAACAGTGCCTAGGGGTGATTTGTTCCACCCACATTCTGCCTAAGGTCCATTGATGAAATATGGTATTAGCTTAGCTGTTCAATATGATGCTTGACAAGCAGGCTGAATGCTCATTTCACCTGCCAGAATAGGAATTGGTCTAATTTTTTTATGAAAGATAGGTTTGTATAAGCTTACTATCTTAAACTGAGCATTCACCAGTGTCACAAAAACACCAATGCCTACACTCCATACCTTAAAATTGCACACACACACATACCCACACACCCATGCACATACACCCTGCGTACACACAGACACATATGCAAAGAAACACACACAGACACGTAAGCATGCATACAAATGCAACACATGCAAACACACACACTACACAGATACAGATACAGACACAGACACACACACACACACACACACCTAAAGCCATGCTGACTTGTCTGCAGAAACTAGACCATACACAGGACATTGAATTGCTCTGTCCCCATTTAAGGATGTTAGCAGAACGTGTTCTTTTGATCCCTCCTGACTCCTTGTAAATCAAATATAATTGACAGAGAAAAGCTTTAAAAATGCAAACACCTGCGATGAATTAAACCCATTAATGGATACACTGTGACTATCAAACCCCCCAGTAATGACAGAGACAGGTGCCGAGGCTTTTACCCTCCCCTCACGGTCCCGCCTCGGCCATAGATTATGGCTGCAAAGTGATCCCGTATCATGGTCTGGCTAATGTCGGGGAGCTGCTTCGCGCAGAGCGGGCTCTCTAATTAAACCCTGAATGGGAATGTGCTGACCCCCTTGGCACGGCTCCTAATCTGTGAATAATGTAAAGTATTTCTGCCCGCTAAACAGGCTGTGTCTTCAGTGCACTTCGGGGCACGCCTCGCGGCCTCACCCGCCGCATCAATTTATTATCAGCTATGAATATTTCAGACCGTGACTACCTGCGACTGCATCCCGCGGGCCCTGCTGTGTATGAAAAATAGAAAGCCACGTTTAAGCCGCAGGTCTATTTTCATAAATGACACTGGCTGGGACGCACACACAGTGTATGTGACTCGGTGCTCATACAGTAACGATAAACTGCCCTGCCCCTTTCAAGCTGCTAACAGTAAGTCACTGCTGTGGTGAGCACTTAATATTACAAAGATTGATAAAGCAAAAGTCAACACAGAAAAACCTCATTATCTTTAATTGCACAAGAATGCACTTATAATAAAGTGATGAAACAGGTAATGAAGACAAACGTAGGATCACTTTGAAGCCAACTGCAAGAACAGAGAAGCATACGGGATCATCTGATTGGAGGACAGTGGTTGGATGGTATTTAAACCTCATTAAATAAATAAAAGAGTGTATTTAGTTTTTATGAGTCACTCTGCGACCTTCCTCCCAGCCTGCTGTGGTTGTTACAGAAAACACCAGTGAGTCAGTTCCACAGGAAGTCAGCTGGCAGACAGGCCAGAAGGAAATCATATCGTTGTATTTACTTCAGTGGGTGAATCTGGAGTGGTTATTGTGGTTGCTTCAGCCAGATGACTGCTTCATGTTTACATGCCCTGTACATGCCACACATAGCCTGCATGCTTTTACCAATCAGCTTCATCCTTCACTTAAGTTGTACCATTATTCAGCTGAACCTACAAAATTTACAATGCAAATACTAGTATGTGCCACTAGTTCACACAAGGACAGTTTACTGTATCCGTAAAAATCAGAAAACTAGCCTCACTCATAAACATGGAAGAACACACTTGGCTTCGTTACACCAGAGCAGGGTGGGTCCTGTCAGTCAGGGTCCTCTCATCAGGCTCGGCGCCAGGAGAAAATACAGAGGGGTGTGCATGCAATCCACATGGAACACAAAACATCATATCTTAAAAAAATGTAATGAATACTAGGTAGGCATTGGGATATACGGAGACAACTGGGGGTGCACTGAGGTCCGTCTGGGGGTGCACTGCACCCCTAAGCAGCCCCGTAGCGCCGGTCCTGCCGGTTGTCACACCACTGTCACCGCCGTGTGACTCATCGGGTGCCTGTGAGTCTCTCTGACGACTATCCTCTTTTTGGAGCTTGTTCTCCGGGAGCACCGTAGGACATATAAACATTGAAGTGCATGTGTGTCAGGATTGCATTTGTTGCATCCGAGTGCCCCAGAATGCCTGGACAAGTGCAGAGGATGTTGCAGAGAGATGAGGCCTCATGTAGAACTGTGGATTCCAAGAAGCTGGGAGTGAAAAAGGGGAGAAAACGCAAATAAATAAAGAAATCAATGTGACGCGGTGACCGCCCTTGAGAAGTGAAAAGAAGCACAGACCCTGATGGTGTGAGTGGTGCTGGGCTCCTGCCTGGGCCTCCTCTTTTATCAGAGTGGGAACGGGATAAAGACCTCCCTCTGAAAAGTTAGACTTGCTTTGGCCTTGTCAAAGGATGGGAGGGAGGCGGGGGAAGCAGGGGGAGAGGGTTCTGGCTGCCAGGCTCTCGTGCTCACTGGCAGAAGCGCGGAAGATACTCATGGTATAAAGTGTTGCTCCAACACCAACAGGTTATACAGTTACATCTCTACTGTTCCAGAAATGAAGGAGTTTTATCAAACGACGCCTTTTCACTAAAAGAAAGCTTTAATGATTTAGAGTAGATTTAAACCAGTGTCTTCAAGGGATTAAACCACTGCAAGATGAACAGCACATTAAGTCTGAAACAGATTCACCATCCTTTTAAAGTGAGATTTGGCGATTCTTTCACAGCTATGCTAAAATGAAACGGCATTCACATTCTTTGGAATAGCCTCCTCTCTTTCAATAACAACGCAGTGTCCGGCCAACTGAGAATTTTTGTGAACTCGTCCACATTTTAACGCTACTCCTTTCAGCAACATTACTGTTGAGGAGCTTTTCTGTGATGGCCTCAAGCCGTCAAACACAGTTACCATCCTGTGCCGCTTTGGGATTGAAAACAGACCATTTGGCATTAGTTTTGGGTGGACCTGGCTACATGGCCTAAGTTTGTGCTTTACCCCTCTGTCCTGCGGTGAAACAAGACAGCATGTTGCTGTTGGCTCAGAGGCATGCGTGTGTGCTACCTCAAAACTTTAACAGGTGGATTTTGTGAAGCTGTTCCCGGGACATCAACCAAGTATTCATGATTCACAGTAACAAGCGCATGAGTTTATTACATTTGAAAAAAAAGCCACTAATATGTGTCATACACACATCTGATCCGCAGACTAAATCGGAGACAACAGCTGTACTGTATAATGTGTGAAAACAAAACAAAGCGGGCCTTAATTCTTCGAGGAATGGAGCATTTGCAGGTTTTAGCATGACAAACCTGACGCGGTGATCTCGGGACGCCCACAGTGCAGGCTCTTTCACAGAGCCAAACTGTAATCCTTTAAAGATGTGCTGAACTATCTGCTGGAGGTCTCCTCTCGGAGTGCTTTTGTTGCAGGCCGTGCCTCAGTAGGCAGGTACTGACTCTGAGGCTTATTCGCTACTGATTACACGGCTTTTATTCCCCTCTCAGGATTACATTAAAATAACATCTGTCAGAATGAAAATGTGGTTGGACCAGTGGCGCTAAGATAACACACACCCTGAGTGTACACACCTGCTAACAACAAGGTATACATAAACATAAACCTTTGAGAAGTAACACAGTCTTACCAATTCTTATCAATCTTACCGTATCTCCAAACACAGTTGTAATACCTAGATGGTGCACGCAACTGTATATTTTAATCATCAAAAACAAGATAAAGTGCATGATTAAAAAAATAATTTGGCCAGATTGAGTGGCTCAGACAGTAAAAGCACTTGATTCATAAGCAGGTTTTTAAACCGGCCGTGTCATTTGCCAACTATGGCCAGAAGCCCACACCAGCGGAACAAATTGGCTTAGTTCTGCTGGGAATAGACGCGGGTAAGTTGGCCAGAGTCCCTTCATCGCTCCACTGTTGGTACCCTGTGACTTGCATAGCTGCATATGAGTTACTCAGATCGGATCAGGAAGACCTGTCCTGATGCTATTTGCCTCCTGGTGTATTGTGAAACTTGAATGGGAAATAGAATGGTTGGCAGGCATATGTATCGGCTCCTACACAAGTTAAGCAGTTATCACTAGGGTGATAAGAAGCCATAGTGTACAACTGGCGACTACTGAAAAGTGAGTGAAATGGGAATAGTGCAAAATAAAAATAAATAAATAATGATACCGATAATAAACCATATGTCACATCTGAACAAACAGTAATGGATACGATGGTAAAATCGTTTAAAAAGACCAACCTTAATGATATAATAGGTTAATCACTGTATGATATTGCAAGCTTCAGAATGGCCAGCCACAATTCAATTTTAAAACATGAGTAATGTCTCTCTCCCCCCCTCAATGTTAAGCAAACACTCAGAGAAAATGTGAATTAAATATTCTGTCGCTATCAGACTGAGTCTGCAGATGCTCAGATAAGCAATAAGAATGATTTTATGAGGAGTAAATATATTCCTTAAGCACACATTAAGCACAATGTTTTATACAACATCATACTGCCCACACACCATCAGAAAACACTGGCTAGACATTTTCACTTTCAGAGGGAACAAAGATTTGCTTTGTTAAATATTACGCACCTTACTTCCAAAATAGACATGCCTTGTGAATGAACTTTATACTAGACAGCTGGTAAACTTGATTTTGTTTGGTCACATGTCTATGTCCTAGGACAGAGTTTTATCAGGAGGTGTCTGAAATTGTGACTTAGGACCAAACATCTGACTCCAGGTCAGTTCTAACTCTGCTGTACCGGGCCTGGTGTTATGAGTGAACTGAGAGGAGAGATAAGCTGAAGCACAGGCTCTAAGGGGCCCCTCCAAGCTGTGTTTACTCATACCTGGCTGTCATACCTGGCCGTTTTCCAGTCAACATGTGAATGACCTACTTCAATAAAACGCAGACTGCACTCTTAATGTGTAGCCTAAGTTAAGGGACACCTACTGCTCTTTTCTGGGAAATAAACAAATACGAAACCCCATGGAAAGGTTGGTTGGACATGCAAAATACATATCAACCTTGTAAAGGCCATCTGCTTGGTGCCAGTTTAGTATGACCAACAATAAACTTCTAGCCTATACCTATTTTCTTCCTGAGTCATCCCAGGTAACTGTAAAAGTAATTTCCAGCTCTGGTTGACACATGCATGCTAAAAAATGCTAAATAAAGACAGTGGTGTGAACTGGTGGTTTCTTCAGACACACGGTCTTGCTGTCTCCATGTGAGCTGCTCTGGCTGGTATCTATGACGTGTCCTGACATTGGCAGCGATGCCCAGGTGAGGGAGTGCGATGGCTGGCCTCCTGAAAGACCTCCCGAGTGTAAGCATCATGAGCTTCACTGCTGCGCACTACAAGTTCCAGCTCCACCTGCTGCTCTGGACACAGAGGCCATCCTATTGGCCAGGGCTGCCAACAAATGGTATTGTATAGTGGGCAGTAGATACAGCCCCAGTATGGTGTAGTGGGCAGCAGATACAGCCCCAGTATGGTGTAGTGGGCAGCAGATACAGCCCCAGTATGGTGTAATTGGCGGCAGATACAGCCCCAGTATGGTGTAGTGGGCGGCAGATACAGCCCCAGTATGGTGTAGTGGGCGGCAGATACAGCCCCAGTATGGTGTAGTGGGCGGCAGATACAGCCCCAGTATGGTGTAGTGGGCGGCAGATACAGCCCCAGTATGGTGTAGTGGGCGGCAGATACAGCCCCAGTATGGTGTAGTGGGCAGTAGATACAGCCCCAGTATGGTGTAGTGGGCGGTAGATACAGCCCCAGTATGGTGTAGTGGGCAGTAGATACAGCCCCAGTATGGTGTAGTGGGCGGTAGACACAGCCCCAGTATGGTGTAGTGGGCAGTAGATACAGCCCCAGTATGGTCTAGTGGGCAGTGCATTGACAGCTGGGCTTGTGCTGTAAACAGGAATTTGAAGGTCTGATTCCTCAATGGGGGCAGGTATTGTTCTCTTCACTCACATACTTGAGCTGCAGTGCTTCTGAAAATATCCATGAGTAAAAGGACAATATGCAAAACATGATTTATGTTTGTCAAACTGGATGGGGCATTATATATGTGTGTGTGTGTGAGTATGTGTGTGTGTAATAATAGTACGTAATAAAAGCGAAGACTTTTTAATCCACTTCTGTTTCATTCAGAAACTTTCAGTGCGAAACGTGAGAAGTTTGAAGATATACTGTGTTATACATAGGAATACTGTGTTATTTATTACAGATGGCCATTTTCCTGATCCCTTTAATGTCTTTTAAACCTCTCTCCAGAATCCCTGTAATTCAGTAATGCACGGATTTGAGAGTTTATAAACTGTAGTCATCACTCCCTCCTTTCGGTACAGGGATTAGAGCAGTGGCTCTTCTCTAAACTTTCTAAAGCCGCGCGGCCCTTTCAGCGTAACATGAGATAAAGCAGACCAGCACATCGACTGCTACTCGCTCCTCCATATCCCGGTGCATTCTGGAATTTTTCTACATATTTTCCACACTTTCTCAGAACAATGTGGATCGCTGGCGTCTGTAATGTTAAAAACATTTGAAAAAATAAACTTATTTTGCTGGGGTTTTTTTGTATTGTATTTTATTTTACCAAAACAAAATTAAAACCACCCCTGATGCTTTTGTGGAGAACATTCTTTTGTTTAACTAGCAGGTACATCTGGCATGGACAGCGAGTGATTTCTTGATTTCAGCAGCAATTTCCTGCAGTATATTGCTCACAGGCTCCTCAGGAAATTGTCACAGATAAGGCCACATTTGCACATGCGTTACACATGCTATACAGCAACATTTCTTTCAAAAGTGCTAAATTATAATTTATATGTACCTATAAATTTTTGACCTAAATGCAGCAGACACAGTCTGAATCCACCAAGCATTCATAAATTAACCTTTTCAAGGTAACTGACTGAGTACCTTAATGCATCCAACCAGACATTATCCCTGGGTATCAATACTTTACCAGAGAATTTTGGAAATATCATTTCAATGTAAGAGACATACACTGAAAATTCTGACTGAAAAGAAACCTAGGGATATCTTTTTTTACCTCATAGAAACACCCAAGTGAAATATGAAGTAACTAACACAGGGCACCCCAGTAAGTAGCACGCTAACTGGCATACTGCACACATTCATGGGGGAGCACTTGACCCCGGCTGCTTTGTTTTGTACGCAGATGTCTCTCTGGTCACCAGGCCCAACAGTAATCAAGCAGCTTCCTGTTCTGAGAAAAGCTGAAAGCTATGTGATGCTTTGCTACATCTGCAACCAGACAAGGAGAGCCCCCCCCCCCCCCCCCCCCCCCCTCCCCAATCCACATCCTATTCCTTTCTACCTCAAGAAACAGCAATTTATGGCACTTTTAGGCCTCTAACTTTTCAACAATCCTGTCTGAGTCATCATTTTGCTTCCCAGAACCCAGTCTTGCCTTTTACGGTTCTGTTATCTGTACTGTTGCCTCTCCGGTGGCAAGCAGCGCAAGCCCAATGAGATAATCACTCCTCTCCACTATATTAGCTCTTTGGTCTTTATCACTGGTGATTAACTTTATGATTACTTCCACTGAGAGAGAGGCTGCCGCAGCGGGAAGCATCAGTTAATTAATCGACGTTTTATGCCGTCTGCAAATGGAATAATTGCTGAACCTAAATCTTCCTAAAAACAATGGTAAAAACAAAGTCAGCACTGTTTGCCGTTGGGTTTAGTCTTTCGAATCCATCCATCTTTAAAATCCTCAGAGTGTTGTGTCTTTACAGAGACAGCAAGTACACTGCAAAAATAGTTCGCTTTCCCCATGCGCCAGGCATCACCCCGCTGGGTCAAAACGAGGGTGTTTTATTAGCGTGTTTAGGGGACTTGACACACTGCTGGAAAGTAGCAGAGCTGGCTGTAAATCTTCACACTACTCTGGGTTAGCACCGAGTCTCAGTGGAAGCAAGACATGAAAGTATTGCATAAATCATTATTAATTCTCATGCTAGCGCTTAATTAAATAGCTTTCGCACAAACTCTGGTTGTTCCTTACAGACGCAGCCTCTGAAACGTGTCTGCCCTTGTGTGTTTGCACAGGTTGAGCCTGGGTCCGAATACAAATGGAAGACGCCGGTCTAGACATCACTTGAACTCCTCTGAAGTCCCACTGAGACACGCTTGACCCCCAACCCGTGATCTGCGCAATGTGTCTGGGTCGACCCAAGCAGATTGCCTGTTAATGGAATTCAGACCTGTGGGAAAGATGTAACCCCAAGCGACAGGACTCTGGAGAAGCGGGGCCCAGATTCAGAATGCCCTCTACCCTTCATTTCCACCAGCATTTTCTCTTTTTACAGTTATATTCCTAATTAATACCAGACACTGATAAAGCGATAATGTTGGAAGAAAGTTGTAAAATGTTTACAAGAACGAAGTATAACGGACAAAAAGGTAATGTTGTTTTGAAATCTTTACTCATGCTTCAGGGCAACAGGCGCTGCGGTGAGACTGAACACAGGCCCAGGACAAATGTTATTTCACTGAACTAAGACAGATCACCTGGCCTCTCTCTTCCACCTATTATCTCCAATGCGGCAGAATGGGGAGACCAACGACAGGTCAAGTTCCACTCATCCACAGCATTAAGGCAAATAAAGATGCTTTTTGGCAGACGAGACCAGTGGAAAGCTTGGGGGAGGGAAGGAGAGAGAGATGAGCAAAGGGCTTGCCCTGTAATGACACACCCCCTTCAAGTAGACATAACACATTCTTCTTCAAAGCTAAATGCGAGTGATTTAACCTTCCTCTCCTTTTCAAGACAGAGCACAAAAGCTTTTAAACAGTGCTGAGGGGTATCCCACAGACTGTCTTTTAATGTGCATTTGGCTAGCAGACAATATAACCATTCAAGTCAACAAATCCAGGTTTCATCATCAATATCTTTCCCTGTTTCACTTAACATGAATATTCTACATTCATACAGCAAAAATCATGTTACACTGCAGTATATTAATTAATGTTTTACAGAATGAGTTTGATGAGAAAGCTTAATATTTTAAGTGATCATTAAATGATTATTATTACATTATTACATTCCATACCTTGTGACATATGTTATTCTGGAAAAATTGGAAAGAAAGGAACACGGTACAATCATGACATTTTAGACAACGGAAATATGACCAAGAAGAAACAAAGGCATTTTCTCTGATGTAAGGTCTGGGACAATTAAGTGAAATCAGCAGGGTCATTAGAGAACAAGAAGAGTACTGTCATTAGAAAAAAAAAAAAAAAGAAAAAACTTTACTGAAATAAATACCTCACCGTTCTTTGATCATGCATTATAGGGCTATACATCACAGTGAGTTATGTTTGAGGCCCGGCTCAGATTTCTGTCATTGTGGGCTTATTTTTGCTTAATAATGGAATAATGGCGCACTGTGCCTAAATGAGAGATTGCAGGAAGACGCTGCGAAATGACTTCCTATACGCTGCACCAGGAACAGAATCCCACCTTACAACAGTCAATGGAGCTTTGTCACGAAGACATCTTCCTCCAGATGTCTTCCTCCTACATCTGTGTGTGCATTTCCAAAGGTGGAGGCTGTGTCAGACTGAGAGATGCTTGTGTGTCCTTCTCTTTTTTATAGCATTACAGAGCACTGAATATCCCAGGTATATTACAGGAGGTTATCTTGCAGTTATCATTTGGCATGTTTTCTGGACTAGGAAATGCCACTGCAAAAAAAAAAAAATAAATAAATAAAGAAATTGCCAGTGAAAGTGTGTGACTGCACATTACAAAGGACATGCTCCATCAATGGATTTCCATCAATGCTCAATCAATGGCTCTCACAAGTCTGAAATAAAAATGCTTCCTGTGAATCCTGTGCTCAACCAAAAACTTTCCATGGATTTTATTGATATGCATATCATGATTTTATTTTCACAGGAAACCAGGTGCCCTCCGGGACTCTGCGTGATGGAATAATGGATTTGAGGGATCTGTATGTGATACGCATGTATCCGCTCAGGCTCACACATCTGTTCCGAAGGTCACCTACGATGCCAACGCATTGACACCGTCTACATGGAGCAGACGGCCTTGATGTGGAAAGCGTCTCCGCCGGCGTAAAAAATGTCTGAGCGCATAAACACCGGCGGGGTCGTGGGATCGCAGCACAGCACGCCAATGGCGGTAACAAATGGAACGAAAGTCGATTTGTCCTGTTTGCAATGCTGCAGGCAGAGGACGATAGATCAAGCAAATGGATGTCTCAGACTTCAGACGGATGGTGCCATTTAGACAGGCCATCCCCTTATCAGCGCCACGACAGAAACGCAGCTTTAATTGGACGGCCATTACGCAGTGTCCTCCAATCACAGTCGGAGTGCTGAGTGAGAGTCAGAGATGAAGGTGAAGGTGAAGGATTCCACTCACAATGCAACACTGAAAGAACAGGGAAAACAGCCTCTTTTAAAGACCACGGTTGCTCCCTGAAAGATAAAGTAACTGACTTTAACATTATGATTCACAACGCATAGCTGCTTACATTTGGAGACTGAAATGAAAGTTTTCAGGAAAAACACAACACATCTTTGTAAAAGAACCATGCGGAAGATATTTGGAGGGATACACCAAGGACACACCTCAGGATAATGCCTGGTATGTCAAGCAAACAACTTTATGTCTATTTTATTCTGAAACTGAACCACTATCAGTGTCTTTTGTGAGACGGCATGAACTAAAAGAAAACCACAGAATTGAATTAACTTCATTTCAAGATTAATTTCACAAAAATGCATAACACCTCATAATGCAATGCATTACGGTTCCCTGCATAGGTTAAGCTTCTCACCCCAGACAGGGAGGAAAATGAGGAAAATTTAGGAACATGCTCTTTATGCAGCACGGCCCTCCCATTGATCAGTCCTGTAATCATGATTGAGCAGCAGACAGTGGCAGAAAGCAAAAGGTCAAAGCCAGGCAGGAAAAGGAACGGCCGGCTGAGTTTGTTAAACCAGATGGAACGAGGCTGCTCTCAGCACCACTGCAGCGCATGGCTAAACCACACAATGAAACGTGTCACTCACATTCCAGCCTTCCCATTGGCCAGCTTTTTCTCTGATCAAGCCCTAGACCCAGATTCAGGCTGACACATTCTCTCTGGTTGTTGATTTTTGCTTCTCATTTTTAATAAGGCATGTGGGCAAGCATTAACTTTGGTGCTGACAAAATACAGAACATTGTGTCCCACTGTCTATGACATTAGTGAAGCATGAAGCTTAAACAGCATCAAACACAACTCTTGCTTAATTTTGTTGTTGGTGCCTAAGGACAAATTGCACTAAATTTGGGCCCTGACCAGTTTAAAACAGAAATTGCTCAGTTTTGCCTGCCTTTTATCAACCCGGTTGTCAATATCTGTCACAGGGCGGGGTAGAACTTGGCATAATTGATTTCTGTTAGACAGCAGTATGTGCAACCAATCATGAAGGAACATAATTACAGTTGGCAGCATCATTAGTCGGAGCCTGTGCACATTGTTGAGCCTGCCCTTTACATGGTCTAGGGATTTCCCAAACTACTGCTTCAGTTCAGGGTGCCCACTGAACAGCTCCATCCTCACACTTGATTGGCCAGCTCAGCATTTGAGATCATTTGACCCTGTGCAATGACGATTCCTCATTGGTTCCTCAGCTCCACGGCAGTCATCCCAAAACTCAGATCACTCTTGAGGAGCCTGCCGCTTGCCCTGGAGGCACTGTTCTATTCCACTTGGCCTGTAGAACCACAGGCTTCCTCTTCAGGAAGGCTGCTAACCATAGAGGAACAGTCAGGACTACAGCAGCTCCACTACAATGCCTAAAGCCTGGGTGCACAGCATGTGGCAGATGTTTCCCATTTAATGTCCAGCCACTGTATACACAGGCAGGCCTGGGAGAAATTAAACCATTTAGCCTAAAATGGTCTGTCCTCAGAGCGGAGCAGCAGGCCACACTTGCCAGTGTTTGTATTCTCCGGTAATCAAGACAAATGAAGCCCCAGTAAACACCCACAGTGACGCATCGGGCCTCAACAGCTTTTTCAGGGGCCCTGACTTTCTGCTGGGCCTGTGGTCCTCCCACTGCCCTTCGCATTAACGCCGTCGACCTTTTCCTAATAAAGTTTCGGTTAATGACAGCCAGGGTTATGGTTCACTTGCAGTTTCATCGCTTCTCACTGCAGCTCATTCCACGTGTGATATCCTGTTGCTCTTTGCAACATTTGTGTCATTTATGTAACGTGTTTAAATCTGCTTAAAGGCCGTGCACGCATTGACCAGTCAACCATAACTGCATAGCCACAGTCACATATCTTCAGCTTCAAGGGTTCAGTTTTGGGTAATATGCCATTTCATATTTGTGCAGAATATTGAGATGTTTTCAGTGTGCGGTGCGGTTTCCTCTCGTGCTTCAGCTATACACAGAGGTTCATTGCCTTCTGGCTTTTCTCCTTCTTGACTCAAGCATTACCCAACATGCCGAGCTGCGCTGGGAGGATAGACCCCTTCTCTCAGCCCCAGGGGAGACTAGGGAGCCGATGAAACAGGCAGTACCAATTTTCCACTAATTGGGCCCGAGGAAATTGCAGCTCATTTGAATTTACCGCTGGAGAGTCAAACATATCTGACGCGGTGAGCTTTTTCTCCCCAGCTGCTCCAGGTGTTGACTTAGTACAGTGGTCTGGAAAGTAGTGTTGTAGTCAAGACCACCTAAAGCGAGACCGAGACAAGGCCAAGACCAAAGGGGGGTTAAGACCAAGACAAGACCGAGACCAAAAGGGGGCGAGACCGAGCCAAGACCGAGACTGAAACAATGCAAGTCCAGTTTAAGACCATGATTGTTATTTTGTAAGATTGCCACCGTACTAACAGTTTGAAATTTACAATAGACTATTATTTGTTACTATATGACAAGCACATAATAATTTCAAGCTGGATTTATCTACTTAGCTAACGCCTAATCAATGACTACATAGCATTTTCAAAGGTGAATATCCATAATGAACTTAGAAAAGTGTAGTTATAATGTAATGTAATGAAATGTAGTTATACTAGTTAAGTAGGTAAGTGTAGATACTTGGGAGGAAGGACCACATCATCACATCATTATACGTTGTTATATTTCTTCTTTATATGCTTATATACACAAATCACGGTCGAAAAACTACACGTCCCATGAACCGACAGCACTCTGATTCCCGCTCTCCGGCCTTGCTAGCTGGAGTGTAGTTAATCATATCCGCTATAGTTATAGCTTAGCTAGCGAGCTAGCGAGTTAGCAAGCAGCGATGCTGTCATTTGCGTATGTACGGTGGCTGCAGACCGGGAAAAAGCAGTGAACCATCGTTGTAGCATCTTTGACTAGCAAACATTAGGTGGCTAGCGGTCTCGAGTACTACAACACTATTGGAAAGGCTCCTTAGTGAGTTAGACCCAGCAGCGCAGGCAGTGCTATTACCTTCTGTAACATCAGCTATGCATAAGCCGGTTCCCAAGATACACTCACTTTAACCTCACTCACATTAATTAACCTTAATGAAGTGATTAAGAAATCAATTAAATGTTCTTTTGCGTTCCTTATACAACATTTTTCAATTAACTGTGGTGACTATGACCATGGCATGATAATATTGTATGAGTAAAAGCTGCTTAATGCCTTTAGAGTGAGACTGAATGTAATCTTTGTGAGATAAGGGAATTGTATTTCTTTTTCTACTAGGGCAGCAGTGTGGAGTGGTTAAGGGACTGAACTTCTAGCCACAAGTGTGGCTGCTGTACTCATATGCGTGGAACTTAACTTGCTCACATTACAAGCTGGGCCTCTGCTAAGCAAAAAATAATGTGATGATAGGTACCCTGTCAATGATACAGAGTGAAAACACCAGTGAAGGGGGTTGTTTTCATTTAGATTTAATGTAGCTATTATGCTCTCTGGTAATGTTAGCTTTCCTAAAGAGCATCGAATGTCCAAATGATTTAAAACCATGTGTGACCCGAGTAAATTTTCTCAAAACTGCTCATTCATCAAAAATTATTGCTTACAGCTAGGTATTTACCAAATTCTATTATCCTTTTTTAACTAAACATCTATTATGTAGCTGTTGACGGTTAGACAGAAACAGATGCTTGCTCTGTTTGCTCGTTTATCTAGACATCAACAAATACCCTCCACCAATATGAACCTAATGCAGAAATCGTTGATGTCAACAGACATTTCATAGACGGCTTTATCCCTCTCTAATTTTCTTGTGGGAGACATGTATTAGGTCATTTCAGTGAGATAATATGGTGCACTTATTGGTTTAAAAAGCTTCAGTGCTGACATTCACATAATGGGCTGAAGCAGGACCCCAAAACAATAACATTTCAAAAGCTAAAGAGGGATTATCTTATCTTTTTGTCTGTGTATCAATAGCTGTTGAGGTTCTTTGCCTCAATGCAAAAAAGCTCATGCCCTGGGGAGAGGGTTAAGGTAAACACAATTAGTTTCTGATCTCTGATTACGTGTGAGATAAGGGGGGGGGGGAGCACTTTCACCGTCCCAGCCGCTGCCATGGAGCACAGTCAGAGGGGAAAACCCAATCTTTATCGGGCGGGAGGATCACCGCGGCGGAGCTATGCGGTTCGGGGGGGCGGGGGGGGGGGGGGGGGGGGGGGGGGGTTGGGGTGCTCTTTTGAGCCGTGCCAAGAAGCTCATGCCACATTAGGCGGGCAGCCCTCCGTGCCAGCACGGCTCAATCTGCAGGCAGAGCCCAGCCGTCGTCAGCGCCGGGGAGCCCCCGGAGCGGAAACCGTCGGCTCCTTTTCTCCAGGATTTCACCGCTGTCAAAAAACAAAATGGATTCATCTTGTGCCCCCCCCGTCCCTCCTTCCTCACGCCGTAAGGTATGCGGTTTTTCCTGCTGTCCCCTGTAACCTCGGCCCATTATCTCTGCAGGGGAAGAAAGCCAGAAAGGCGGGTTATTGTTGCTTTGGCTGGGGCGAATGGACGCCTCTTTAAGGCAGTCCCTCTCTCAGCCTGGCACTGCGGCCTCTTTCAAAAGTGACATCAATGGCATCCGTACCAAGACTCCGCTTCAGCGCACAAGAGTAGTACTCCTTATCAAGAATGCTAAAGAACCAGACTGTTTGATGTGTGTATCCCATCCCATTGCTAAGAGAACCAAATTCATGAAAATGTCAAAAATCTACAGCTTGTTCTTGCACAGGGATTTGCAGCTTGCTTCACTTGACCGCAGGGCCCAGTTTCTTATATTCGGGTGGATTAATCTTCCTAAAAACCAAAATATGGCTTTCATACTCGTCACATTTCCTTTCTGTGCATAAGAGAATGGTCAGAATGAGTGTGAAATGTTTAGGCCGCATACTAGAGACAATAAGTAACAATAAACATTGTGTCCTTAACAGTGAGATTACCCCTGCTGGCCCAGCGACTTGAAAGTCTGTGATGGGGTTGCATAATACATGGTTTGTGTTCATTAAGTCCCCACATTACCTGCTGTGTTGACTACACTTGTTTCACTCAGGCTATTGAATAAGGCTTAGAAAGCTGTATCTTTGGAGTCTTTAAATACATCATGGCAAAAGTCTATTGCCTTAAGGACACTGGTTCAAGGAGAACTCACAGAGGGCAGTGACAGCGATTGTGTGTGTGTGTGTGTGTGTGTGTGTGTCTGTGTATGAGCGCGTGTGTGTGTTACGTGAAGGGACAGACAGTGATCTGATTCACCATAAAGGGCTTTAAGAGGCTCACAGTGCAATTTTAATGACATAGCTACAACATGAAAACATTTTAATAATGCATATCCCATGCAAATATGAGGTTCGAAACATTTTCCCCAATCACAGCTTAAGGATAACGATCACTACAGTTACTGAACAGCTCCAATAATTACGATATTTTGATCGGTCATCTGTTTAAAGGCTAAACATGGAAACGCAAAAAAAACGATGGCATTGGAAAGCAACTATGATATAAAAAGAGAAAGAAGAAGGAATCTGCTGGCACAAGCACTGGGAACCGCCTTCAAGATTTTACTGGCTGCATGAATGCATTAAGCTCTTTAACCAGCCCGGCCGCAGAGCGCTTCTGTCCCGCTAATGAACCGCCCCGTCCGCCTCGGCTCTCAGGGGACTGCGTGTCGACACTTTTGGGCTTGTCACTCTGCGGCCCGCAGCGCTTGGGAGCCCAGCTGTCCCGTGCCTGAGTTTGCGAGCGGGGCGCAGAGCTTTCCCCGGGTCCCGCTAGCTTTGCCGCTGTCGAGCGCCGTGGACGAACGCGGACGCTGGTTTCCTAGGAGAAGCAGCGGCGGAGCGCAGCGTGTCGCTCTGACGGCGGAGGAACAATGAGCTTCGCCTTTTATGTCATGAATGACCGTGGTGGGAGCCGGCTGGTGGCAATCACAGATGAGAGGGGCAACGAATAGGACTGGCGCTCGCATGCAAAGTTAGAGCTCACCATTTGCTGGTGTCTTTATGTGACGAACTGATTACATTACCTTACAATGACATGGTGAATTAATTATGTTTATTATGTTATGTTAATTAATTACGTGTTATTTTTTATGTTTACATTTACATTTATTCGTTTGGCAGACGCTTTTATCCAACGCGACTTACATAGGTTACAGTTCTTTACAATGTCATCCATTTATACAGCTGGATATTTACTGAGGCAACTGTGGGTTAAGTACCATGCCCAAGGGTACAGCAGCAGTGTCCCAGCGGGGATCGAACCGGCAACCTTTCAGTTACGAGTCCTGCTCCTTATGAGGATATGTGTTCAATTGATTATATTTGTGTTGTCATCGGTGGGTACAATTATCACGCGGAGGTCGACGTGCAAATGGCGCGCTTGAATTTATAAACGTTGTACTTGCGTGCCTTTTTGAAGGGTTGTTTAGTGAAGGGCGACATTTCAACAGGCAGATTGAGCTTCCGTGCATTCAGATGTGCTCCACAGCTGGGCTTACATGCCTTGCATCTCAGTGAAAACCACTGGGCTCACCGTCAATCTCTATGTGCACTGTCTCTGTTTCTCAAAGTCAAGGATGCTTCCTTGATAGGACGGGTCCTTCCAAGTGGGGGTCCTTCAGAGGCTAGGCAAGACTCCTTCCTAGCATGCGGAGAACAGATAGTGGAACAGCCTAGCGAGTGCGCAGGTGTGGGTCATTGAAAAGGTCCCACCTTCAATACCGTGCCACAGACTCCTGTACGTGCGCATAGGATTGTGGGTGCTTTAAAGACGCTGAGGATACACACTATGCATCCTTAAAAATTGTCTGAACGAAGGACTCAGTCCTTGGTAGAATTCGAAGGATCCTCGACATCGGAACAGTCCTCCGGCGGGATTCGATGCCGTAGCATCCTTGAAATGCAGCCGTTAAGGATCCTTCCTTGACTTTGAGAAACACCCTGTACGCGCAGATGGCACACACTCGACCGTCTCAAGGTCCATCTCCATGAGCACAGCATACACAGTCAACACAGGAATGACAACCACGCCAATCCACTCTCAAACCACAGAATCAGGGAACACAATTCATCTGGAGCATTTCAAAATGAACACTCCAGAGAAATATTTATCTAAACTTTACCACGTATCTGACAGTGAAGACGCTAATGGACACAGCGACGCTGTTTTAGATTCAGTGGCTTTCCTTTAGTTATCCTTTAATTACGAAGTTGTGGCCATTTGAAGGCTTTTACCCACAGACATTTGCGAGTCTGGACAACGTCCAGGGATATGATAGCAGGACACATCAAGTTGTGTTTATTTATTGTGAGATGCTGGCAGGGAGAAGATTACTGTACAGAACGGGTTCTCACAAAGGACACAGAGTTCACAGAGGCAGCAAATTAAATGCACAGTTGTTACCTATGCACCTGAATTCTTGGTTTAAACGTCCCTTAGCCATTTTACAAATCAAGAAACATGCTATTTGAGTTTGAGGTAAAAAAAAAAATTGAGATAAAAAAATGCGAACTGTCACTTACCAGAAAAAAATGGCAGATTCTCGTGAACTGTTTACAGTCAAGACCACATTGCGCATATGGAACTGCACTAAATGTTTTTAAGATTGAATATTTCCTGCGTTTATTTGCGTTCTCAAAATGCACAATCCACACCACATGACATCTTTACCAAATGCTTTAGATCACGGGCTGTCGCTCATGTATGTAAATAAACTTGCGCAAATCATTCTGGTGTTGGAGACAGTTCTGTAAACATACATGTTTATAAATGCCATAGAGTCATATGACTCAAACCCTTCGCTTCCAAAACTGAACATGCTGTGCGTTACCATTCAACTTATGCTGTAGAACCAAAGTGCGTGGCTACAGGTCATAGCATACTATTAAACCAGCGCTGAAACACAATACTATGTTCAACGCAACCTTATGTCTGTGTAGATCTCACCCTTTTATATGTGTGTGGCTACTGCTTAACTTTAAAATAGGTGTTTTTGAAAAGGTATGTAGCAAAACAGTACAGACAGGAACGGGGGTATTTCTTCTATATTTCAAATGTACCATCCAGTTCCTATTCAAGCAAACCTGTTTTTAGTCATTCACATTTGCTCAGGCTGTTGATTTCAACTATAATCCCCTTATAACAACAGAGGGGTTTTTCTTCTCTGCCTACTGAGACACTTCACCTTTGAACTAAACACTTTGACAGAATTTCAACACGAGTCCTTAACTCCTGAACATATGGTTTGAAGTCCAGTAGTGCTGGGCGTTTGCATGTGACACTTGCTCCGTGATGCACGTTATTCATTTATTTAGCAGACGACCTTGTTCTTGGCTACCTACAACGCACGCTCACTACGCTTTGCTCATCTTAGAGGGCTGCTGGAATTCCTCAGGAGATTTTCAGCTCAAAAACCTTGCAGATAAGGTTGAATGTACAGTAGGATTTGAGGCTAAAGCCCTGAGGGCTCTCAGGACTGCGCCACCTAGTGGCTGGAGCATAGAGTGAGCATGTCAGGGCCCTCTGCTGTGCTTGGTGAAAGATGTGACTCCAGGTGGTGGGCAGAACAGGCAAATGGCTCTGTTCACCTTTGATTCACAGAGAGGGTTCAGCCACAATCACTGAGTCTACACAGCCGATTCTACCATACACATATACACTGTCTGCTCCAAGACAGCCCCACAACTTGGCTGCTTACCTAACAACACCTTCACCTGAAACTTTACTTTGAAAACCTGTGACAATCAAGCACTAGGGTGGCTCTACATGAAGAAATACAGCTAGAGAAAGCTTTTGATTGACGTATCATGCATTCACATGCCTGCCTTCAAAGGGCCATTGACTTGATACAACCAACTAAACGCTTTCCTTGAGGTTCATTTTCACATATTTATTGACCTTTTCCAAGGAAAAGCTTTTAAAGAAATTAATTTTAAATAAAGTTAACTGCACATTTTAACTTGCTGTTTCAGAAAACAAGTCTTTCCTAAAATGTAAAAAATAGTGTATGATAGTGTTCATGAAGTATATTTCTTGTTTAGAGACAACGTGTAAAGAGTTACTCAGTGGAAAATGCATTATGTAATTAGACTGAACTCATTTTCCTGAGTAAACTATAGCCCTTATGTGACATTTAACTAATGATCATTATGTATCCATTAGCTAGACTAGGTCGGCGCTACATCACTGTAATGTGCTTGAACTCATTTATATGTCTTCAAAGGTTTACAGCTCAGTTCTGTAAACCTTTGAACCATAGTGTATAATATAGTGAGAAAAAGGCATATATTTCAGTTATTCTCAGTTTTTTGTGTAAAGTACTTTTATTTATCTACGCATCTTAACCCCGTCAAATAAAATCGCTCCTTGAAAAACAAGATAATCAAACAAAATACATATTACAATTTATTTCTTTAAGTAGTCTTTACATTTTTATTATTGTTTTAAACAGCCTGCAAACCCCATTCCAGCTGCAATGAACCAAACTGGGTGCACCACAATGCTATCACGAGAGTTCACTGCTCCGAGGAGTTAGGAGCAGGAATGTGAGATAAGGAAGTTGTTCTGCATGGAAGTTAAGGGTTTGTTGTGCTTAGGATTCCTTTCCATCAATCTCACGTAGGTATGTGTCTCCTGAGGGGTATTTCACTTTTAAGTCTTGATCATAAACTACGTAGACGGCTGCAGTCAGGTGCCGTGAGTTATTGCAGGTAACGCGGGGCTTCAGACCCCAGCAGGTCTCTCCCTGATGATCACTTCACTGAGCGTCAATGGCGTGCCTTAGACCCATTTTTGTTCGAGACTGATAAGAGCATTTGGCAGTGAGTCTGTGGGAGTTCGCGACGGTAACGCGAACTTTATTGCGATGGTTCAGGGAGGCGGGAGCAGAGTTCAGGCGAGTGCAGAGCCGGCGTTGAGTGCGGGTCTCTCTCGTCGGAGCTCTGAGAGGCGAGAGGTTAAAGTGCTCTCCCCGCCGAAGCCCGAAGTTACGTAACTCCGCTCTGCTCGTGCGCCTGTATGTTTTTCTTCTTTCAGTGCTAAAGCGCAGTTTTTTTTTCAGTTGACATTTCTTAAAAGACTGGTGGATATGGATGGAAAAATCCATTCACGGACAGCCGGAGAGGGCTAGCGTACTACGCCAAACCTTGTTTGTTTTTCGTATTTTTGTTTTCGTACACAGCAAGGGCATCTGAAACATTAATCTCTCCAAACATAGATCTTATCTGTGTGACAATAGGAGTGACTGCTTGTTCCACGGTGCAAATTCCTTCTCAGGACACCGCATGGTCACACTCTGGACATTTAAAGGCAGGTGGTGAGTGCTGGCCGCGGCATGCAGATTGGGTTTTCCTCAGCTTAAAATGTAAACGGCTAAATCAAATAAGGGAGCAGAGGGCAGTGACAGATGCACAAAATTAGGTGCTGTTCCTTGGGACACGTGCTTCTCAGAAAGGTTCGGCATTGCGAGGGAAACCTTTCATGTTGCCCTCTGGTGCCTCAGCATGCATTTAAGTTTCTTCTCATTATGAGCTTCACCAGTAATGTCTGGCATTTACTTCCAATTTTCCCTCCTGTTTGCCAGAACTGCCTTTTCACAGTGGAGGTGACCTCTGACCCCTCTCGTAAACATCCAGAAGTAGACTGGCTTCCTTTCTGGCTACTGAGATGTTGAGAAACTAGCGACAATTTCACCAGCATTTTAAACTATTTTAAACAGTGCTTCCTTTAATAAAAGAGTTTCTAACTTGCCCTGAAGAGAATAGTATCCATATTACACTTTCTGCATGGCTAGCGTTTCTTACAAAATAAAATGTTTTAACAGATAATATATTGGAAACATATATTGGCCATTGCTCAATCTTACCCCTGTATGCAGTCTTTATGCACAATCTGTAAGGCTTTGCATGCAATCAAGTTACACAGTCATTTTGAACTGAGTAAAATGTGGTGAAATGGTGTCTTGATGACAGAATCACATTTTTAGTGTTTAGGTCTTTTCCCCCCAGTGGTAATAGTAAAGCACGCTTGCGGTCTGCCCGAAAACGAGGCGATGAAAAGGAAAAGACGGTTTACAAAGATCTTGCAATTACATTTCTGGGTCACGGAAAGGGCCGTGACCGCGACGAGGGGTCCCCCTCGGCCCCCCAAACGGGGCTTTGGGAGTCGCTCACCCCTGTCCTGAGCGGCCTGTCCCAGGATGCACCGGTGCGCCACGCCGGCTGCACGCGCAGAAAGCTCTGTCTGTCGGTTTGACAGCAGAGCGGCTCGCGCTCCACCTGAGACGGACACGATCTGTGATGCTGTGGCATTCAGGGGCGGAGCCTCCCGGCGGAGAGAGGGAGCGAGAGAAAGAGGGACACAGAGAAAGGGAGGTAGCAAGGAGGAGAGCAAAAAGACAGAAAGAGCACCAAAGCGACACGACTTGCAACAAAGATAAACTTTACGGCAAGCTTTTCACGAATACAGAGTACTGTAGCTCTTCCCCTTTATTTTAAAAGGAGGAACATTACAACAAACCTTAATTCCCTGGAAATATGTTTTCCTCTGAAAATATGATTCATAAACGACAACGACAGGTACAAAACCTGCCTATTTCCACCTTTCATAATTGTTATCTTTAGCATTAAAACACAGAGCTAAGTGGGAGTAGGTTCACCCTGCAGGCCTGCTGCAGACCTCCCAACTGTGAGTGAACGCATGCCGCAGCCTGCATGGCTGTGAGGTGGCTCCTCAGCATGACACACGAGAGGGGGTCTGCTGCTCAGCTCTCGTTTGGCCAATGGAGAGAGGCGGCTCAATGCGTGCGGTGGAGTGCGCGGCCGGGCCGGCCCCCATCTCCCTGATTGCCTGCACTTTGTACGGATAATGAAAAGAATTAGCCGCAGTCCTCGGGGGCACCGGGGGAACACAATAGCAGGCCGAGCTGTCCAATATCTGAGCCTTTTCTTCACGGGGGATCAGCCGATGGACGGGTCTCCAAACCTTTAACCCCGCCGACCCCCGGGATAATCACCAAACGCCTCTCTGGACTTCTGGGAATTTGGACGGGGAAGAGGGGGACGCCAGAGAGCACAGGCTGTGACACTTCAGCCACTTTCACAAAGCGAGCAACCCCATTTCACCATTTCACCATGACACAAATGCTACCTGCTAACGGTCACAATCAATACCATGTGCACTGCAAAGCGCATAACAGCTGAAAAGCAGACTGAGGTTTCTGTCTTAGTCAACACAAGTAAAGCCTGGTTTTAATACAACTCCGAGGCCACGTCCGCAGACTGTCCCAGAACACCCACCGCGGATGGCCTTTCACCAGGGGCAAGCAGTGATTGGCGGCTTGCGAAAAGCCACCAATGAACCGTGGCTGTTTACAAAGGGGCTTGTGACAAACGCACATTTAACTGTCAGCGAGCGTTTGCGGCGGTTCAGCTCCCGGGGCCAGGCCTGCAGGAACCTCGTACTCAGCTCACTCATCAGCGAGACAGCTTCCTGTGGACGCTAAACGAAGTGCAGACCCTCACGGGCGAGCCCGCCCTGTTTCCAGCCCGGGTTCGATTACCGCGCTGCGTGCCGATTCCGCGTGATGGAAGCCGCTCGGTAGAACAGCTGAATGACTTAATGCAACCACTGTTCATCAATAATATAAACAAGCATCGAACATTCCCACGGTTACTCAAGTTTGGAACATTCCCCCCCTCTTTTTTTTAAAGATGAATCACATTTTAATTAATTGCAGGTAAAAATATAGTTCCAAAAAGACTCTGCCCTGGGCTGAGACAGCTCTTTTCATTACAAATTACATAAATGCCACACTAGCACGCAATACATTCATGTGTTTGGCACACTGGTGGCTTCGGTGGCCAGCTGAAGGAACATTAGGACACTGCACTGCTCGCTGACATTATTGACCTGCTGAAATTAAACCCCTTGAACTGGCAGACACTGAGAGGGGACTTACTGTTCCACTCCACCGGCACAAAGAGACAGACAAACAAAATGGTAGAGGGAGTGTTGACAGTAAATACTCTGAGAGGCGTATCGGGTGATAGAGGAGAGCAGAGGCGTCCACAGCATGTCCTCATCCAAAAGCCCACATTCAGCCTTAAAACAGTGAACTGTGTTACCAGTTTTAAGGGAGTCTTACTTTTAATCGCCCCTTCCACAATATCGTGAGGACAGCGGTCGCTAAAATTGACACAAATGTTGCCAAAGGAAAGAAAAAAAAACAAGTCACTTAAACATGTTTCTTAGGGACCATGTGCACTGTAGGATTAGGATGAATCCGGGCCTAAGCCATGTGGTGAGGTGCCCTAAATGATGCACTCTGACTGGACAGAAAGAGGTCAGAGAGTCCCGTTAGCAGCCGCGACAGTCTCCTGCCCCACGCTGTTTATCCCTTCCTCATGCAGACGCCTCCCTCTGCCTCAAGCCTCCCTCCTGGCAGGGCTCAAAGGTCTTCCAACCACCTAGAGTCCACCGAGATTGATGATAATTGCTCTCGTCAAATCAAAACACTTAAAAGTGATGTCATTCTTCCAGGCTGCTTTGCCCAATAGAACTGGCTGGATTTCACCTCGCACGCTAACAGCCTGCTTTATAAATGACGATACATGATGTCCTGCGTGTATATGTCATACATACACTGTAACCATACGTAACACTAAGGTTAATGGTGCTCGCATCGTGTCCTCCGTTCATGTAAATAGAGGGGAAAAGAGGAAGGTGTTATAGGCCGTGGTGAATCGATGAAAAGGGAATAAAAGTGAACGAGTTTCGAAACTGAAAACAGATGTGTTGATGCTGCGCTCTGCGTGTTGGCTGCCGGGCTTGTGATTTTAAGGGAGTGTGCGGTTTGCTGAAAAGTCTGTTTGGTACAATAAAGAAATTAATAAAATGGGTAACTCGGGAGGAAAAACACCACTTGAGGTTTGCATTCTTGAGCTGGAGGAGGAAGCTGGAAACTCAACGCACGTCTGAATGGGCGTGAAAAAAAAGTTCTCCTGGAAAGGAGTGTTGAAGGCAAACAGGCAGGCTGGGGCGTTTGCGTGAGCACCTAAAAACGTCTAAAAAGGTCCTCTGGAAAGCTCAGAGCCGAAATGGACGCTTCAGATAAACAACACTTATACAGCCCTCCCACCCTGTTCCATAAATATTTAGCCAACCCAGTCAATACTTTCCCTGAGTGTGTTGTAACTTCTTATCTCTAATTAGATCTATTCTAAATTAGATATAGTTGCACTTTAATATGATAAATAATAATCAAAATGTCAATTAACCATCAGCCCAAGATGTCCTTAAAGTTACTGTAGAATTCAGTCCAATATTATGCGGGTAGTATAATAGTGCAATATGGCTACCGGGTGCTTAATGCAATAATATTCATATTTTGTGTTGTATGTTATTTATTGTATCGTAGAATTATTTATTCTTCTGTTTGTTGTAAATAATATTGCACTTCACACCACTGTATGGGACCCCTTAGCTGAGTGGATTGCCTACACACTTCACATTTTCCCATAAGCAGACTGAGTATTAACTGTAGGAAACTGGGAAAGTGATATTCACCTTCGGCCAATGTGTACTGCAGTGGTGCTTCAAAGAAAATGATGGAATGACGTTCTAAACTGATAACGTGGTCAGATATTCAAATAAGGAACACAGTAAAACAGGTGCTGATGTCACCAAAATGAGTTTCAAATGCCTAGCCTTGTCCTCTGCCTAACAACGTAGCAATGTGCCAAAATCTGAGTGTAGATGCACTCAAATGAAACTCACCCCTCCAATGAGAATTTAAGACTTTGCATGGGTATGGTCGTAGGTATTCTGGCTTGTAAAAAGAGCCGTAAATTCATATGGCCTTTTAAAAGTGTCCATGCAGGTGTTGTAAGAAGCTTTAATGAAAGTGGTGGGTGCTCAGACCAGGCTGTCTGGTTTTATGGGGAGCTACACTGGTACACAGCGATATTGACGTTTCTACATGCTTCTTGTGATCTGCTGTTAAAGAATTCACTGCAAAAACAAGTGTAATTGTATTGTAAACTACGGCAAAATAGAAGCCAGCTGTTCAAGAGGAACTGACAACAATCCATCTTTAAGTCCACTTTCAGCCACAGTGCTGGAATGCTAGAGGCTGTCATCAGGACAAGATCAGTATGGAATGTCTGCTTTGCATTTTTTTTTCTTCTTCTCATGTTTTGTTGGACTCATCAGCGTGTTACTGGTTAAAACACCTCATTGTGAACGCTGCACTTCAATTTGTTCCGTTAGCTGTGACAAGATGCGCAGGTAAGCCTGAGTAACGTTCTGCTGTGAGTGGCTCGCGTGTTAGCACTGAGGTCATCAGGCAGAAGCAGAGGTACATTCTCTCAGTCAGCCTCCGAAGCCCGCGAACCTTGCCCTGCTTTGAAGCTGGATCACCGCCACCTTACAGATGCTAATAAATAAGCATTCCAGTCTATCCCATGTGAGCAGCACACTTGTGTACTTTCCCCACATGTGTTTGAAAGGTCTGCTGCTGCCGGCAAGCTCACGTGCTTCTCTCTGTACCCAGAAGAGCAGGCTACCATCAATTCCCCCGCCAAATAATGAGACCCACCTGTCAGACCTATGTTTGTGCACAGCACAGGGGCATTTTCAAAAACATGTATTTCATCGTGTTTTTTTTTTGTATTTTTGAATTAGAATATGCTGGTACAGCACATCAGAAAACGTCTAAGGCCTTAGTGCAAATATAAACACCCGGTCGCATGGACTGTATGGAAATGTGTGGTGAGAAAACTCTTCCCAGCATTCAGTGCACTGTGCCATGCAAGCCACCATGGCCCCTACATGTTCTCCACACTGACCTGGGAACATTCTTGGACCCCTTGGCTTTTCTGGCTATGGAGCTATTTTGGTGGTGTTTGACTGAGTTACGAACCATGGAGCGTGAGTCAGCTGGGCCCTATTTTTAACGAAGGGTGTGATTGAGGCAATTCGGAGGGCCTTGGGTCATTAAAGGAGAGGTGAAGCGCAGAAAAATGTTCAGCTAGTCGGGAATCTCGGCTTAAAACAGATGCAGAATTTTGTGTCTGAAAGCTTTTACATTCCGTTCAATTCAATATGTTGACAATCTTACATTGTATCCCCAGATCAGGAAAATGTCTCGGGTTAATCTAAGAAAACATCTTTTTAAATTTTTAACTACTATTCAAAATGTAGAGAAAAGCAATTTCCCGAGAAAGAGTTAAGAAATCTTAGTGAGAAAGATTTTCTCAATTTTCACAACACAATCCAGACCACTTCATTCACTTTCAGAAACAATGGCTACAAACTTTGAATTTGACATCAAAAGACATAGATGTGACCCAATTAAAGCAATTATGCACTTTTTTTTTTTGCCCAATGAGCAAGGAAAGACTTTTTCTGACTATGTCATCAGCATTTCTCTCTGTTTAATTTAAAACAGACCAAGGCATCTAACTTGGCTGCTGTAGAGCAGACACACTGGCTGTCTGGCACAGGTGGGACCTACAGGCTTTAGAAGCAGAGATTTCTAAACTGCGGCCCGGGGTCCACTGATTGCTCTGGTTTCCACTGCGGAGCTGGAATTCAGAACACGCACAGCAGTTCCACCGTCCCTCTGTTCTACTGCCCAACAGATCTGGAGTTACTGGAACCTGGGACAGTTCACTGCTAAGGACACGAAGCAGTGTGTACTTCCCTCTATAAGGAGGTAATTCAATCACTGAAGCTAACAAACACCAGTGGTGGAAATTCAGGACCCACCGTGGCGGGGGAATAAGTTGTAAAGCACAGAAAGTCAGGGCTACTGCTCAGTGCCGTGCGTTAAATAGCTGGGGAGAGATCCCAGTCACGGAATGCCCAGCGTTCTCTGTGCTCTAAGCTAGCGGCTACGCTGCTCTGCTGTTTCATATGAAAACATGGACACCCTTCATGCTGTTGCCAGTGCACTGCCTATTGGGAAATCAGCCTGAGGCGTGCCAAACCTGCCTTGCCAGGACAACATTAACTAGAGCAGCATCACCATAGCAGTTTTTTTAACGTTAAAGTGACACTGTGCAGCACATCAGCCATGAAGTAAGACCATAGAAATCATTTTGATTAAAAGACATTTTCTCTCTTCAGAGAGAAAATTGCCCATTACAAAACCTGATAGATCTCACGTGCCTGTTTCAGTCAATGCGGTTATCTACGTTTTTAGATCAGCTCTTTACAGCAGAGTACATGGCATCAAGAATAGAGTAATCGTATACACCTCCTATGCCTCCAATAAAATACACCTTTCCTTGGAAAGTAATATAGGGTTCAGATAGAACAAACACCAATTGCCTCTTTACCACTCAAGGACTAGGGTTGTCTACCATCGTTTTTGAGTTCTCTAAAAGAACAGGAAATAATTCACGCCACACTGGATGCTGTCTCTGTAGATCACATCTGTTTCATGCTGGGTGGCTGTTGCTAATGTTAAAAGTCAAAACAAACAGACATTTCTGGAGACCGTCTCAGTGTGAAAGCCAAAGCATTATATTAGCATTATATTAATCTGATAAAATCTGAAAAAAAAAAATCCATTTATCTTGTGGAAATATCAACAACCTAATTGCACCTTCTGCTTATGCTAAGCCTGTCCAATTCAAATCCACAAAATCCCTTGACATCACAATGGCATATAGGGGAATTGACAAATGACGGGAGCCTGCTGATTGCTAGGGAAGGGAAATTAGCCAGCGCTCATGCTGCCGTGAAGGGCAGCCAAACTTGTCATATTTCGTGCCAGTCTCGGTGCATGCTGGGTAATTAGAGGCGATGCACACAGGAGCCCTATTGCCGAGGAGACCGAAACCATGGCGTAAGGCGCAGACACCAGGGGAAAGACCAGCTGCGTGATATCTATCCCTGCTTAATGACCCATGCTTTGCTGAGGCGCTTGGCTGACTGTCCTCACCTTTAACAGGTCTCTCTGGAACCCCGCTAACATAAATAAAAGTAACTGGCTTTCAGCGGAGCTCACCACGCGTTGCACAATTACCCCGCCATTCCATCCTAATTAAAAATACCTGAGGGCAAAGCACAGGAAACATGGCAACCCTACTATTAGGCGGCTAAGCCGAGACAGAAAATAATCATTACCCCACTTCATTTCTCATCATTTGCAATGCAGTCGAGCCCTGGAACTGTCTCACTCCGGCGAGCGAAAGCACAAGGGGAAACACTAACAAGGACGCAGTGAGCGTCCTCTGCTAGGAACACGAATGGCAATATCTATGTGGGGAAGGCGCTCGCTCTCGTGCTCGCTCTCCCTGCCGGGCTTCGCTGATTACTCTGGCTTCCTCTCGCTCTCTGGACTGATTTGAAAGCCCCTGCCTTGGCTCTACGTGGCTGCAGCTTCGGAAAAAATGACTCTGACAGCAGCAGCTGGTTTGCTCCCATTATGTTTGTTATGCGTGCCTTAACCTCTGTGCGCGCGATGTTAGACGGCCCGGGAGAACCTGCACTTTGTCAGAGGAGTCACGGCGGCCGTGCGGCCGGGCTGATGGGGGTTCTGTGACCTTTCACGCTGTTTAATGACGGCTGTATCGCGGCCTTCTGAAGGGACTTCGGGCCGAGCCGCGGCCGTGCAAAGGCGGACTTGTGGGCCGACACCTTTCGGTGAGCGACACGAGAATTTATGATGGCGTTCCGTCTGGCCACAGGCACTGATCTGAGCCCGACAGGCGCAGAGCCAAAGACCACCTTCGGCACAAACGCGATGACTCCGTTTCCACTCTTCAGCTCGAAGTGCAGAGATGTGATCAAAGCAGCTTTTTACCAGCCGTACATACAGTGAGCTCATTTACCAGTGGCACATCTGTGCGTGCATAAAAGGTGATAACCCAACACCGGAGAGAGGTGGGAATACTCTTGATATAATATATCTCCCTGACACAAAGAGATGCCATCAACCCGCTGTCTACGGTCAAAGTAGACACTTTAGGAGAATATGATCCGGATAGGAATGTGCCAAAATGTCCTGTCTTTGTATGGGTTTTGATCATTTATTTCGCCAGTGGAGTTTTCCTCTGTATACATCAAACCCCTGCTGTTTGCCCTGAATGGAGATTTAGGCTTCCCACAGTCTCCTATTCTCTAATTTCAGACTGCTTACTTGAACCTAGGCAAAGTGCATTTGAATTAATTCACACTACTGCACTGAAAGAGTGCTCTCAGGGAAATCAATACTGCAATTTTCGACTCAGAAAACCCAATGCCGTGTAATTCATTTTCTAATTTCCTCCCAGAACACCTTTTGATTGTTTAGTCAAAGACCCAATTTCATTTGCTCTTCACTTGCTCTATGTAGACTATTTCTAAATTAGTAATGTGGACACTGTGCTTATCTATTCTACTTATATATAAGTCCAGGCCACAAATATGAATGTAGTACATTTTTAAAAGATGTATATGTATGAGTAAATATATAAGATCCATGATCCCAGTGGAGCAATGCTAAAGCTTTATCAAACCGATACTACCTGGACAGAGTTGAGACCAATGTAAAATCACGCTGTATTCTTTGTACCTGCAGAAGCACTTTAAGTTTATAAAACACATTCCTAGCTTTATAGTCCCCGGTGGGGACTTCTCAGAAGTGACTCCATTAAACTGACAAGCAATTATTCTTTGTGAAGGTGTCTGAGGCAGCCGCGGAGCTCCTGAGCGTCACCTCATCGGCTGGTGTCATCCAATTACGGAAACTCTGCGGAACTTTGAGACGGACTGTGCTCTGAGCCGAGTAAAAGCTGAGTCCAGGGTAGTCATGTTCCCCTCATTCAGCCATAAAGGCAGCCAGACTGGAGGCGATAATGGCTGACGGATACTGAGATACCCGGAGGTTTCTTCTCCGCTTCAGAGGAAATGTGAGCATTCGGGAAGGAGGTTTCTGAAAGGGGGGAGGGGTGGGGGGGGGGGGGGTGGTAGAAGGACCCGAATTTCTCTCTCAGCCTAATTGAAGTCCTGACCACAGAATGTGGAAGCCTACTGGATTCAGCCTTCGCTTAATTGGACTGGGTAATTTTCACATGCTCTTTTTCGCTGACGTGGGATATTTCGGTAGTCTCCCACACGCTCTCTTCCACGAGATCTGCATGCAATTTGGGGCAGCTAACTACAACATGTATCAGTAAGTACCCAGAGGGTGTCTAGACACTTTAACCGGCCAACTGGCAATCCACAATCCGATCATAGGGTACATTCATACCAATCTCATAAATGAAATCAAAACCATCTATGGCTGAAACCATGTGTTGCATATAAATATCTGCTTTATTACAAATAATGCACTAAAAAACTAATAAAGCTGTTTAATTTTGCTTCAGCGGTTAAATTATCTAAATGCCACTGGTACAGCCTGATTTACTTTATAGGGAAAATGCACTGTTACTTCATGATCGACTCCACAGTTACACGGGTACTTATTAAATTACTGTTCCAAATGCTGTTTATTTATTAAAGACTGTTTGAGGTTAAGATGATCAAATTAAGCCCTGTATGCAAATCTTCCACAAAACATGGCAAGCCATCAACCAACATTTCCAAATGAACCACAAGCCTTTTTAATGCCCATTAATGCAATGATAATATGCAAACTATTAAATGTTAATTCCTTTTTAAGGTATTATTAAGTGCCATTACATGTTGCATTAAAACTGCATACAGAACTGCAAAAACAACAATATAGGTTAGGTTTCCACAGTGACACATTGCTTGCACAGCAAAACAATGTAGAGTGTCACTTTTGCAATGCAGTTCAATGCATTTCTAAGCAAATTAAAGATGGAATATTGTTGAGCCTCTGCAACGCAGGTCAAAGCAACACAGTTTTCATGCTTTAATAATAATAAGTTATTTTGAGAGGGCGTGCGTGTGATGTGCTCCGCCGAGTGTGAGATGAGTGTGCTGGGGTGGGTGGATCGATTACCCAAAGTAAAACTGAAACTATTGGAAAGTTCTCGGCCGGACTGCCCGAATGTCACCCTGCCCCGCGCTCTAAACTTAGCAGGTTTGCGTGTGGGGAGATCAAAGGGGCCCGCCGTCAGAGCGGGTGCATCTGGATCAGATACGGCCGCCCTTTCTGGGGCAGCAGACTCGTCTCCCGCTCCCTGACTCAGCTGTCTACTCAGATCTGCCTGTGCGCTGGATACACCTGAACTGGACATTATGATGATGACATCAAAGGCAGAGGTTTATACAGGTTCACTGCCTACACTAAGCTGACAGTGAGAGGAACTTTTGATCTCACAGCTAGGGCACCTTGCCTTTGACTGTAAGTAATACATTATTAAGGGTGCATTTTTTTTCCGTTTCATATGGAATCATATCATGTTGAGAGGACACCATTGTTAAGGGAAAGTATTGTGTAAAACTAAAGACCTGCAGTTTTGTTACTTGAAGTTAAGGACAAAAGATTCCATGGTTAGACTGAACGCCTATTTAATTTTATAGTTACTAGCTACACTAAACTTGCATGCAATTATCTCTGGCACCAACTTGTGTTTGATGAGACCTCAGTAAACTGCTGATAGAGTCGCTCATACATCCACCAATTACTCTTTTTGTTGCATGAATGGTACTCAAACAGCAAACAGACCCACTTGTGCTTATGTGCTTGCACTTGACCAAACATAAATATGTGATAACATTCTTACATATGGTTGGTGTATCATCCCCATCTCATATTTTCTTTAGCTTATTTGTACCTCATGTTCTATGCAACGGTTTCTTGTGAAAGGTCTGAAATTACTGTATACCTATACTTTATTAATAAATGATCTTATTGGATAGGAAACCCGAAGGCCAGCGTCTGCAATCACTTACAAAATGCTACGGGCATCTCTCTAAAAATGCAAAAAAGGAAAGCATATGGTAGCCTACAGCAAATAATGCAAACTCATCATCTCATTATAGCGCCGCTAGAATCTATGAATTTTTCCATAATATGTTACTAATATATTTAGCTTAGAATAGAAATAATAATTTCATAGAAATTTGAGCACTCACTTCTTCCTCACAGGGCAGGCTGGCTTCACACTTTGAGCAAATTCCTCTTTATTCCCAACAGGAAGGTTCTGACCTCGTCCACAGTGTTTGACTTTCCTTCCAGCAGGTCTGAGAAGAGAGAACAGCAGCACAGATTAGCAGAGATGAAGCTCTCCCTGCATCCTGGCATTGGTCAAGACGGTCAGCGCTGTCCCTTGCGCACACAAGCACTCACGTGCTCACATACACTCATACGCACGCAGGCGCGCGCGTGTGTTACGCACCTCCCCCGGGATAGCGCTGGCTGTAGAGCGGCACTGCATTAGCGCTGAGCGCGTGGCGCTGCACCTCCACCTGGGTGCACCTCTCCTCCCCTCAGCCCCACGCTGCCGGGGAGCCTGCCAGAGTGCGCGGCCCTGAAATGGGGCCGCGCCACACAGCATTCCCAAGATGGCAGGGGAGGGCAGTGTGTGTGTGTGTGTGTGTGTGTGTGAGAGAGAGTGGGGGGGGGGGGTTGAGGCCAGTCTGGTCGGCAGATGTGTACAGAGGTCCCGGCGGAGCGGGGGAGAGTGAAGCGTGGGCCACGCCCGGGCACATGCAACACACCGCTCACTCTGTGTGCAGTGTGAAGGCTGGAGGGTCACCCCCTGACACAGTCCTGTGTGAAGTGACCCATACAGACCTGTGCAGAAACACTGCACTGTCTCAGCAAACCTGGAAAAATAAGGTAGGGCTACACATGGCTTAACACTGATGTTGTCATAGCAATGCCTATAGAATGGAAAGAGCAGTCGGCGTTGTACATGAATACACATGTTGTGTATGACACGTAAATTACTGAGCTGGAGTGAACAGATGCAATGGAAAGTGTGGTATGTACAGACTATATACATACAGAATACAGTATATCTGTGAAGACGTGGACTGTTGCCTAGACTGTGATGGAAGTGTAATCCACTAAATACTTGGCATTCCAATATTAGAGAGCGTGATGTAAAACACTGAAGAACTATACTTGTGTATTAAACCTCTCTTTACACTCGGCAGAATATGATAATAGCCTGACACCAGATTTAGCCACCTTCAACAGAGAAGTTCACAGTTACAATATTGAAAACCGTGGGCTAACACACCTGAAAGGAACGAAACCTCATTCAGTTCGCAGAACTTCAGCGAAGCTTAATTTGGCGAACGCTCTTCTGAGTAGCCCGCTCGGAAAATCACAAGCCGCGGCAACAATATGGAGAGCTGTCGAAGCTGGATTATGCGGGAGCGCCCAGCGCAGGAAGGAAAACAAAAGGCTGTTAAATCGCTGTGAGAAACGGGGGAGGCTACAGCACCCGGGCAGAGCTCTGCGGTCTGTCTTTACATCGGCAGTGCTCGCGCTGCCATGTGGAATCACTTCATCGGAGCTGTGCGAGGTTCGCACATCAAGCTTCAACTGCAGCTTACCAAACCAGCTCCAGACCTAGTGAATGAGACATTCCCGCCACATTTACAAATGAATGCGCAAGCTTCCTGTTAAAGGGTCACCGCAGTGTGTAACACATCAGTCTGCAACACCGATCTGAAAGCCAGATCGGAGCTATATTAGCCGACTTGTCTGCTAATACTGCTAGCTATGCCCTGATCCTGACACCAGCGCTCATGTAGAGAAAGCACAATACTCTTCTCCACAAAAGGAAATACAATGATTGCATGTCATGGACATACACCTTATGGACAAAAGTATTTGGCCACACCTGTTCAGGGTTTGGGCTAGGCCCCTTATCTCCAATGAAGGGCAATCTTAATGCTTCAGCATACCAAGACATTTTGGGCAATGCTATGCTTCCAACTTTATGGCAACAGTTTGGGGAAGGCCCTTTTCTATTCCAACATGACTGTGCCCCAGTGCACAAAGCAAGGACTATAAAGATATGGTTTGATGAGTTGGGTGTGGAAGTTGACTGGCCCGCACAGAGCCCTGACCTCAACCCCATCGAGCACCTTTGGGATGAACTGGAACGGAGATTGCGAGCCAGGCCTTCTCGTCCAACATCGGTGCCTGACCTCATAAATGCTCTACAGAATGAATGGACACAAATTCCCGCAGAAACACTCCAAAATCTTGTGGAAAGCCTTCCAAGAAGTGTGGAAGCTGTTATAACTGCAAAAGGGGGACCGACTCCATATTAAAGTATATGTATTTTAATACAATGTCATTACAATATAATGGTCAGGCGTCCGAATACTTTGGTCCATATAGTGTATGTGTGATGGTTGAATCATTATAACGTACTTACTCATGTATCATGGGTGATTGTAGATACATTATTAGTATTATATTAATATTAACATAATAGTCACACACTGATCCTGTTACGAAAAGCACACAGATACCAAAGCTATTGTACAGCTAAAGGCAACACAGAAAGCGTACTGCATCACAGCAACACCAGGTGAGAACGGATGCTTCCTCTACACAGTTTCCATCTCTCCCATTCTGCACTGTGGCTTCCACTGTACTCAGACTAAGAGCAATGTGCTTTGTCCTTAACTTCAAGTAATGTATTTTGGCAACGCCTCTGCTTTTTTTTACCAATTTCTCACACAAATTTTTGCTCGTTTCACCTCCCTCTGAAAGCAGAACCCCGCGTTAAAATTAACACAGTCATGCCTGTAGTCAGTTTTTCCGAGCGCAGGCTGAGCCCTTTGACCCGGGTTCGAGCCCGGCCATGTCGTTTCCCGATAATGAGCCTACAGCGGTGGAGTAAATTGATAGGGTATGCTGGCCGGGGCTCCGTTCTCACACCAAACTCAGCACCCTGTGACTCATTCGGATGCCTTGGAGTCGCTCAGATAACCGCAGACAGATGCACCTATCCTTCAGCTGCATGGAACAGGGGAAAACCCAAAAAGAACAAGGTCACACTCGCATTTACATTTACATTTATTCATTTGGCAGACGCTTTTTATCCAAAGCGACTTACATAGGTTACAGTTGTTTTACAATGTTATCCATTTATACAGCTGGATATTTACTAAGGCAACTGTGGGTTAAGTACCTTGCCCAAGGGTACAGCAGCAGTGTCCCAGCGGGGATTGAACCGGCGCAACCTTTCGGTTACGAGTCCTGCTCCTTAACCACTATGCTACACTGCCGCCCGCATAAATGTGTTATGCAAAATGAAGGACGAAGCATGGTGCTGTAAGACTGACCAGATGCCCGCGTTCCCCCAGACAAAGCCGAGGATGGTGGGCAGGATGCACGATCTTTGTCCGATACCTTTCACTGCAATGTGTGATCTGCTGCTGTTATACAACCACAGCCGCACAAACTGCACGGAAGAGCGGTCCAGCTGGTCCTGATCCCTCCACTACAGTGTGGTTAACATCTCACTCAGTAACACATAATCAAGATAGCTTCTAACTCCCACATGGGGCTCTGCTCACCTGCAGTACGTGCTAGCTAGCCAGCGCGCAAAAAAGCCACAAGCAGCGGGGATGAAATGAAGGATGGAAATGCGTCAAGTTAATGCTGTAGGTACATTCCTTATATTCCAAGTCCATTCGGAGCCGAGCATGCCGGACACCAGCATGTTTCTGATTCAGTGTCAGGATGGAATGCTTTTCGGCATAGGCTAATCTGACCTGTAGACGGGAGGGCGTTTTTGCATGTTGCAGTTTGGGGACTGTTAAGAGTAATGACACTGTGGCATAAACACAGAATCCTCAGCATCGGCTTTGCACTGTGTTACCCCACACGGTTAGAGAGGCTTTAATACTTGGCCAAAAGGCCTGAAGGGGAGGCTTTTTACTATCATGATCTGGCAAAGGCACGTTGTGGAACTAAATTGGTCAAATACTGTTTATTCATTCAACATATCACCTGATCCCAGGCCACCCCATATGAAAATGGACCATTACCACAGTGAGGCCTTCCCCTCCCTCCCAAACACTAGAAGAGGTAAGCTATCATTCCAGTCAGTTCAGATCAACAGGCTGGGGTTTCCTGCAGTGATGCATACATGCATGGGCATTCTGTAGACCACTGCACAGTGTCAGAGCCACTGCAAGGCTGAAGTGCACCTACAGAAGACACCATGACCACAGAATCCATGTACTGACCCTTGTGGGAGTTGCCATTTTTGTTAACTTTCTTGACTGCAGTGTACCTTTACAGATTCAAGCCATAATTCACAGAGGAGTGAGGATCCAGTACATACAACTTGTTTCTGCTGAAAACGTAATAGGTTTTAATACTATACCACAAACTGTATGGAAATACGTAATAAGGGACTGTATTAGTACTGTACTAATTCAGTCAAAAACTGAATGTCACTGTTCTGTTGGATTTCTTAAAAATGCTAAAAAAGGAGTAGGCAAGAACCTTTTACAGAATCTGTAAACGTCTCTATATGGTCTATAATATAATATGGAATCACTAAATGCAGTCACACCTCTCTGTTTGAAATTTTATTCACTTCACGCAGAATAAAAGCTCTTTGTCCACCATTTTACGATCAAGGTGAGTTTGCACTCCACCAATTAACACATTCAAAGAACTGGCTGCAGGTGCGAAGTGTCAGAGGCCAAGCGCCCCAGTGGTGTTTGGGTAACCCTCTCCTCGTGATGCTAACAAGCTCCTACGGAAAAAAGGAACAATGATTTATTATATTTCAGGCTAAACGCTGATCCCATCCTGCCCCTCTATGCTCGCGCCAAACTTTGCACCTTATTAGTTCCCTCTGTCAGACACACCGCCTCTTGTTACAGCCCTTGCGGACATAATGTATCCTTTAAAAAAAAATCCTAAGGCGGTTATTGGAAAATGTTCAAGAACCGGAGTTTTAAAATAATGAAATGTGAGCGTCCGTTTAAAGAACGAGGAAAAAAGCACCCCCATTTTCTCTCTCCTAATCCTAAAGCAATATGAATTTCCAAATAAATATGTCATGTTAGCGCAAAGCCAGGCTCTGACACGACACAGCGCATAAATATACAATTCAGCCGCAGACCCAAAAGCGAATTCTAAAATACCGGCCCTCCAATTTAAAGTCCGGTCCCCTCAGTAATCTGACTGCCATTTTGTTATATTAAACTCCCTTCCCTCTGCTCCCGTCTGAGGTGTTCCTCTCTCTCCCTGACAGTGCTGTATTGTATCCAGATGACTAAGGAAAACAGTTAGGACAGCTCCTCTGCCTGGCGTTTGGCATGTTCCATTAAGTGTGGAGCAAACATAACCCTTACCAGCCCCCCCCAAATCCCCCCTAAACTCCCTGCCGGCCCCATTTAGCGTCTTCAGATCCCCTCAGGGATGACCTGCTCTGCGTCAAACTCAGTCACCCTCCTAGAGTCCTAGAGGTGCTCTTAATGTCCTGGGGTAGCGCTACACCCTCGGGCCCTGAATAAGCCGTGACCGTGCTGGTGAGCGCTCCACTGCAGTTGACCTGAGAGGAAACCCTGCTATCAGCAGATGATAGGAGAGAAACCATTTCCCCTCAAGGAGCGCTGCTTTAGAACAGGCCGCCTGAATGTACCTCCGTGTCGAGGTTCCCCTCACTCCGGCACGGAGCCCGCTTGCCAAGGCAGCATTCACGCTGCAGCGCTCTCGGCGAGGGAGAGCTCCGCCCCCGGCAGCTGCGTTTCGCCGCCGATTCCTTTTGTTTTCGCTCAGTTTGGATTTGGACAAACAGAGACGGTCGTCAACACAAACACCCGGAGGAGCGGAGCCAGCCCCAGGCCCGTGCCTTCCCAGCATGCCGCCGTGCCACCCACAGCCTGCAGGGTTAGGGCAGGGGTGAGGCCGGCGGCGGAAGCTTCGGAGGCGGGGTTTAAACCTGATCTCCAAACTCTGAGGTCTACCCCTGGAGGGAGTTCACAGCACTCTACCCATCACGGCTGGGTCTTGGCACAGTAGAGATTATGCATCAAAGCGCTTCCTGTGATTGTAGCAGACCTGCGGAAACGTGATACTGTACTGTACACACAGACGAGGCTGAGACCTATCTGATGGGGGGTGCTCTCAGGCGAGGCCGTCGTTACAGGCGAGCATCTGCAGACAGTTTGAGTGAGCTCAGAACCCTGCCATCCTCATTCTCGTGTGAGGTAACGGGAGAACTTGCTGGCCTCTCTCACCGCTCACCATCAATCTGCACGCCAGAATCAAACTTCTAGCCAATGCCTGCTTTTCATATCAATTCCAAAGACTTCTCTCTCTCTCACCTGAAGCACATTTGCTTTGAATTCGTCTCGTGCTTTTCCGAACAGATCAGGGAATCAGCGGGGCGCCCTGTGTACAAACCTACGCGGTGTCCGCGGGGCAACGCCCACCCCCCCCCCCCCCCCCCCCCAAAAAAAAAAAGCACCCCAACACTTCTGGCTCCGCGGGCAGCGCGCTTTCACGTCTCACGTGCGAGCGGTAATTACGCCGGCGCTCCAAACTGATACTCGACATCCTCCCGATTCCGCGGCGGCCGCAATTATCTATTCATGCCTGAAATGCCTCGGCGCGAGATATTGATTCCAGCTGTGCGGGGCTCCGGCGCTAAAGCGGCTGCGCTGATAAATGAAGGAGTGAATGTGGGGCCGCGCTGTTTGTGTAAAGGGGTGTCCTTCCACGGGGTGGTCCACAACATAATAAGTATCTGAAGGGGGCGAGTGTTTGTGCGAGATCCTCGCCCCCGTGAGCGTTTATAGGTGAACCGCGGTTCCGCTTACACGCAGGGATGAGAAGAGGGCTTATTAAATTCCGCGCGGCGCATTGTTCTCAGATTTAGACGTGGTGTGCATTATTTGATTTTAGTATAAAACAGCCTACAAGACTGAAAACTGTAAGGTGACTTTCCACTGTGCAACTAACAAGGCTATGAAGAGAAGATGATGGAACTTAGATGTTGAACTGAGAGTTTGATTTAGGCTGCTCAGCCCTAAACACTTCCGATCAATTCTCACAATCCGTAGACTGAAGGAATATGAATTGGTGAACTTGTGGTCATTACGTGCTTGTGTTTTTCTTTGGCAATTTGTTTATTTCCAGAGGGGACATGCAGTGCACTGCTGTTAGGTCTGTCATACATTCATTAAAATGTCCAAGCTGACATATTCTAAAACAGATTGATTAGATAATATCAGGGAGTGCCAAAAAGAAAAATGTTGCATTGAACCAATGCATCTGAAAGACTACTGACCAAAAAGGTGAAGTTTATTATGTTAGCTAGCAGGTTGAGAATGGGCTTATTTGAGGTAATGGGAAAGACAGCGTCCAGATATTGTCGAATTTGTATAATTTGATTAAATATGCACAGTTTTTAATGGACGGCCTCTGCCCAATATAGCCATTTAAAAGCCAGTGCTATTAGGGAGGGGGATATACTGCCTGAGAGGTATTCCTTTCAACCACAGCACACGTCAAAAGTAAGTAAATAAATAAATACTTTCTTACGTTCATTATATGTGCACTTTAAAACATACAACATTATTAAAATAAATTTATAAAAATACACATTTCTTTCGCTGCCCAAGCACATTTTTTCACTCTGGATTGTTGACCTGTTGCATGGTTCATTAGCAGACCCCACAGCTCAATGATGTAGGCCTGCGTTAGAGGGCGGATGTCTGCACATCCATACCCCGCGTTTCAGCAACACGGCGGGCACTCGCGCGCCCCCAACATTATCTGCACCGCAGCGGGCCGCTCCGAATTCGCGCTCAACACACTTGGCCCAAACCACGTCGAATGAGCCTGCCGTCCCGGAGCTGAAGGAGTCGGCGCTGCAGGTTATCGGCAGGTACCGGGAGCCGCCAGCCCCGCCGAAAACGGCTACGGACTCTCTGGACCGCTTTGTGCAGTTGTGACTTTTTCAGATCTGTCAGAAGGCATTTCGGTCAAGAGGCGCTCCCACCTCCGCTGCCCGCGGTGGGCGATCGGCATGCGCTCCGGTGCGAACTGCGCCGGAGTGTCTCGGATTAACATCTACATGCCTTCACAGGAGCGCGTAATTAGATCAAGGTGCGAGGGGGGAAAATAGGTATTTAAAAAAAAAGCCTTTAAAGAGGGCAACGGATTGGGGGGGGGAGGATTTGTGCTCACAGCTTGCCAAGCACTTACTGAAAAGAGGCTGTAAAACATATCAAGAAAATCCTTTGTGATTTCAGGCTGAAATAAGGTAAACGGTTAAGCGCGTTTTCGGAGTCGTGACCTTTTCCCATCTTGCGATACTGATCCTGGGTTCAGAAGCCACAATTTCTTATAAGGGCTTGATGGCTTTCTGTAGGAAAAAAAAAAAAGTATGTCAGTAAATTAACATTTAAAGATCATAAACAGCTCGGGCCAAGAGTTTGTTCTCAATGAAAGTCAATTTAGTGTTGTTTTATATTCATGGATTTTATCTGTTGGCTCTGGCTTTTTGTGGGGGGAAATGTTTACAGATGATTAAATGTTAGGAGAAAGCATAGTGACGGTGGTTCCCTCAGTAAACAAATGAAAGTTTGTCCCCAGTTTTATTTCATTTTAGGGCATCTCCACCGAATGGCAGTCAGACTGAAAAGCCATACCAAGTCAAATGGAAACCACTCCATGGGCAAACTCAATGCAGGAGCGAGGCGTTTCATTATGAATGTAAAATGCATTGCTCACGCAAACACAATTAACTGCGGATTAAATATAATCAAAGTGACTTGGCTTCCTCGCTCCATGAACACATATACGGCGCTCGCTCTTTAATAAGCGCTTTTGGTTTTGAAAAATAAGCAACTGGGATTTGAGAGAAGAAAACTGCTTTGAGTGGGAAAACAATGGTTCACAGAGTAATGTGTAGCTGTGTAGCCCATGCTGCTTTTACTGTCTTTCCTCTGCCTTCATTTGAGCCTTTGTGAATCATCAGAGACCCGGCCCTGTCTTTCACTGCTGCGAACGGCTACGTGCTAACGGACGGCTAACCACGCCTCTCTTCTGAGAGTTGCTGTAATGCCTCAATAACTGTCAAAGTGGAAAATTCATAAAGCAGCTGAAACTCACAAAATCCAGATCATTCAAATCCATATGAATCACGTCCCAGGAGGCACACCACAATAAAGGTCTATGGAATTACATGTGTTCTGCATCCAATAGATGCCTGGGAAAACCTGGGGTACCATCACATGGCAGAACATGAGAACTAGGCCAATTTTCAAGCCATTTTATGCCACCATTTAAACCCTGTAATCCTGGTAATTCTGTGCTCTGTGGCTCCATGTATAGTTTTTTTCATTCGGATCATATATAATCAGAACACGACAGCGCATGAGGTGTGTGAGTCTGTTTCTGCTCTGCATCAATTGACCTCTGACCTTTAACCCCTGTTTTACAGGGAGGGGCATAATGTGCCATTTTACAGGTGGGAAACATTTCCATGGTGGAGTTCTCCTGTCGAATGTTTTTGCAGGGAGGGTCTGCCTGTTTTTTTCATAGGACCTTCGTACGACCTTAAACATCACTCTCTACCACTGCGCAATACCAGTTATAGCAGTTTATTTTAATGTGCCTAAGGCTAGCCTTTTATGTTGACTGTGATGTAACATCATATTTTTTAAAACAAATACACGTTTGATTCGTAATCTGGAATGCTGGCAGTCCATTTCAATCACATGTGAATTGGTCCACTTCTTATTCTGGCTTACGGGTAGATTTAAACATGTTTCAAATGGATATACACTTCATACTCTGTTGAAGCCATTTTTATTTTCAGAAAAACACTGTTGAGAACATTGGAAAATACCCATCCATGTGTATGTTTTCGTTTCATCGCAATGAAGGAAATATTAACGTCATTTAAAACTCCACAGTGTTGTCCAAAGCTCTGTAGATCAGCGCAGATCAGATTTCTCTCATACTCAGCTGGGTAAAAAATCTCTTTCATCTGTTTGTAAAAGAGCATTTGGTTCTTAATTCCTTGCGATAGATTGGCAGCGTGTTGCTTGATCGTGGCAGCATTAATCACAGTTTTATTTACTGTGTTTTAGACGAGTTTAAAACTTTAGTGTTCCTGGCTCCTTGGGCCGTGCATATTTCCCCCCTGATGGTAGAGGCCTGAGCTCTAACCTGCAGCGTTTTAGCGCAGCGGGGTCACTCAGAAGCAGCGGCGAACCCCCTGGGCCCGCTACGCTAGCTAACAACCGCAGCCCTGTGCCAGGAGGGACAGCTAGCACATCTGAGAGCCATTACACAATGGGATCTGCTTCCTCTTAGATATGGAAAACAAAAAATCCCCAACAATAATCTGCTTTCGCCATGCGAGATGTTTATTGTTCCAGGCTCCGGGTAATCATTGTTTGGAAATGGGACCCAGCTCTGTGATGATGATGCCGGAGAGCACATGACGGTGGAGTGGGGGGGGGGGGGGGTGGGGCGGTGTCCGTCCTCTTGGCCCAAAGGCCCGGGTCTGGAAGCGATTAGATATCCGGACACGGGCGGCTCGTTAATGAGGAGGTGAGATGGACACACCAGTGCGTTCCGGGGCAGAACCCGGTCATTGCAATTCCGAGAAAAAACGATGAAGAACGCAAGAAAAAATCCTATCTCCCGACCCAGTACAGCAAGTTCATCCAAATGTGGGATATTATCAAAACCCACAAATGATGTGCAAAATACTATAATAATCCATGTGGCATCACACTGAATGGAAAGACAATATCAAGAATATATTGCTCTCATACATTAACATACTGTATCTTGGAAATATCTTCAACATCATTAATACTTTTTTTACATAAGTACCATGATTAAACAGCGCTTATTTCACAAATCATTCTAATTTACAATGAAATTAGTCCAATTTTAAGAGACTATCCATTTATTCATTTATCTGCCAAACCACTAACCGAAACATTACAGATAGCCTCTGTAGTTTAGTTTCTCAAATAGTTTCAAATTGATTTAATTGCAGAAAATAATAAGCCGAACACGCTGTCATCTCATTGAAAGGTCAGAGTTTGCATAGGAGTCATCTTCCTACAAATTATACAGTGGCTTCGCTGTGACGTGAGACCCTTTGCCAAGGCAATCCACAGGATAGGAAACTGGTCCAGATTTAGGCCTAAGACACATAACTGAACAAACGCCAGTGCCAAGAGTGTATTTTCACAATAATGAATATCATTTAGTTTCAATAAAGGTGCACCGTTTTCAAAAATGTTATTCATTTTCCCAGAAGCCGTAGCGACAGGACGTGCGTGAGATTAAAGTGCTGCGGCTTTAAGGAAAGTGCACGTCCTTTAACTGGAGGATTTCTAAACAGAGCCCGCGGGTCTGCTTGGGAAAGGCACTGAATGCCGAGAGCAGGCTTGTGTTGGGTGATGGAGTGAGTGCGGCGAAGACCTACCGCAGCTTGTGGTCCGCAGGCCCGAATGCCAGCAGTCAGTCATGGAGCCGACTGCGGTCCTTGGCTTCGCGCTGCATAGTGACACCTGATTCTGTCCAAGCACCTTCGAGGCAACGGCGAGGAGACAGAATGCATGAAGTGTAGCCTGCAGCCCAATGAAATATGAAACCCCGAAACGAGGTGCTGAATGGTTCCACCGACAACAACCGGCTGGCTTACGCTGGACGTTACGCACAGCTCAACTCTACCAAGGGTTTAGGGGACGGGAGAGCAGCGCGGGAGAGGGTTTTGACATTATGTTCAGAGGAAACGCTTTTAGTGACACGCGATGATGGGACGTACCACGGATGGTGACAGACATTCTGCCCCCGAAACGGTCCCCTTCCCTTTCCCAGCGAAACGCACCGACAGAGATGGATGGAGGGTCGCTGTGGCCTTTAGTCCTTTGGGGAGGAGAGCGAGGCGTGTGACAGGGACAGGAAACCCCAGGAACGGAGGACGGGGGAACGCGTTCCTCTCAGGGGTCCCTTCGCTTCCGGAGAGCGACGACGGAGCAGCGGACCTGGGGCGTGTGAGCAGGGGAGAGGGCCGGGGGCCGGCGCTCCCAGATAACAGCCCGGGGGCGCTGGGGCGCAGGGAGCCGGAGAGCGAGGCGCTGAGTCAGCTCTCACTATGAACACCGGAACCAAAAAGCGCTGACAGCGTGGGCGACATGAAGAAGGTCATCCCTGAGCTACACAACATCAACCAGAGAGGGAGTAATACTGTTTCTGAAAAGCACACAGTCACCCTTTCAGCATTTTCATATATCAGCGAAGTTAACCCTTCTATTCATATTTTGTAACATTTTGTACAATGCCACTATGGACAATGACGGCTTTTAATTCCAAGGGACTCATTAATTGTATGGGCATTCAGAAAACACGCATTTGTGTATAGTGTGACTGTTGCTTTATGGAGACAATGAGATCGTGGCAATTGTTTTATCATTAAGCTGACATTCTCACTGAAGTCTGGAATCAAGTGACATCAAGTGCATAGGTAAAGAAGAGTGAGAGCTGGGCTTGAGTCTAGGAGAGTGCTGTGGTTGTGCAGTTGCATGGTGAGCTGCCCCTCGGCCTATTACATCACATGGCTTACATGGTGTAAGGAGAATGTTCACTGTGTGTAACCGCCATTAATCCACACATGTATTTGCCTCTAAATCCTGCCTCCTTGCAGATATTCCTTGCAGCAAGGGGAAATTCTATTAAACCTCAATTACGTGCTTGAGGATTAAAGAATATAAAGACTGAATCCCTGCGGGCTTATTATAACCATTCAGTGAAAACGAATGGCACTTTTGGCTGTGAAGAATTGTAGTAATTAGTCAGATATTACGTAGATAGTGGTAATGTTCAAAATCCCCCAGACATGGATGAGTCTCCCTGTGCAAGACCAGATGAATCCAGTACCAAAGCAACAAGCTTAAAGCTGAGGACAGTTTAAAGGCAGGGCTCAGGAAGATATATGATGCTGAATTAAGCATGTGATGCACTGGATTGAATTTATCATGTTATTGGACAATGACGGCATTATGAACCGGACCCACCTCTACCATCCCTGCAAAGTTATTGACCGTTGGTCATTGGAAATATTAGCAGGGCGGCGCATAAGGAGGCCTTTGAGAGGCTGGAAGCGTGCGGGACGCAGCTTCACGCTGTGAATGATGAAACTGTTCCGCACATGACTCCCGCTCGCCCTCGCTGACCTTCACACATGGCAGGGAAACAGAGCGGCCCTGACGGGGTCAAACGTAGTCACACCATTGATTTCCACATTCGACCGCGAGCCCAGCCCGGGTCACGGGCGCCCCCCCCCCCCCCCCTTTCCCCCCACCCCTTCCCCCCTTCCCCCTACCCCGCTGGGGGGCCTCTGAGGCGGTGACTGTGAGGGGCCGGCACGCGGCACATGTTTTCGCCGGTGCCGGTGGGGCACGTCCCCTGTGGATGGTGCTGTTATGAGCTCGCCGGGGGCCGAGGCACGCAAACAGCAGCGAGGGGGGGGCCTCCCGTGTGTCCTGTGTCTCCCCCCCCGGGGGCACCCCTGTTCCGAGCGCAGGTGGCACCGCGTAGCGCCCGGGGAGTCGCGGCGGTGTTTGTTCTCGCGGCCCCTGTCACGTGGCACACCCCCCCCTAATCCGCGCCCCTACCGGAGACGGACAACACGGAACGCGGACAGAAAACAAAAACACACACACAAAAGGTAGGTGACAAAGGTGACAGGTCTTTTTTTTTCCTGCTTTCGACGATCCGTGAGCGCTCAATAGGCCGTCGCGGCGCGGTGATGGACGAGGCCGGCGAAAAGGCCCCGCGGCGAGGGCCCCCCGTAAATCACTCGGAATGAATGCGCCGCGGGCGGCGTGCCGGGGCCGGTTCGGGAAAAATACTGCGCTTCCCGAAACGATGTGACGTCCCGGCGCAGCTGGAAGGGGTGCCCCGGAGCGGGCCGAGCGCTGGGGTGGCTGCCTTCGGGGGCCCCTCGCGCCGCGCTGATTTACAGAGCTGGCAGAACAGAGGCCCTTGTGTCAATTAGTGGAAACCGGCCACGCACCCGAAGGAAGGGGGAACTAAAACAAGGAAGCCCCGAGTGGTAAAACAATTTGTTCTCTGTGAGGGTGTGTGTGAGCGGAGGAGGTGGGGGGGGGGGCTACCCTTAGAAAAACAGAACCATTAGAAACACAGCAGGGATTGCATTTTAGGAGCTTGATCTCAGTAAATAGGTCTGAACTATGCCCCCTGGGACAGCAGGAACATAATAAAGGCTGCCCGAATGGTGAAAGGATCAAACATGGTGGCACCTTTTTATGGCTCGGTCAGTATGCATGGCTAATTTAGCCTGAGTCTAGCAATGCTAACTAGGCAATGACATCGGCTAAAGCTCTATCAGGTTAACTGAGCGCTGAGATCTATAGGCTGTGCTGAGTGATACTAGTGGTTATCAGTGTTTTTGACCCTGTTCCGCTGGCCTCTGTTTTAGAATCTTCATTGTTAACAGCTAGTCTTTGACACACAAATATGCACAAATGGATTTTTTACTGTCTTTCTCCTTGTTGAACATTATTGAGATTAACTGTTATTCACGCAGTGTGTGACTTTGGGGGATGTATAGTATACAGTGCTCATCTGAATATGTAAAACTGACACTATTTCAGCAGCTAGAGGAAATATAAACAAGACTCTGACAAAAACCATTTCCATTCCATTATTGCACTACACTTTTGAAATTGCAAATAAATAAATAAACGTATATAGAAAACAGGCAATTGGTAGTGAAGCTTGAATAATCAGAATTTAAATACGCGATCTCAGTAAGAATCACCACACCGGCCAAGCTCCATCAGAAGGTGATACTGAGCATGTGTTGTGGTCGGAACCTAAATTTTGACATCAGAGGGGGGGGCGGTCCCTGCAGAACAATGGCTGCAGTGTGTGTCTGGGATCAGCTCGGGCAGACAGAGCTCTGTTACTGAGCGCGGAGAGGAAGGTGAGAGGACCGCATTACAATACCGGGGAGGACAAAGTGCCACTGTGAGGTAATGTGAACCATACCACCACAGGAATGGCGCCGCTGCGGTCCTGGCCGATCCCAAATCTCCCACAGCGCAGTTGTTTTCCTTCTTCCTCAACGCTAAAGTAGTCACAGTTCAATTGGCAATCAACTGGTTTTATAGTCATTTTAAGGTTTTTGTTATAGCGCAAACCTGAGTGCATGCAAAACATTGGTGAAATATTATATTGCGTATTTCTTTATCGGCCATTTGTGGCTGACACGGTATATATTTTTTATTTCTTTGGAAAGATATTTTATGAGGGAATTTTCAGGCCGAGAGTCCTATACCAAAGTATACAACCGCAATGTCCCTCCCATGATTTAAATCAATAAACATATGGTTCCAAATCGACTTTGCTGACCGCTACGCGACACAAGCCAGAAGATTTGCTGAACCAGTAAAGGTAAAATTTGATCTACTGCACAAGGATAGAACACAGGATAGAGCTGCTTTTACTGTTCCTGTTGTATGAATATAACAGGTCCTCTGTAATACGGGTCAATGGAGCTATAGCTTCTAGTGCATGAAACTGATTTCATTTCTGCACAGCTGCAAGTAGAGGGACACGTTGCCGTTCTGCCCACTCAGCTGTTCCACGCTCCATATTGATTCGCCATATCTGGACGAGGTCCTGTAAGAGTCACACTTTCTGACGCCGGGTCGGGTGAACGAAGCAGATGTCAGACGTCAGAGAAGCGGGGGGTCAGCTGCTTCGTTTTTATCTCTGCTTTATGGGAAAATCTATCCAATTATTCCCGTTCATGAATCATAGGATTGCTAATGGCCTTTTCAATTACGCTTAACATCTCGTTCTGTTTTCCAGGTCACGATCGGGTCGAACAGGAGAACGGACGCTCACGTGAATAGAAATACATGCGTGTTTAAACCCGGGCGCTCACAGCGCACTGTCTAACCATCGATTACTTATAGCCCTGATGGAAAAAAATCAATCTCCAGAGCCTGGGCCAATTTCCCTTCAGTGATTTGCTGCTGTTGAAATGAATCTTCTCAGTCTTCTGCCCGTGGTTCATTATGTATGTGTGCACATGTACGACATTGGTCTGACCGTCATATCAATAACATTAGCGAGCAGAGCGCCAATTTTATTTCAATCCTGCAGAGTGCTTATTAGCATATTCATCCTTGTATAGGGGTAATATTTTCAAAACAATACAATTAAAAGAGCGCATTAACTACATAATGAATGGGGGAAACGTGCATAACATAACAGAATCTACAGCTCACTATAATTGATTGTCACCCAAGCATCCTACTCACCATGCATTACGCATTACAGTGTAGCATTCACACAGCTTGAATTCCATTCTCAATACCTGAGCCAACAGCAACAACTGGTGAGGTATCATTCAAGAGCTGACCGTGCCACACACACACAAAGAAAAAAAAAATTATACATAATTACGCCATTAATAAGTGAAATGAACCCTCACAAATTGCTTCCGACTCAATCTGTGACTCTCAACGCATTTCAAGGGTTAATTATGTACATGCAAAGTAAGTGGAACCGTCAACAACTGAAGCCATAATTGACTGGCAATTATGTTTATTTGGACCAATTTCACACTTTGGAAACCTGTGTTAAAAGTCACCAGTGGCGCGACAGTTAGATTTAATGACCTGCTTCGATCAGCTGAACAAAAACAGAACCTTTTTGATGTAATAAAATGAAGAATAGCATTTGTGCCCCAAGCCCTGGATGCGGGGGGACCTTGATTTAATTTTCCCTGAAACCATTCACTTTGTTGCAAAGACAGACACCCAGCATTTTCATTAACTGCGTGAGATGTAAAATGCTAAGCTTGTTAGCACCGCAGACATTGACTTTAATGTGTCCTTGTATGCGAGGGGATCTGTCTTTCTATTGAGGGCTGATGCTCTGATACTGGAGATGTCACTAACTCTCGAAGGACTGGTCAGCCCACACTCCCTCTGGGCAGCGTTACCAAGGCCAAACGATTTTTACTGACTGATATCAGTAGTGGTCTTTCACTGGGAAACCATTTCAAACAACATTATATCAACTGACGGGGCATGTTTCCCTTGCCTTGCACCTGATCTGAATAATCAAAGCGGGGACTTGAGAAGGACACCACCAGTGTTAACAATGGCAGCACTTGTTAAACACAGCCTCAACTCTTGTTATATATATATGCTTGCAAAGCTGGCAGTTAATAATCAAATAGAAAACAGGCGCTGTCCATTTCCAATTTCAAGACAACTGTAAAAGCAAAGCACTGCAATAGTTCAATATATGAATTTAGGGGAGAGCAGGGATATTTCCACTTGAATGTTTTTAAAATGTCTAAAACCACTGTCTGCCATACTGGCATTTCTTAATGGCAGCTGATAACTATTACCAGCTGAAAGCAGCATTCCTGCAGGGATACATATTAACGACATCCACAAACAGATTTCTCTATGTAATGCGTACATGATCTCTGTGCGATTTCCCTTTTGGGGAAGAAATGGACAAATGCCAAATGCAATACATTAATCAGACAATCCTTCTCCCTGGCCATAATTCTCAATTATTCTCTATAATTTACCATGGCAATGTGACTGCTTTATGACCAAGTGTAAATTAAAACCACAGCGCCTCTCTGGTTTTGGGTACAACTGTCTGCACTGTGTGAAATCTCTGCTGAGATCTGGTGAGGTTCAGCTGTTTGGGCACATTACTGGAGTTTCACAAAATGTCTGCTATGTCCAGAAATATAACTGCTGATTTCTATATTTGAATCTTCATCAAGAGAAAGGAGAAAGATGTCAAAGGGACAGATCACTGTTGTCTGAATAAATTATCATCGCCTTACGTGTCTGACTTTTATATGCTTGGTACATTCAGCCAACTTTCCCCTGGCATCTACTTTCACACAGAAATACCCAGTCTTTTAAATGGCAATGTGTAACATATTACAACCTCCAAAACAAAGTGATTTAAAAGGAACATTTCCAGCAATTTACTGCATTTGGTGGTTGGTGGGAATAAGCCAATTATAATTCATTTAATTCATGTAATTCATTTATGCCCATTTATGGCCACTTTTAATTTTTCCTTCTTAAAAGTGGTATTAAGAACACCTAAAATGTTTTTTTGTATGTATATCATAAAATCATTTCAAAATGGTAAGAAATCCTCATTAAAAATAAAAAAACCTCACAACAAACTAAAACTAAAAATGTCTGATAAACCGTTTGGCAGTCTGGATCCGGCAGACAGAGTGACCCAAACAAGTGAAGCATAAATACGTGGAATCTGTGGTGTTTTAATCGTGACTGAATCAGGGTGGACCGTTACGGTTATCTCACCAGGGGACACACCAGCACCTCACAGAGCAGATTTACAGTGGAATAAATGCCCTTCCCTGCTGAGAGGAGCCGTTTCAGTGGCGTTGTTTTTACTGAGGGATTCCGGCTGCTTCCAGGTCCTGGGAACACTTCACACATCATAACAGCCTTTCCACCAGTGAGACTAAACATACTGCGAAAGGTGTGTGCGCGCACATGTTGGAACTATTCACACCGGCCCTCAGCAGCACAATTAAACAAGCCTGAGGACCCTGTTTACCTTTCAAACAGGAAGAGCTGTATTTACAGGATCAGGGTTCATTTGATGGTCCCATTGTAGAATAGGGGTTTTCATGGGCTCACTTACACAACGAGAACTCAAAAACAGTCAGAGACTGTAAGTAGCTTCCCTAGCAGCTTCTGTCTCCTCTGGTATAGCGTGTGCTAACATTTTACTGACATTAGTTTTACTTCAAAAAAACAAACAAAAAAAACCTCTTAACTGATCCACGTCTGAACTTACCTGAACGGGTTGATCCCTGAAAATAACAGCTAATTCATTTAAGGTAACCTTTACACGACACTGGAACTGACTGTAAATGTCTGATATTCATCCTGTCAGCATGATTTCATTTGGAAAGGGTTTTCACTTATGGTTGTGTGTTATTATTTCAATATACATAATCAGCTATTATGGTAGGTAACGGCAGGGAGTTTGAAGTGGAGCTGGGATAGAAAAACTGTCCCATTTGCACAGTATAATAAGGAAGACTCTTAAATGGATTCCACAGGACTTTGTAATGTGTAAGACATGAGCACTGGACACTGATAAGCTTTTGATATCTCTCTAGCTTTGCTTCCTTTTCTTTTCTTGATCCTCCCTGAAGCCCCACCCTGTCACCGAGGCTGGGGATGTAAGCCTTTCAGGACTGGGCACACCCTCGGCCAATCACAGCCCGCTTCCTGAGAGGGGATGTAAACCGCATTCAGGGGTCCAGAGAGTCCAGAGAACCGTGCCGTGCTGAGAACAGGTCCACGTCTGGGGGTGAAAGGAGCGTCACCTCCGAGCACGCTACTGAGCCTACACCGCCACAGAGCTTCCGGGAACGTTCAGTTCCACACGAACAAGCTGAGGGGAACCTTTGGGTGCTGTATACATGCTGTGGGAGCACCAGGAACACTGCCCGAGTTTCCCCTCGAGTGCTTTTACAAGCATCGTTACCTTTTATTTATTTACACACCTACCCGTTCTGGGTAAGTTCACATTGCACACATTTGCCTATTCCACACAGCTTAATGCTGTATTCAGGTCAAGTGCATTGCTCAAGAGGCGGTGACCTATGTGAGATTCACACCTGAAACACTCTGGTTAAGAGCGCAAAGTACTGACCCTTATGCCACACTGCTGAACATCTGCTGAACACTGCTGAGATCACCTTCATTTTATCACTAAAATGGGCTCACGCACATATGATAAACAAGACGAAATGCAAGGGGAAAGAGGCCAGCTTTACACCACAGTCAGCTTTGCTCCATTCACTTCACGCAGTACATTCACCTCCACCTCCAAACGGACTTCAACTCGGCCGTCTGGCATTTCAGAAGTTAGCGCATGTGACTACATCACACCCAAATACTCGGTTTAAAGTACCCACACAGGGAATCCTGAAAATCCTCCATCAATTCCTGTGCCCGTTGATCCTGCCCAGCATGTCAGAGTCATTACTCAGTGGTCTTTGTGGAGAGAGGGACGCTAAAGAAGATGCAGGAGGTGGGCCGTGCATGCTGGGATCCCAGACACCTTTACTCCCGGTCGGAGTAAACCAGACCACGTTTAGACACAGCAGGAATGCTAGAGTGTGCTCACATTACTGCCATACATGCATGAATAGCATCTGCATGTAAAATAGACACGTTCACACATGCCTGGCTGGGACTTACCCCCATCTTTGGAGCCCATTACTACACCGATACTGCATACCCATCCAAAGGATCATAACAGAATGCATAGAATATACAACTATCTCATGAACTTAACAAAATTCAGATGTAAACCGTTTGTTCCCGTTCCAGGAACTAGGCTGGCCCGCAGTCTGTTTGGTATATACATATGCATTTTTTGATCCATCAACATGCCATCCAAGATAAACACACTGCCCTCACTGTCATTTTGCCACCATATATTACCGTGTCCAAACTAAAACAGTCCTATTTACAGGAAACTAGTACTGACAAACATTTGGAAATACTCCACCTTCAAAAACTGACGGAGCCATTTTGCTGCATGCATTAAAAAATAACAATGAGGAACATGTGTTCTGCGCTGCTCACGACCAGCATAAATACGAGCAAAGTAACTTTCCTTTCTCCTATTTTCAGTTGACGAATGGCTCTGCTGAGTGGTATATTCTCCGTTTGTTTGAGCCGCACTGCGGCAACCCCCCCAGTAGTGATTCCCCCCGACCGCTGTGGCCTCCTGATCCCGGCCTCCTATTGGCCGCTGGGGAGACGCTGCGGGACGGCGCGTACGCGGGGAACGTGCCGCCGGCGTACCTGCCGCAGTCCGGCGGCGACACGTGAGGCCTGTTTTGCACTGGCCTGGGATTCGAGACCACTGCGGTTGGGGAGGAACTACGAGCGAGTCACGGCTCGCTGGGGGGGCACAGGCCGCAAAAAACACGACCACCTCATATTTCAACCCAGAGAAGGGGAGGCTTTCCAGTTCCCACTGGTTGAATTTCTTCAGTATCAGAGAGTTGCTTTGCTGAATACAGTTCGAATTGGCTGCAGACTGTTGTTCAGGTCAATGTGCTCTTTAACATTTCCATTAGCAGGATACTGTGCTGTTAGTCAGCTGGCAAGCACGACGATTCAACTGCTTCCCTTTCTGTTTCTTATAGTGTCTACAGGCAATAAATTATTGTGTAGTCAGCTGTTACCGTCATTTACAATGAACCTATTTTAATAGTACACTTTATTCCAAAGTACTGAAATAAAATATAATGCTGTTGAAGTCGTGCCTGCTTGGTCAAAATTACACGCAGACACCGGCACAACCAGGGGCCTGTGATATTACTTCATTTGATCACTTCACTTTAGACAGTGGGGAATAAATAGCTCAGGCCAAACGCACTTCTGATCGTGTAAAGGCATAACCTCGACTACACGATGGTCAATAACTTTCAAGGACAGACAGACTACCTCGTTCCAGCATCCCTCTTTTGGCAACACAGTGCAATACCCCTGCAATGCAGAAACAAATCCAAGACCACAATTTTTTTTTTTCCCATTTGAATGCTGGACATCAGATCGATAAGGGGGGAGACTTTAGCATACGGTGTTTCCAGGAGATGTGTGGTGGCACTGTACCGGTAAGATCGAAATTACACTGAAATATGATGGTATGACAAGGCTGCCTGGAATAAGCTAGACTGGACAGCAATGAAATCACACAGCACAGTCTGCACCCTGGAAATTCAGAGCCTCTGTCATAACTGCTCAAGCTTTTATTTATAGCAAATACATCAACGCTGTGCTATTCAATATCCACAGTGATCATTTTTTTGCCTTTACCAAATCTAAATACCTTTAACTCCTCTATAACATGATTAAAAGAATGAAACCCCCTTGATGGATAAACTGTATAGTCATGTGCTTTAAAAACAGGCAGGTGAATAGTGAAGTATGCAACACAAACACCCACTTAGGTACACTGGTAAAGACAACAGACAACTAACTTCATCATAGTGCAGTGTCACGCTTCATGAACCCAGAATGGGTGCAGCCATCTTATGCTATTAACAAATCATCTGGAGACAAATCAGTGTTTTGATGTGGAGAGTTTTTATTTGATTGGCTCATACAAGATTGAAAGCACAGGTAATTTAAGCCATTATGGGGTCCTTGAACTTTGCAATCACTACTTTACCGTCCAGGCAATAGGAAATACACTTTTACGTGTATAATAATTATGAAGAACTTCCAGTGACTGGCAACCCCAAAGCATGAGTGCCAAGGGAATTTGGAAAGTCCTGTTAGTCCAAGTTAAACAATTACTCAGTAGTTGTGTGACCATATGCCACAAGATGGAGTAAGTGGTATTTAATGAAATTGTGCAAACACACGCAGCCCCCCCCCCCCCCCCCCCCCCAACACACACACACACACACACACACACACACACACACACACGCAGTCACACAGACACACAGACACACACACACACACACACACACACACACACACACACACACACGTACACACACGCGTACACACACAAAGGCATAGACACGCAGATGACAGAGCTGAACATGGAGACCAAGGGCCAGTTCTAAAACGGCGATATTAAAACTGAAATAAATGGTGCCGTGGCAGATTCAATTTGGCTCAAGAAGCCATAAGGACAAACCGAGTGGAGGCACTAATTATGGCACGTCGGTCAGAGGGATTTTGGAGGGAATGCTCAGTTTGCAGTGTCGGGACTTTGCGTTCCAACATTCCATAAAGCACAGATATTGTGACTGTCTAAACCGCTTACTCCCAAGGTATAATTAATGCACTTTCAGAATCTGTTCGTTAGTGTGGGAATAAAACCTACATTTGCATGCACACAGCTGGCTGTACATTTTTAAATTGCCAGCGCTTTAAAACACATTCTAAACCGGCTTCATTTTGGCTCTCACTGTATTCACAGACTGCTCATAAAGTTTATTGCTGAGGGATAAATAAGGCTTTTCATATCACATGTGATAGATATTTGTTATTTATAGGGTAAAACTCCCAAATTCTTATGGCTAGCTGCTCCAGATATCATGTTTCCCAAAACCCCTGGATAAGGAAACAGACTAGAGATTCGGGATTCCCACACAGTATAAACATAAATAAGGATATCATGTCATCAGATGGAGTAGGTGACAGAGAGTCCTGCTTCCCTTGCGAAGAGACAGAAGAGAATGTTTCCAAGAAAGTACCTCTGCACTTAAACAGCACTCTTATTCACAGAACGCAGGCGTCTTGAGAAAAAAAAAAAACAAAAAGGACGAACAAGGATGAGACTGTTTTTCAACGCCTCCTGTTCATTTCACTTTACCCTTCTCAGCCACCATTAATCATATTTGACGTTAGGTCTGTGGAAACCATTGCAATTTATCCTCGGTGTCAAGTTAAAAACATATCCATTAGCGACCGCAGGCTTGGGTCTTTGGGTACATGTCACACAACACCCATACACATCTCAATACTGGGGACCACAGGGCTGTTTCAAAGAAACCCCAAGCAGTGGCCAATATTGCCTCCTCATATGCACAGAATTATATGCAACATCACAGCGCAGGGGCTGTAACAATGGCGTGTGGCTTTGCTTGGCCCTAAAAGATCGAGCTTTGGCATTCAGAAGTGCCCAAGGAGAAAGTATCTGTGAGCACCTCCTGCCTGGGGCTGCATTTTTTGTCCCCAGCATGCAGGCAATAAAACAAATTTGGCACCAGGGAAGTCATTTACAGAAACAAACACAGCAATTCTTGCTGCTTCAGACTGGCCCTCTCCTCTTTTAACCTCCAAAGCTGTCATTATGGCATACAGCTCTCTTCATTCCTTTGTTAAATTATATACAACAATGTACCGTAGGTACAGTAGTTACGATTGGACTGTGGACTGTTAAATTATTTTAGAAGTGCAATAGCCACTGAAGAAAAAGGAGAAAGCGAAGCACCTCGTTTGATTCATCTAAATAAGAAAAGGCCCTCAAAGGGGTACTATAGCTTTGTGGACAAAATTATACCTCAGAGCCTCTTCAGCCAAACCCTTTACAAGCATTTCATTCGGGGCTGCCCACTTCCCTCAACGTGCAATTCAGCGTTTTATTTCATGCAAAGAACAGTAGATTCACCACTACATATGGACACAATAAATCAGACCTTCTGGAGGCCGCGGGAGGTATTTCTGTATTGTCTCATACAATACGAGCTGGTTCTGTCTGTAAAGATAATTAACCCAGAGCGGCTGAGTAAAGACCGCGCCCTCCCTCCATGTGAATAAGATCAGTTTCCCTGCCCCTCGAGCAGCTGGAAGCGTGTTCTCCTTTCCCCTGCAGCTGAGGAAGGCAAGGGGGAGGTGGATCCCCCTCGTGAGGAGGCGCAGCCGCCGGTCCCGCAGCCGACCGCCGGGGTCCCCTGCGCAGTGGAAGGGGAGTTTTCGGGGGATGCCGAGAGTAGGTGTGGAGTGTAACGCTATGCGCGCTGCACTGTGCCAATGGATCATTCTATGGACTGAATGGGGGAATGGAGAATAACACTAAAAGATTACCGGCAAAGCCAGAAGCAATCAGAGCTTAAAATGCACCCTGAGGAGTTAACTGAAAAGTTATAAATATTTCTGATTGTCATTTAACATTTCCATCTCCATTTAACACTGATGTCCATTCGACAGGAATGTTCTTTTTATTTTCCCAGAAAACCATTCCAAGCGCCCTTAAAGGTAGTATAGCATGTGGTCAGATGCAATGAGAGAATTTTTGTTAAAAGAATGTGCTATAAGCTAAGTCTACCACTGTCTCACTGTTAAATCGGACAAACTCAATGTTAAAGAGGCACACTGTCAGGTGTGAAAACATTTATAACTTCCATTATCTTGGCTCTCTAAATCAGAGACATACCAAACTGATTATGAATTGTTTGCCAAACCGTTGAGAATGGTGGGAACGACTAGCTTCATAATTACAGCTGATGTGTGATATGCAATGCATATTCTGGTATTTCTTTATATTAATTTCAATGGATAGCTACAATGGTCAAGCTACATTAAATCCATTAAATCTGTATTGAACTGTAATTCAGATCTAATTTGCATATAGCAGTGTCTTCTCTGTAGGCTGTTGATGGTTCAGAAGAACAGAGGAGCTAAAACAGCATTGCACATGTCAAAAAAGCCCAAAGGACGTGTATAAATAGATATTACATTTACTATTCAATAATTCAGAATGACAGAAGATGAAACTTATCTGCAGCATATGTCTCCTAAAGCTCACAAGTGATAAGAACAGCTGACAGGGAGGAGTGCCTGGAAACTGGCTGTCAGGGAATTAATTGAGTTTGCAGTTTAACGAGGAGCAGACCGTATGGCGGGTTTCAGCATTGCTGATATTAATAAAGATCATATTAAGACATCCTGTCCCTAGGAATGACATAGCAGGGTGGGACGTGCCTACATAACCGATACTACTGCCCATAGAGATCCTTAGAGACGCCACACAGAGCGGGCTAATTATAGTGCGCCCCTTGGTCCCGGGCAGAGACAGGGGTCGCAGCCACCTCGTCCCGGGACGACGTCTTCATTTCACAGGAACGCAGAGGGCGGTCACGTTTTGCGAGAACCCCGTTATTTTTGGTGCGAGTAAACAGTCATCTTCGCTTGAGCTGTCAGTCATCGCCCTGGAGAGGCGGGGGAGGCCCTGTTTAATTAGGAAGGCGGGGCTGCGATCCCACCAGCTTCCTCAACGTGAGCCGGCACGCGCGGCGGGGAAAACCTTCCACCACAACAAACAGGAACGCTACACTTTATACGCTACGGTACACCGCTCACGTACAGCATTTGTAAATGGTAAATGCAACACTTTGTTGACCCCCGTGGGGAAATTCGTCTTCTGCATTCGACCCATCCGAAGCAGTGGGCAGCCGCGGTGCGGCATCCGGGGACCCAACTCCAGTTCTTTTGTCAGTGCCTTGGTCAAGGGCACTGACAGGAGTATTAACCCTAACATGCATGTCTTTTTGACGGTGGGAGGAAACCAGAGCACCCGGCGGAAACCCACGCAAGCACAGGGAGAACATGCAAACTCCACACAGAAAGGACCTGGGACGGCCAGGATTCGAACCCAGGGCCTTCTTGCTGTGAGGCAACAGTGCTAACCACTGAGCCTCCGTGCTGCTCATGTGCTATTAAGTACTATTAAGTAGTAGTCAAAGGCATGTATGCTGGTATGAGATGCTTCTATTGGGATCACACATAGGGGTGTTATCTTTAAAAATCAAAAACAGAATGCGCTTTGATCTTTTTTGTACACTTTTTGTGATGGTACTCTCTTTAGGCATTACTTTGCTGAGTGGAAAGATTGTCTGCCCTGCTCCCGCTGCTCGGTGGGGGGGCGGAGCTTCGCCCGACAGCTGTACTCCACAGCCCCCCTTGGCTGTACGGCTCCTCCGTGTCACAACCTGCCGAGGAGACAGAGCCGGCACTGGAAAAACAGCTCCATCACCTAGACCGGGACCTACCCCCAGACACTTCCAGACAGCTTCATCTGTGGAAATTACTCCAGCACAACACTGACATCATGTCTATTTCCGATTCGCCCATTTTTTTTTCCTCCCCGGTGTCACTGAAGCATTCATTAATACATATTTTGTTCTGCTAGTGTATGAATTTTAATGCTCCAGTTGCAGCCTTTCTGGAGCGTTGTTGAGAGAGGCACACAGGCAGAGAGTGCTCGGTATGGAAATACAGGTATCTGCTGGTGATAATTGAGTAAAATTGAGTAAAATTGTTCCTGAAATGGATGCTCCAATTACACAGAACTCACCATCACCTGCCCCCCCCCCCCAACCCCCAACCACCACTACCTGAAGAGCTCTGAGTAACCCTATGCATTAGGTCTGAGAGGACAGAGTGCTCTAAGAGGATGATGTGACGGCTCTTGGCAGAAAATTACCCATCAGTATCAGTGTTTCGTGAGTGAGAGAGAGAGAGAGGGGTATAGAGTGTATTTGATTTGGCATAGCTATGTGGGCTTTTCAAGTGATTCCCTCCCTCCCCCCGATAATGGGAGAGGAGAGAGGAGAGAGAGAGAGAGAGAGAGAGAGAGAGAGTCTTTCCGTTCACACACACACACACACACACACACACACACACACACACCTGCATCCTGAGTGATATCTGGCCATTGCTTGGGCTATTCATCAGCCTCCTCCCCCACTGTTATCAGCTGGCTCCCATGGTACTGGGAAAGCAGCACCAAAAACACAGCCCTGACAAACTGCAGACAGTGTGACACGCATATCATAGAATTGGACACCGGCACAGGACAGCAGTAAATACAGACGTCAAAACTCTGTGTTTGTGTATATATTTATCATGCTGTGCGGACTACCAGACTGGGCGTTTGACCATCATGCTTTTCCCAAACTCCAGTCAGGTTTAAGGATACTCTACATCTCCTCATGTTGCATTTAATGGATACATGTCGCTGTGACTGGTTAATAAGTCATAACAACATTAGCACATGGTCTACATAATGACACACGAGAAAATTTGATATGAATTGAAGCAGATGATTAGATTTGGGTTCCAAAACATGAGAACGTGCACCAGAAATCTAGCCAGGGATCTACCTAGTCAAGGTAACGACACAAAAGTGACCATGATAGGTCAACCTCTTCTCTTTGGATGGCAGTGTTTACGTTTGTGGACATAGAGCCACTCACATTAAAGCAATTTATGTAATCAAATGACTATTTAATCAAATAAATTGCTTTAACCAATGGTATTTCAGTATGACGGCCCTGGAATTGCTTAAGTGAGCATTTCATACTCCACAGGCTAAAAACATGTCAAATACTGGAGCAGCAGTGTGAAGCTCACAGGAGCAGGGGGAAGGAGTGTTACTGTATGCTTGCGGTTTACTCAGAAAAACGGATCGCAAGTATTCAAGTCCAAAAGCCACAAATTAGCTGAATTCCAAAAGCCTCGGCAGCCCTCCATTCCTGAACAGCGCCTGATGAAACACTGAATGAATCCTCTTGTGTGCCATTAGTCAATTCCGTCCAGACCAAAAGCTGTCATCTAACCAGGAATCAGTCAATCAACTACCCTGTGTGACACGATAGCATCATAAATTGACCAACGGGAAAAGCCTTTGCAAAGTCTGTCTTTAAAGGCTTGAATGTAGAGTGACTTGAAAATGGCTACCATGTGTTTGCTACCGCACACTGAAATCCAGGGACCAAGCTACACCACAACAAATAGTGGAAGCACAATTAGTGATAAGAGATTGCTAATGTTTATGTCCAGGAGTGAGTCACCGTATGTCCTTTGAGCAAACTTGCATAAGCTCAAACCTCACTCACTTGTAATTCTCTATCATGCTATTTGTTCCTGGTTTACTTACAGAAGCCCACAGGGCCATTAGGACAGACCTGTCCTTCATTTGATGACTGGCTTGTGACAGAGTAAGTGTGACAGTGACACAGGTGGCTAAAGAGAAGCCACGCTCCAAATGACGCTGACATGTCAGATTCACCTATCCGGATAATGGGATTTATTTTCCCAAACAAACAGGATAGTTCATTAGCATATATTCAGCATTCCAATGTCTTTATACATTGTGGTCAATAGACCACAGTATGGTAATTAGACTAACCCCTAAGTCCTATGAGTTGGTACTTCCTGTAGAATCTCTAATGCTGATTATTGCTGACAATAAAATGGAAGTCTGTGTCTGACTTTGGTAAGACAGGACAATGATAAAATAAATATGTCTGGAGCAGAAGAGAACCAGGTGATGTGATACATGTTAATGTGTCCCACAGACCCCATGAAATGGCCATTTCCCAGGCCATGTGTTTGGAGCTCAGCAAATAGACACTGACTTCCACTCCAGCTTCTCCTTTGACTTTTCTGTTGGTGCTCAGGTGAGTGCGTGTAAAATGAGCTCTGGTATGTATAGGTAATATGAGCTCTTTCTCATTTCAGTAACCTCAGCTTTTTAAAATATTTCCATGAAACCCAAAATCATTTCTGCAAGGTTTTAAGTTTATTTGCTTTGCTCATTTAAAGTTTCAGAAACATAAGTGCTCCATGTCTATCTTAATCATGTGTGACACAACAAGGGGAAAAGTGATTGAGGGGTGTAATTACCCCCAAAAAATGGCTCCACCCCTTTCCCTGCTTACACTACACCTTCCCCACTGGGCACACCTGACAGCCATTTGAGATCATCAGCACTGGATAATAAGGAACCCTCCTACCTGAGCCTCCCTACCTGTACGGGAGTGAGAAGATGGTTGTTCCCTGTATACTGTCTGACAGAGAACCTGGATTGTGATTTCAGCTGTGCTTTGAACTAATCAAACCTTTATGGATTTCCTTGTTCTGGATTTGTTTGTCCCGTTTCTGTAATAAACACCATATTTGCTGTGGTTTGGGTGACACTGTCATGCACCTTCTGCTTCTTCAGGGTGTGGCCTCCCGTCAGAATATAATTTCTTAAAGCAAAGACGATCTAGCAAGTCAATTTAGTGGCAAAACCACCAAGTAACAAGTCTCCTTCACAAATAAAAAGCTTGTGGAGAAAAATACCACAGGTTGAGAGAAACCAAAGAAGAAAAAATGCAATAAGAACATAGAATACTGTACAACATGGAAAAACAACTCACATTTGTTCAATGACCACATCATTGACCAACAAAGATGTGGTACCTCAATTTCATCAAAAACAGTCCGTGCAGAACTGCTGTTTCCTGCATAAGGATCATTTTTCAGACTTAATATGTGTATCTAACCGGAGTCTGAAGCAAATTTATGTTTTCTGGAAAAAGCAAATAAATATTTGAGTTGGACACCCTGAGCACATACCAAGTAAATTGGCCCTTACAAGGCTAATTTATAAAGGCTAACCAAACCATCTTAAAAAAGACAGCCATTAAAAATGTTCACCGAATCCAGCGAGGCTTCAAAGCAGCAGGGAATGTTCATTTGCTGAACTACATCCCTGCTGAATCACCTACGCAGTGAAAGCAATGGTTTTGATATGTTAGACACATAACCAGTCCGGTGTAGTACAGGGAAATGGAGACGCCTCAGCCTGTCACTGGAAATGCCCGACGGGCAGCTCGCTTACAGAGAGCTGTTCTCCACTGAAAAGACAACATCACAATGTGACATGTACATCTTCATTAATGCAGCACTTCAAACAACCCTTCTCATCTGGAGGGGAAACAACTGAGATGTTTCAATAAGTCACTCAATGTACTTCAGGGAGTCTTTGGAAACTAGAAATGGATGCTTGACATATGTTAATGCATACAAAAATAGACAAAAAGAACTGACTTAAACATTGAAGATATCATGTGGATATTTTTCATTTTAAATGAACAAAATAATAAGCAGCTACATGTACAAAAACCAATTTAATTATGTTTTTTTTGTGTCAGCTCATGGGTTGGCATAAGAGAAGGCCCTAACACTAGAAACGCAGCACACCTTGGTCGGAGAGTCCAACCGTAAACCTTTCACTCTCTGTGTTACTGAGGTCAAAATGATGTCACAAAATGGCTTCTTCATGAATGAGGACTTGTGTATCTCCAGCCAGACATCATAACACCCGGCCTGTATCGGGACAGTGAGAAATATTATATTTATATACAACATATTATACTATATTCTAACAATAAACCCAGGGAAAGGTTTTATTGCATCATGCTTTCTGAAGCCCACCTACTTCATATGTTAAAAGCAAACATTCCCTCTGCTTCTCATTCCCCACAACACTTTTGGCCTTTTTCCAGGTAAAATGCTATTAAATTAATTTCGAGCAGACATATTGAAGGAAGACAGAGGTCAACGCCTGACTTCTCAGAAAACAACCCAGATTAATGCCTTGAAAATAATTAGCCCTACCCGCAAGGGCTGCCAAGAACTCTCTTTTTTTTCCTGTCTTATTACCTTTTACCTCCTGTCTTTCTTTCTACCTTCCTTTTTCATCCTCGCAGACCTTACCTCCGTCTTTCGCTCCCTCTGTCCCCTGCGCGGTTGTCATGTGCAGGCTGTCACAGCACTAATCTGCGGAGGGCTGGTCACTGTTTGCCCACCACTCAGGCCCCGCTCTTCGCCCCCCCCCCCCCCCCTCCCCCCCTCAGGTGGGGCTCTACGCGGGCCGCGGCGCACACTTCAAATGCCGCGCCATATGGTTCGGGTTACCGCGGCCGCTAAGGCAGCCCGCGCGCCGCCAGCGAGAGAGGGAAAGGTTACGCAAATACCTTCATTCATCATCGCTAGCCCCCTCACAGGGAGGACCCCCTAAAATAAGATGATAATTATTGCCATTATTATCCATTAATATCCTAAGTACTGGCAGCGACCTTTGGCCGCTTGCTTAATATCTTGACTTTTTCTTTTTCTTTTTTCGGAGCCTCCCGACACAGTGGGACATAAATCAAGCCCTGATAGTTTTTCCTTTCAATTCAGGCTAAATGAAGTGGCTGTCATATCCAATGGCATAAACGCAGCCAGAGACTGTAGACTGACAATAATGACTATTTAAATGCACCTTCAAAGGATAATATGTTATACAGGAAATATTTTTGGGGACTCAAATGGATTAGCATAAGAAAGCATCAATTTATCAATGCCAAAATTGCACTGGAAAAGAACAAAAAAATGACATTTGAGGAAACTACAGCACAGTTATTAGAACTGGCTCTTATTCTCTGACAAAACCAATCCACTGCCTACAAAATGTGAATGGCATCTTTGCTGATTTTGTGACTGAAAGCGTGTGGGTCTGTGCTGAGCATTGTCCTCGAGAGAGACCCAAAAGAGAATTTCTGTCAGCAGACAAATACAGTGTGACACACAGAACTGTGGAGTGAGTCATGGAGAGAGGAGGTTTGTGCTGCAGTGAAACAGACTCAGGCCCACACCTCCTCTTATACTCAGCGCTGTTTCATAGGGCCTTGCGTCTAAAGCAGGAGATGAATCTGCGTTATTGTCACCACCACTCTGCTGGGACATAAAGGGCACACACCAGTGGGATTCAATAAATGCTTGGCACACCCAACCGTTTTCCCTGGGCGCCACGTTCTTATACAATCCTCCATGTTTTTAAAGTAAAACCGAGTGACCAAATTTACTACCTCTTCAGTTCTTTGAATTTGCCTTCCGTTTCCATACAGATAAAATGCAAAACACTGACTATGCTGCGCATTTCAAAAAATTAAAATACATGTTGCTTTGAGACACCAACAATATGTAATTTTTTCATTCGTTGTGGCCCTTTCAATTTCTTCAGATACTCCCTGCAGACAGAGAGCCGGGGAAAGTGAAAGCAACCTGTTCTCTGAGTCGGCTGTAAGCGGCAGTGACAAATTAGAGAGGTGAAGGCCCCTCCTGCAGTGGCACTGTCCCCAGGTCAGTGCCAGATACAGACGTCAATGGCTGTGCCAATCTGTGTGGGAATCCTCACAGATCCGTAATCCCACATGGACGTCCTACAGAGAACACGCACAGGAGCTCTGATGCATGCTGGGAAAATGACACTTGCCGCCACGGGCCCTCTGAAACACGACTGCGGCTGCCCAATCACAAGCGTCCAATGCAACCACGAACACCAGTAGACCCTGCTTTAACCTGGTGACCCTCCTCTGCTGTATCTCTGAAATGGTGTGGATTACTCCAGTTCAGTATAGTAAGTGTTGTTCCTGCAGTCCTCCTAAGAAGGTCAGTCATCAGTTCTCTGGGCTATGTTAAACCCGCTGTGTAACAGTTAGACTGCGAGGAAACCTTCAGAAGCTCAGCCCGCTTGCATTTTGTAGCTCCAGCTTCACAGTTACTGGATAACCAGAGGAGGTTCCCACTTGTAGAGGTCCATTATTTACCGACTGGCATTTTCAGCATGTCTCTAATAGTAGTTTACTATAAAAATACTGGCAAACCAGTCAACAGATAACTAATAAATACTCACAGAGAAGTAAAAGCATTAAAGCTCACTAAGAGAAACAATGTTTCTTTGACATCAGACCCTAACCATTGGTACTGATATAAATTAAAGACAGGACATGAATTACCTTGGGCTTGTAATGTGCATGCAACGCAACTTAAACTCAAAAAGTGATAAGACAACAAAATGTCACCGAACTTGAAAGGTCACCAAGTTCGACCAGGACACGAGCCTGACAAGCCCATCTGCGGCAGATGTCCTGTACGGTAATGAGAATGACACACACTGCCTTTGCATCGTCTTGCTGCTGATCACTCCCGCAGTAATGGTTCCTCTGACTCAGAGAGGTGTTCACGTTGCTGTAATTGCAACGTAATCAATCCCAATTTGGGGCTATCAATAACCTTTAGCGGGAGAGCCGTGTATAAATGGCACAGCAGATAGCTGGCCTTTCCTCTTAAAGGAGGCCATTCATCATCCTGTCATAAGCCTTTTAATGGGCCGCTTTTATCCTGTAATAGATCACGTCTACGGAGCGATTTCCCCCCGACGGGTCTCCTCCATCTGAACAGTTTAAGGCGGTTCGATTGTTAATGGCTGCTCCGAGGACGAAGCTAAGCGACGAACGGCTCAATTAATTTGCGCTCGATGAGTCATGGAGTTCGTGCGCCGCAGTGCTGGCCAATCCCGCGATGGCTGGTGAATCCGGAACCAAAAAGGGCAATGCTTGTTGCGACGTTTCTCGTGCTTGTTTCTCCTCCATCTGTCCTCTCTGTTCGGCAGTGTCAGGGCTCCCGCCCCCTAGCTGTTGTGTTTTTGTTTTTCCCTGTCCATGTGCTTTTGTTTTCCTTGTGTTCTAGCCCTGCCTCGCTCTCCGCCCTGTCGCCGCCCACCTGATTGTCTCCACCTGCCTACCTGCACACCTGCTTCCCATCACCTCATCAGCCATGCCCTATATCAACCCTGCTTGTCTCTGTCTTGTTTGCCAGATCGTTTCCAGTGTTTCTGCCTGTCTCGTTCCCGCCTGTGTTTCCCTGTTTGGATTCTCTGGTTTTTGCCTCGCCTGTTCCTCGACATCGTCTTTGCCTGCCCTACTGTCCTGATTGCCTGAACTGCCTGCCTTTCACGGTTTGACCCTGCCTGTTGCTGTTTTGATCCTTGTTTTGCCCTTGGACTGCCTGCCTGGTATTTTGACCCTGCCTGTTTTGGACTGCCTGCTTGTTTGACGATTCTGTTAATAAACGCCTGGAATTAGAGCACTCGTGGTCCGAGTCCGTGCCTGAGCCCTGACAGGCAGTCTCTGGGACCTCTCCCCCTTCAAAGAAAGTTGCGTTCCTCTTCATCTGACTCCTGTGAGCCACTGCGGGACAAAACTATCAGTTCATTTTTTCCTTATCTCATGCTGCTGTTGTAAATGGACTTTGAGTCAAACGCTGTCATCAGGTGAAAAAGGTCACATCAGCAGGGAACCCAGTGAGATAAATTGAAGCATGTTGTGGTCAGGGGCCAAATTATGACTGCTGGTCCATGAAAAGAAAGCTGCCACATACCACTGTGAAAACAGCAAATCCACCCCTCGCTATAGCAGAATGCTATTTTGCATGACAAAAGACACCAGACATAATTCAGTCATTTGTGTGACAGTGCACAATGACCTTGTTACATCATAGAGTCATGATCAAGGCAGAGGAAACAGTGGTGAATAGCTGGGGATATAGATAGATAGATAGATAGATAGATATACTGCCTGAAACTCATTTCACAACCCCAGAGAGAGCAGCAGATGCTGTAGCAGAGGTGAGACAGTCTGCTGCATGCACTACAGTATAAATGTCTGTAGCATACATTGACATGCTTTATCCTATAGATTGAATTATGTCTGAATATTTGGGAAAATGCTTATTGTAAAATACGAAGCTGGTAAAAAAAAAAAAAACAAGGACAAGGAAGTGCCTCTCCTTCTTGCTGTTACAATGGCAATGTCCTGTGTAGGCTGATCAAAGACCGCAGTTCAGGGCCACTTAGACCCAAGGCACCCCCTGACTCTTTCAGCTCATCAGACAGAGGCAGACCATTCATGACCATGACTCCAGCTGTAGCAGAGGGTAATGCGGAGGTCACTGGCTGCATTATATCCGTTGCCCTGGTGTCACGGCTCGTTTTATTCACAGCAGCCACCACCCCGCACTCGCACGCCGGTGTCCGAAAAACAGCCCAGGCTGATATCTGAATGTCAATGGAAACGCATGAACCAAAACTCAACACCGCAGCACAGGCGCGTGACCTCCGACCTCCAGATTTTCAGATGTAAGGGGCCGGTCTCCCGGACAGATCAAGAGCGGCTGACGTTTATTAACTAAATCATGATGCAACCGGCTGGATCCCTCTTTGGCAGGAGGCGCCCTCCGGTTGCCAGGCAAGCTGTCCCGAGCTTTGAATCAATTCCGTTTTGGACGAAATCTCCGAGTAAAAGCATCGGCGTGTGTTATATATCGCTTATGACACTTCTGGATCGAAAGAATGTTTGAGTTCAGAAACACGGCTCTCGAGCCAGAGCAGAGGAATTCAGCGCTGCTTAGGAGGCGGCTAAACCCTGCTGCATTGTGTAAACATGAGCGCCGACTGCCGACCCTGATTTACAGTTAATGGGAGTATTTCAGAGGGAAGGAATAAATGTCATCCACTCCCACACGCCGCCGCTCACATTTTTGGCTTCTGCTCCCCACCGGCAGTCAGCTGGGACTGTCGTTTTTTCGGTGGTGGAAGGAGGCTGCCAGGCCAAACAGTTTGAACGGTGCGCTCCCGATTCCCCTTGGGAACGGAGGGAGGTAGCGGGGGGCGGGCCCTCGTTCTCGGACACCCTGGTGCGAAAAGCATCCGTGTGTTAGCAAAGACTGTTAGCAAAAACTCACATTTACATTTATTCATTTGGCAGACACTTCCAACCAAAGCAACTCACAAGTGAGGCAGAGTACAACACAAGCAGAAAGCCATAAGGAGTCAACAATATTAGAAGTGCTGCATGACCAAGTTTCAATGCTTGGCGAGACAATGTACAAGCTAGTGGTGTGGTAAGCGATTTGGTTCCCCTTGTGCTCACCCCAGAGGGGCTGACTGCACTCAGTGGGTCTCCCTGCGCTGTTCAGCCAGCCAGAAGCAGAACTGACACGTTTTTCACGCCCTGTACGGACCCTGGTCTGGGTCCGGAATTCACTGTTCAGAGAATCCAGTGCTGTGCTCCTGTTTTCAATCACAGCTGGGTGTTTTTCCTGTATAATGACAGGGCTTGCAAGTGCTGCATTTTTTTTTTCACAACAAAAGCCCAGATGGTGACCCAAGTCTACAGTATTTCCTTCAGAAGGGACCAGTAAGTGGTATTGCACATTGTACTCTCATACAATACCACAGCACAAGTGTTTCAAATCAAACAAAGTTTTCAACAAAGCAAAATGAAATGACCTTAAGCAAACAAAAAAGCCATTTGGCTACCTTCCATTGAAGTCTTATGAACAAAAACACTGTCCGCAAAGAGACTCCCAATGACAACTCCCTCAGACAGGATTATCAGACAGCCAAGATCTCGAGCACTTCCTAAATCTACTATCCATTTTCATTAACAGATAACACAGCTGTTTCTACCTTATCATCAATTGCAGGGGGAAATTAAGGAGTTAGCGGAAATGAACCCAATGCATTGCACAGTATACTACATATAGATCAGTTTATGATCATGATCATGATTATGGTTGAGAGAACAGAGATGCAAAGCAGACACAGGTTCTCTGTCAGGGTAAAGGCACTGAATCAGCCCACCTTCAGCCTACCTATAGTATTTTGTCATTAAGAATCAGTAACTACAACTACAAAAGTAGTAAGCAACTACAAAATGTGTGGATTGAAATGTGAACACTAACAAGCACAACACATGCTTAAATCTGTCACCTAAGCTTATGGACAAAGAACATTATGGATAGATTGAATCTGGCCATCACGCTGAGCCAGCACTAAGGGACTGTTAAGGTGGGTGCGTGGTATAACTGTGAATCCAGACAGACACCTCATAGACACCTCATACTGCCCACCACTACAGTAAACCCTGGCTAGAGCCCAGGGTATTAGTTTACTGAGCTTAGAGAAGTGAGGAGAAGTGAAGGAGAGAACAGTTCAAAGCTACACCTCAGGCTGGACCTCCAAAATGCTCATAAACACGCATACCACCGTCTCCAGGGCATCAAAACACACAGCATTCTCAAGCAGAGGATGCTGGGGTGCTCTGAGGAGAACCAAAGTGGAAACACTTCATCCGGGCACACAATAAAACCACCAAACTATATGCATATGCCTTTAATTTTTTTTTTTTTTTCCGGAAAGCGGAACTGGGTGTCGCACATCTCGTTTGTTCCTATAAATCTAAAGTGTGAACACTCCCTCGTCAACGCTCGACTTTTACAATCTCAAAGGCCCCGACAGGGATTCAATATGCACACCTGTCCAGTCAATCCAAGCATTTCTCCATAACCAGCATATCCAATTCTTTCAAGGACAAGCAAATTCACCCTTATTTCCCTCATATGTGCTGTGCTTCAGAGATTCCAGCCGCGGGACAGAGTGACGTTCAGTTATTGGGATGACTAACGCGATTTTCGCTTTGTTTTTGGCATTGTTGGTGTTCCTTATGCCAGTTCAGCTGCAGTTGGTGTTACGCAACACCGTCGCAAATTCCAGAGCATAAGGAGATTTTAAACCAATGAGAGCCTGCTGGAGCCAATCCATATCAAAATAGGACATAACTTTGCATGGCAGAAGCTGTGGACAAACTAAATTTAATTTACTTTTACTCGTTCTGATGAACTGTTCTGTACCTTTTACTTGTTGTTCTTGAATTTCTCCATGCTGTCAGAGTTCAGATGATTTTGATTTGGAAAACAATTTCAGCATTGGCAAACCATTTTCGCTTCCAAAATTTAGATGTTTATAATAACGCAGCACATTTGTGTAATGATGAAATGAATCCACATTTCAGATTGTACTTTTTTTCACTTCACAGACCTCTTCTAAACCCCTGACAACCTGTACGATTTTGTGAGAACTGCATGGCAGTGTGTAGACAGGAAAACCACAAAGTTAAAATAAGTGGAGTGTCAAAAATGTAGGGTGTTTTTTTTTTCTTGGTAAGTCTCCAAAAGACATTTGGGTGGAAGGTTTAGATGATTGTGGTTGTCATTTTGTCAGCAACTGCTGGAATATCTCTCAATATCTAATCACAAGCCACTGGAAAGTATGACCTTCGATGATTCAGCCCTTCAAAGTATTATACACAATAAGGGCAAGATTCCAAGGCACAGTAATCTATAGACATGTCTCTTTTGACTCAACATGTGAAACATTTACCACTGGTACAGCTGTGAGGGTGATTAAAAAAAATGTTGAAAACTGATGGCTGTGAGGAATTATCCACATACAGACTGTATAGCCATTACATCACACTGGAGCATGTGCTTTTGATTAAATGAACACAGTAAAAGTTATTGCATCAATACAGAGAATAATAACTACACTGAGAATTACACAATAAAATCATGAGTGGAACTGAAGTCATATGGTTTTAAATTCAAATTGAAGAAGTTAGCAAATGTCAAATGCACGAAATAAAAAAAATATTACAATGTGATGCATTGTGTGCGTAAAAAAACTGCTACACAACTGCAGTGTCACATTCTCAGGAATGATCCTATCATAATATCCTTTCAGAGTAAAAAAAAATAACCCTCCCCCCACCACTTATATGTACACAAGCACTCAAGCTCACCTTGCACTTCGCCTGCGTTAATCTGCCTGGACCCAGCTGCTGTTGGGAATGCAGACTGATGGGAAGGAAAGCCAGGCAGTGCCCCCCTTACCTTACATAATGGCCTGGTTGCTTATTGAGGAGCGCTGTGGAGGCCGGGCTGTGAGGCGAAGCTTCAGTCTGCCGTGCCCGTGGAGGTCAGAGAGTAGCGCGCCACGGGCCACGAAGAGGTGAACGCCGCCCGCAATTCCTAAGGCATTCCAGGTCTCTCTCTCCCGGACTCGGATTCCAGAGCTCTCAACCAAAGCAAAGCGTGCGCGCGCGCCTAAGAGAGTGTGCAAGTCCCCGATCCGCCAAAGAGCCACGGGTCCGACGGCGATAGCCTCTGAGGGAAAAGCACAAGGGAGCCAGGGAGCGCTTACCGCGAGCGCTCAAAGCCGCCTGCTCGCGCGCGCGGGTCTGCGGGGGGGGGGGGGGGGCTCCGAGCTGCTGCTCGGCGCGAGCGGTCCGTAAACGACAGCGTCTCACACGCCGGCAATGCTGGAGTCAGCATGGAAACATGCTACCCAGACAAACCCGATACCCCTCACCAGGAGTTCCTCCCGCCCGGAGGTGTGGAAGTGCATCTTTCCTTAATCAATAAACATGAAAACACTCTCTGCGCTGCTGAATTGGCATTAGGGGCAGGAAGCGGAGAAGCCCTGCGTTTTGTTTTTCTGCGTGTCTGTGACTCTCAAAGACCTTTCTGTTTGGGGCCAGAGGGATCTTATTTCACTCTGCGTTCTGTTGCTGTATTACATGTTTATAAGACTTTCTTGCAACTTGTTGAAAAATGTTCTTTTTACGGCTCATTTGCAAGCACAAGTGAGTGTATCACACTTTTAAATCATCCAGTGGTGGACTATGGAAATTTTCAGAATACTGTACAGTTGGGTTTTTCTGTTATGTGGTATAGCTAGCAAAACATGCTAATCGGTTTTCAGTTTAGCATTGCATTATATTCACAACACAAGTACATAATTTCAATTGCACTACAGTTGATGTAACAAGAGCATTTAAAACTACCAGATTTTAATCTTTTAAGCAATCATAATCCTTAATTTTCTAAAGATTTTAGTGGTTAACCAAATATGTAAATAAACAAACTGGCCTTGAATGGATTTAAAACCCTTGTATAGAAACAGTATTAAATAATCTCACATAACGTTAAGCCTGCGTAGTTATGCAATGGCCGCTTGCACTTAAGGCAAGGTTTGGGGAATGTGTACTGACCGCCTGAACCTTCTAGCATTTTCCTAAAATGATTCCACACCCTCTAAATTGGGAAGAACAAGCCACAGTTTATTTTTTGATTGGATTTGGTGAGTGGATTCCTAACATTTTCTTTTTTTGAACATTAGGCATTTTTGTGTGGTGTTTATCAGGACTGCTGGGATCCAGACACTTACATCCTGGTCTCCATGGCAATCGCTTTAGCACCCATGTGAACCTGCCCACAGCATCTGTTTTTGTTATTTTAATTCTGATTTTTTATGTTCTTAATTATCTCATGTATTCAGGCAACTGGCATTTCTTGCAGAAATGCTGGCCAAACTTTGAGTAGTCAGACAGACACTGTGTAGGGGCACTAGGGGTAAGCGAAGATCAATGCTAATCTCATGCATGCGTCTGCACTAAGTGTAGCCTCTGAGGTGGACGGGACACGCTCTCTCTCTCTCTCTCTCTCTCTCTCTCTCTCTCTCTCTCTCTCTCTCTCTCTCTCTCTCTCTCTCTCTCTCGTTCATCTCGAGCTGTGATTCATCGCGCTGGGCTGGGTAGCGGGAGAACCGGCATGACAGATGGGACTCTTCGGAGTCAAAATCTCCCTGACTGGCGGGAGTCTTTTCATGAAGGATGCTCGGCTCCAGCATGCCAATATTCCAAAGGCTAATGTGCACAGTGTGGCCATGGAGACCGAAAGCAGATTTTGCCACTACGTGTCTCATTAGCCTTCCAGATTCCTATGGATATGTGGCGTGATACATCCAAACACGGCTGTTTTCTTTCATTATTTTGTCAATTAAAAGGCATTCAATAGCTTATTCCAATTCAAAGGACATCCAATATCATGGTAGTTCAAATAAGCAAATATTCCTGTCTCTATCACACATTTTGACTTGCCCTTTTACAGAAGGCATTCGGGACAATATACAGCAGAACTGGTTACAGCTTGCAGTGGGGCCAAGAGGAAACGCTGTGTACAGAATTAAGAGTCATCAAGTATAATCACTAACCAGATAATATGTGGGTTACTAGAACGCAGAAATATCCCTCCGGAGTCGAGCAAAGACGCCAGGAGGAACGTGAGACGACCGAGGCTGGCTGGATTCACAAAACGCTCCACCACACTGCGCAGGGAACGGATAACATCACCAGCTCTGTGCAGCGTAACGTGGGTCCGTGTGTGTGTGTGTGTGTGTGTGTGTGTGTGTCTGCGAGGGTACGCGCCAGAGTCAGCCAAAGTTCCCTCGCCGAGTCTCGGGGAAAAAACGCAAACACTTCGGCAGGCAGCGCTCTGGGAAGGCGGTAGACCACTGTCTGCGGAGCCCTGTCTGCAGCTGCCAATGGTAAATCGCCGGAATCTGCTCTCTGGCGTTCAGCTGGCGTTAACGGGGCCCTCGGCCGCTACAGGCGGAGAACGTCAGGAAGGAACCGAACCTGCCGTGGAAACACTGACATCACCTCTCCGATGCAACTCCAGGCTGCCCTCCACTCGGTATTTATACATTCACTCATGCGCCGGTTTCTGGTGAAACACGCTAAGATGGCCACTTCCAGACACGTGTTCTCGGCCTCGTACCCGCTGCCAGGTGCGGCATCATAACACCGGGCGCCGGATCGCGTCAGGGCTGGGGGTTTGCGACTCGCTCCGTCCTTTTTCCACATCTGGCCGAGCCGTTACATCACACTCACAACATGTTACATAACACTCGGGAAGCCGTACACCTTAGCATGCTAAGACGGAACATCTGCTGGTGAGACGAAAACGACTTGTGATTCCCACAGCCCTGAACGTATAAACAAAGGATTACTTCCCTGGCATGAAATGTGCAGTTCAGCTTGATGAAATTGTTTTTTCCGAGTTGAACAATATCGAGATCGTGTTCCTTGGACACGTGGTGGAAATACATAATTATCCGAGCCTTAACTTAATATACTTCCCTTAATTAAAAATCCTCCTTTATACAAACAACATTCCTTGCAGAGCGGAGTGGAAGCCCAAAGGGTTCTTCTGAGTTTAGAGGCAGATATTGGGAAATCATCACTGAGTTTGATCTCAATCCCTTAGAGTCATAACTCATAGTGTGTGCGGAATCAAGCTGAGCTGAATACGATATTTAGGAATTCCTTCGAGGGAATGGATAGGATACAGCACTGATTCTCAATCCTGCTCCTGGGGCCCCCCTACGCCGCACATTTTCCATCTTTCCCCTGCTCTACCTACCTGACTGAACTCATCAGTGGCACTTTTGATTAGCTGAGCACACACCTGATTTAATCAAGAGCATGTTTTAAGCAAGGATAGATAGAAGATATGCAAGAGGAGGGGTTCCAGGAGTAGGATTGAGAAACACACAGAGCCAAATTTCTTTCCAGTGTGTTCCACAGAAAGAGCCCCTCAGTCCACTGAACTGTGATTTCATCTAAACTTGGGACAGTCAACAGTTGCCATACATCTGGCATGGAATGACCCATAAACTGAATGACAATGTGATGTGATTTGAGATCCAGATTCTTGTCAAAGGCAAGACCTTGTTTTGTCTTCTTATTGCTGTATGTCTCTAGAGTTGAGTATGGCCTCTGAGAGATGGGCTGGGAGCTGTTTGCTCTCCTGCCTGTGTTTGCATGACAAGCACTTTCCCAACTAAGGTCAGGCTCTTCTCACCATCAATCTGGGAGGACAATACTTAAGCTAACGGGCGAGGTAAAACGGTCACCTCAAGCTGCCCCGCTGAAGTGCCCTGCGTGCAAACAGATAATCTGTTTTAAATGACGCCCTCTTCTCCTCTGAGAGCGGGAAGCCAGTGGAGGGCTTGCCTACTCAAAGAGCCATGCTGACAAAAAGAAGAGCCTTACAACATCAAACAGGCTAAAACCAGCTTTTCCCAAAGATTAAGCCCAACAGTCTGATCAATATTCGACGCCTTAAGAGGCACGCTGCCTTGTAAAATACAAAAAACTGTGCAATAATACCAAAGAATACATCAGGAATAGTTACTTAAATTTTGCATTGAAAGGAACCTTTTATAACTGGATCGAATCCTTGCTTGTTCTTCACAAATAGCCAAACAGTAGCCGCCACGAAATCTTATCGGGAATGGTCGAACAAGAGTAGAGCTGTGGACACACACTGCATTGCAAATCAAATCGCAGAACGCCCACACCAAATCAAAGCGTTCATGACTTTGTTGTGGAGTGGTTCCGGATTACCCGTATGTTTAGCTGACAGCGGGTTTTGGCTTCCTTACTGTTAAAATAACGCCATCCAACAGCTGAACAGACTAGAGTAGAATAAAGTCTCGCTGATTAAAACAGACACCTCAGCTGCCTTGCGATGTATATCACTGGGATGTAAAGCCGTACTGACAAGCCTAATACCCATGTCTTTGCAAAAATGAGCGGGCCCTGCTTTTCCTGTTGGAAGGAGGAGAGGCAGAACGCGGTCCAAAAGCGGAGCCCGCAGCAGGAAGGGCTGCAGTCAGCAGAGTCCGTTCCCCGGGACCACCTGCGATCGCGCCATCCACCTCGCACAGCACCCCCCCCGCCCCCGCCCCCCTGGAAACGACGTGGGCTTTCCGAGACGGGCCCTCCGAACCTTACACCTTCCGCCTCCCCGGCCGCCCACAACCGCTCCTCAAAACATCCATCATGTCATTAGTTTGGGGTTTAGCCGCTTCAAGCCCTTTCGCCCCTCACGCGGAAAACACGCTGCAACAGACATGGAAAGGGCTGTCATTTGAGAAAGCATTCAAACGCGCAATAGGATTTCCATTATGGGGGTAAATTTCTCAGCGTTCAGCTTTTGTATTTTTTTTTAACACTTCAATGGATGAGAAATGCTTCCCTGTTACCGCTCATTAGTGCAGCGAGGAACCTGTCAGATGTAATGTGTCTGTAGAAATCAACAGGGGGGACGTGAGCTTCTCCTGTGCTCTCAGGCCAAGTTTCTGACCCCTGCGTATTGGGACCATATGCGGTCCATGCAGTAATCCTCGGCAAAGTCTTTTGGCTTGCGTCTGATTTCATGTTTAAACAGCCAGGATTGCGGATAAACAATTTTAATGGATACAAATAGCCTACTGAAAACCAATGAAAGGTTAAGATAAGACAGCTAGCTTTCAAAGGCTTCAGGGTGGAGAGCGATGGTGTTTTAATGTGTTGAAATGACAAGTCCCATGCATACATCCAGTTTGAAGTTAATTACAACTGCCCCAAAGCACATTCTCTCATGGGTGGAAAGCCGATGGTCAACGGTAGAACAAAGTCTTGAGGCAAATGTACAGGATAAATACTGAATTTACAAGGAATTTTATGGGCTTAAAAAACATAATAAAAATATGGTGTAAAAGGCTGTATTGGCACAAACTCATCTGAGGACACATTAATCTGATATTGTGTGAAATGTCTATAAAACCACTTTGGTGAATATAAATTTTATATACATACTAAAATCACACAATTTTGACATGTTCTTGAAATTAGCCACTGACATAGGCCTACACTGAACTTGGAACACCAAAAGTACAAAGAGACCCAGCAGAACCCGTGATTGTTAAGGTTTAAACTTGCCCATGTCTGATGTATGTTTAATACAATGTGGAATCAATCTCTTCCAGATGTTGAGTTTTCCATTCTGATTTGCCATTAAGTGAGACCATTCGTGATTATTCACCCCGTATTCCTTCCAGGTGCTAATTTATTTTCAATATAAGTTTGGAAAAAAAGAATAATATTTTTCAACTATTAAAAAGCATCGTGTAAAAACGAACACGCTCTTTGATTTCAACACAGATAACCTTTGTTGCCACAGCTGTTAAGGACATTATGGACTGATTGCTACTCAAACATTTGCAGGTTGACGTGTTGCAGATTGATATCACCTGTCCATACGCAGGTTAAATTCAGAGGGCGTAACCTTAATTAAGAATTATCAGATTCGACCAACAGAAGAGAACTGCTATTGAGTTGTTCATGAAACATGCAAGGTAAACAGACGTTGAAAACATTCACATATTTCCCCACAAGAGTATTTCGATTTAAATGTGTTTTCAGCGTGCTCTTACGCTCTATGTTTCTGACAAGTTTTTCAAGAAACGGGGCGACATCATGGCAATTTAGGAAAGGCGGGTATTTTAATGCAGTCTATAAGTGAGCAATTTATGAATAAATTTTATGAATAAACTGGTCTTCCTTACGATTGAAGGGGTACTGAAGAAGGGAACACTTCCAACAGCAGTTTTTTTATGGGATAGAAACGGGGAACACATAAATGTGGGGCCGTCAACGAACTGTTGCTTAGCTTAATAGTTTCACGAGAAAGCGTGGAGATGCATGTTCCACCAATATAAAAGACGTTAAAACATTCTTGGTCACACAAAATAACTGTACAGTTGTAATTTTTAAATAGCTACTCACCTTCATAAAAAGATGCTGTCGTGCTACAGGTGTGTGTGTGGACTAAGCATTTTCTGCCAAATCTTTCAAAATTACGCCGCGCGTAACAGTAGCCGGATGCGCGTACATGTACGGACGTTTTAGTCATCGACTTGCTTTCTGTGAGTAAATATGATTTATGTCTGACAGAGGATTAGTGAGCCATAGTGTTTCCTCACAATGACTACTCATTGAACCTCAAACCCGCTGCAAGTATGTAACACTGCTTATATCCAAAGGATAACGCTATTTTATTCATGCAGAGAGAAAGAACTGGAATTACAGTCAACGATATACAGTATACAGTGGGACTTCCAAGAAACCATGGCGATAGCCCCACTTTTGACTCTAAAATGTATAAAAATATGCAACATAAAATTACTGAAATTATTTGCAAAATACCGCGATCTCATATTCCTTTCTGTTATATTGGAGAGTCACTGAATTTATGTTATGGTCACATTCTAAACACACTTTTAAATCTTTGATCATCTTTAGAAATGTATGAATCAATGATGAAAATCTTTGAAAGGAGTTCCCCTTACTGATTGATACTGATTCCATCCAGCCCTTTATCCTTAACTTTGAGTACAAATTGAGGTGGGCACTTAAAAATGTTATGACAGAATGAAAAAAGTTTTGTTTAGAGTAATTTCTAAAACTTAAGAGAAAGGAACACTGCTGTTACCTGGCACAAAACTACCACACCAACTGTTATAATTAGATGATTTTCCACGCTCTGTAACAAGCAGGAGCTTTCAAAGGTTTGCTCTACAAACTTTCCACTCCCCACTTTATTTACCTCCAGTCAGTGATGAGCACTTCGGTAATGTCATTGATTTGGCTTTTGCCATTTCCAACTTTGGTAAAACTGTTTGAGAAAAGGCCTGAGAGAAATGAGCAGCTGACCCATGAGCTGTTAGACGTCTACTCTGACAGAAATGCAAAGGAATTCCATATTTCTATTCACTTGCCGCTGCCCTGAACACGTCTGAAATGTAGCACAGCCTTTCTGCAGATCTGTGTAATTGGTCAGCTTCCCCTTAAAGGGGTTAGACCACTGGAGACTGATTCCACTCACACCCAGCATGAGGCTGATTGTCATGTCCAACCAGACTTCAACTTGGGCGTCTGACACCCTCTTCACCCGCTCTACGGGTCACAGAGGATGATTACAAGACTAGGGGCAATGCTGCCGTTACCCCACCCACTCACCCCCACCTCTGTATCATATTATTGCTCTCTTTAACAAGATCCAAGCAATATACAATAATCTCTACAATCAGTAATTATCAATCCAAGACAATAAGCCTGTGAAGAATGAAAGAGTTGAGGAATGAATAAGGTGTCGCGAGGTAATGCGGAATAAATAAATAGCAGGGAGGAGCACCGAAATTCACACTCGGAATGTTCCGGCACCAGGAAGCGAGACTGCAGAGCACTCCTGTGGGCTTCATCGGGGGAAACTGGGGTCGGGAGACAAATTGACTTTGGACGGGTCGGTGCAGCCCCTTGTTCAGGCTGGCCAAATTCCTGCTCGCTATTAGATCAGTTTCCCTGGTGCTCACAGAGAACTTGCCGGTGGAGCCGAGAGCAAATGGGACCCAAAGCGGAGAGGGTGCCGAGGAGACCTTGCAGTCAGCTACCAGGAGATGTTTGTTAGTCTTCCTGCATCCGCAGATCAGAGCCTGTCATCTGTGGACAGGAGTACCACCTTCAGACTGTCTATTAGAGAGCAAGGGAAAGTGATTTATTTAGGTTATCAGGGAGTAGTGGGATAAGGAATCCCACTTGGTTTTAGACGTTCATATAAGCAAATCAGACAGTGAGAGTGGGAGTGAAAGAGGGAGAGGGGGAGAGAAGGACCACCACATATAAAGATGATCACAGAATTATCAAAGGTACTCCAAAAAATGCTATCCCTTGCCCAAAACCACAGAAAGCAGAAAAGAACCACAAATGATTTATTTATGAGGGATTCGTTTCTTTGCCTGTGGTATCCACATTGCTCGTCTCTGTCTGACCAAGGACAGATGCTTTCTCAATAGGCATGAATTTTAATGTGCACAGTCCACCACTGAAAAAAAAAACACCTGCATAATCACTGATGTCTCAACGCCTGTCAGAATATGTGTATGTGTTGCCAACTTGTCTGTGTGGGCTGTATGTTTCTGCACATGTAAAAACTCGGGTGTTGCCTCTGTTCAGCACACAGAGCTGCGGACGCAGTCGCTGATGGAGATGTCAACACCATTCTCCCGAATCTGTCTTTAGTCATACTCCCACCCAACAGCTGTCACTCTTTAGACAACCCTATGGGCTGCAAAATTAGCCATGTGGGTCCCTTTGTGTAGGACTGATTCTGAGAGAAAAATGAGAGCAGACGTTTATACATTCAACACATGTATTATGCTCTTGTGGTTGAATGTATGCTCCATGCTGGTCTTTATATTTTCACTCTGAGATTGAATTTGGTCTCTTTGACTGTTTATCCTATTCCCCATTAAAGTCCTAATTTACATCAGTCTTTCAGTGTGGCTGAATAACCTTGGGACCACCCATTGGGTGTTTGTAATACATCTCTGTATCGGTGTCCTGAAATACTACAGGTTTCCAGGTGGCAGTGTAGCATAGTGGTTAAGGACCTGGACTCGTACCCGAAAGGTTGCCGGTTCAATCCCTGCTGGGACACTGCTGCTGTACCCTTGGGCAAGGTACTTAACCCCCAATTGCCTCAGTAAATATCCAGCTGTATAAATGGATAACATTGTAAAGAACTGTAACCTATGTAAGTTGCTTTGGATAAAAGCGTCTGCTAAATGAATAAATGTAATTCAGTCTCCCATGTCCATATATTAATTAGCCTGTTTTTCTAGACAGCATATGGATTTTTTATGGTGCGCAATCCCACATTTTTTACTCTGTGTGTTAGTGCTGTTTTATGCTTAACGGCGGTTTATACAGGTTTACTACTGCTATGAATTTTTGTTATATTGAGTGTGACTATCCCTTAAGAGCAATCACAGTGTTAACTAGCACATTGAACTTGATTGATGTTTATATCAATGTTAATCTGTCATCTTTTCAGTTGCACATCTCTAGTGATCACATACAGAGCTCTGTGCAGCACAGACTTAACTAAGCATTAACTGTAACATGGATTATCCAGTAGTAATGTAAATGGGTTAAAACGTGGGCTCAAATATCATCTTCTTATTAAAGAATATCTGTAAAATGAGTAAATGTTGCTTGGACTCCTTATTTCTTCCTGTCAGAAGAAAGGGCAAAGGTAAGGTCACACTGGCTGCTCCAGGTGGCATCTGATTGGCAGATTCATTTAAAACAACTTAACTTTCCACGTTAAGAAATTAGGCCTAGAGGGTAAGGCGTTTATTAGCCTAATCTATGTATGTAATCTATTCTTTAAGCAGAATTAGCATTTCTTTTACTTAAAGTCAACTGTCCAGTATTTTTGGACAGCAGCTTTCAAACAGCTGATCCATTATTCTTTAAATCATACTTTGAGTGTCAAAAATAGTCCATTGTATCTACAATGACTTTGTGGCATTGCCGTTAAAAACACTGGAACACTGGCTCAACACACAACAGGATATGCTCTTTGGAGCTGTTCACCACAGGTAAGATGAATAAAGATTAAGAGTACAAATGACAGCTTTACTCCCTCTGGGTGTTTACATGCAGCTTTGATATTGATAACAAAAGTAACCTACCCAGCACTCCCCGTGACCTCTGCAAAGGGCCAGTAACCCGCATATCTCAACGATCGTGACCTATGTGTAACATTATACGGATACCCCTTCACTGCAACGTAGGTAATTCTATACGCAATCAGCAAAGGCCTGAGGCTTCAGAACAGTGATTTGAAATTGAAAACAGATAGCTCACCCACACTAATTGCGGAGTAATGGTATCTTGAAATAATTATGTATTCACAGTGTTGCAGGTTTGGTGATATTACGTATGGCTGACACTTCACCCTTTGAAAGGATCATGTTACCGTTTTGAAAAGAAACAAACATGGAGCTCCATGGGTTTCACTGTACATGCGCATTGATTGAGTATACTGTATTTCAAAATTGACTCCGCCTTTGTTAGAGGCCAAGTAGCTTACTGCTAGCACATGAATAATTTCAGCTATTTACACCAAAGCTCAGGTACCTTTACAATGTCAGCTGCACCTTGTACATGTCACATAGTGTGACAGTAACAGAAGATCTTTAATTCAGTCAGTTACTTCCATGTGCAAGTTGCCCTGTTTTATACCTAAAATCGATCAGACAGCAGAGATAGAGCTGGACTTCGCGGACATCGCGTTATCACAACATTTTTGAATAACTAGACACTGTCTCGCTGTCTTTGAAAATGATCAGTTACTATGTGACTGCTTTGGCTTCACAGATCAATTTCATATTAACAATTTGGAAAAAGTAACTGAAACACAGATCGAGTCTCATGTTAAATCCTGTTATCCATTGATTAGCTTCTAATCAATTCCAAATGGAAGACAATCATGGAGTACATATGCAACTATGCCCTTACAGTGCCATCATTCATTCTTTGCATTTTGGTATATTATTCTAGAGGCACTGCCATCACAGCATGGCCATTAAAGCAGTTCAAGGTAAGAAAGTGGAGGTTGTTGGTGACAGCAACAGGAATTCCAAAACAAACATGGCGACCAATGCATACAGCATCCATCAAAACTCACATCCCTCCTCAGCATGAAATGTTATATGAACACTATGGTCAGACAGCTCCCAATTCTTCAACCCCTAAAATCATTGCAGAATACCACAATTATTTTACAGTCATAGCTACAAGGTTTGATGTATACATTTGTTAAATAACATTAACAAGCGTACACGTCTGATAAATTACAAGCATGGATGGCCCTTACACACATACACAAAAAAGATGAAAGGCACTAAGACAGTTTAAGCTTTTGACAGCTGAGCGCTGTCCCATCTTGAGACAGGGCTACTAAATGGGTAAGCGTTGTGAGCCGGTTTGCAAATGTGGTGTTGAGTTCAAAAGAAAGCAGATGAGACACTGAGAGTCTGTAGAGAAGGTAAACACAGAACCAGGTATGTGTCACCAGCATATGGTTGACATTACCTCCCCATCTCTGCTCATCTCCAAGACCCGCATCCCACCGTGCTAATGTTACCTGAAGTGCTTAGAGCGTGCACTGTATCCCTCTGAAAGCCTTGAAAATGGTGAGACACCAATCCATGTATAGGAAGTGGCTTAGAAGCACAATGTTCTCCAGAAAATTATCCGCTGATACTGAAACAAGGCAGTTCCTCACACAATGGCAGAGTTTGTTGTCAAACTATAGAAGAAGAAGAAGTCACTTTTTTCCTTTTAAAAATCATTCAGGTTACAATTTGACAATTACATTATTGCATTAAATTATTGTCATTGAACAAATGCGCTTATCCAGAGCGACTTACATTTTTTTAATATGTCATCCGTTACAAGACATGACTAAAATCTATTGATGAAAATCAGCAGTGGGTGGACTCAAACCTTGGCCTCCAAGAAGACCAAGGCCTTAATGCAGCATCTTAGACCACTCGGCCACACACCATAGCATCATTATTTGGTTCTGGTCTGGGTCACTTTTGAGTGAGTTGCAAACACCAGCGCAACTAACAGTACATTTTTCAAAAAAAAAAAGCTCACAGATGGAACCAGCCTCTGGTACAAGTCCATTCAGTGGTACTTTAGGGGTCAATGTGGAATAAAGTAGCTTCAAATCAACAGGTTTTGACAGGGTCTCTCCTTACTTCATTGCCATGGGCATTTTAAAGTCCCTCTCATCTGTGATCTCTTATAGCGAAATCTCCCCCAATTGGTAAATGTGCTCTAAATTCCCAGGGGAAGCTGGGAAATTTTGTGCAAGGCACAATGCCAAAAATTATTTGCAGCATGTTGCAACCCCTCACCTATAATAATACAATTTATTGGAAAAATGCACGTTAAATAACATTTGCCAGAAGCCTTTCCACATTCTGGTGAGCTACAATGCTGGACATGACTTCTCTGATGACATCCAAGCTGACATCAAACAACAGTGCTTTAAATAGATGCTGAGACACTTAAGACACCTTGACACACATTTGGAGTCGGCTAAGCTGGACCTATAGTTTTCTTGTGCAGTCCACGCTCGTCATGTGTTATGTATGTAGTGGTGAAATATCGCTGGCTCTGACGATAGGAAAGCCTTTGGGCTGACAGCAGAAACCACACTGAGAGAAATCTGGCTCCTCGATTACGATGATTAATCCTAGAGCAGAAAGACTCAGACCTTGCCATGGACTTCCAAGCAGTTCACAGCAGGCCAAATTCAAAAAAACGTACACGGATTTGACAAGTCAGACCGAATAAAAACAACAAAACACACAAAACAGTGTGAAGGCAGCGTTTCCAGGCGTTTTTATTGCTGGTGAGGATCTGTTATGACAATATTTTCAACAAATGCTTCGGCTCGTTATCCATCCTGTTAAAAAAAAGTAATCACCACATCCGTAAACACAGATCTTTATCTACCTTCTGACAGGGCCTACAAAGGGCTCGACATCCACGCAGCATTTGATATGAATCGAGGCATCACTCAACGAGCCCAGAGCAGCTTTGATGCCGCGTGCGTGTTCCGGCGCTCGCCAGCAGACGCGTAAATCACCCAGAGAGAGCGCAAGTAGTCATTAGCAGCTCCACAGGGACAACTGTTTCTCCCAGGAACCGCACATATCTTTTTGGCCCGGCTGCCTCAGGGGCTGCAATTAATACCAAGCGCATCGGCAGGGCCCCCCCCCCCCGAAAACTTCCAACCTCACGATGGAGAAACAGACATCCGCACTCAACACCTGCCGGCCACAAACATCTGTGCGCAAGGGAGTGCCCTGTAATATCGCCTGAAAACACACCGCCCAGGTGCCATCCTGACATCTTCATCATCTCCTTCCTGACACATGCCGTGATAACTTCATTCCAGCACAAAAATATATTATACTTATATTTATATTATATTTGATTCCTCTCTCATTACCTATAAACTGCTGCTTTCTACCCGCAGCCCGAAGCTTACCTTATTAATCTATGCGCTGAGAACCTTGATTTGAGAAGAGCGCATTTTGTCAGAATGAGGAGCCTGTGTGGAAGATATGATTTAGAGGGAGAGGCAGAGACCACAGCTGTAGGCTATCCATCTTCATGCGTACGTTTCAGATAGGGGTCTGGGACTGTATATGTTTCCTGAGGTCTGTGCTCTGTGCACAGGAAATGAGGGGGGGGCAAAAAAAGAGACTAACAGCGAAGGAGAGGTCACGTTGCCTCCCGGTCTGCCGCTCGTCTCATGCACTGACCCCTTTCTTCAGGAGAGGAGCACCAGACAGTGATCAGGGTTTGTTAAAGGCCCGGAGTGTGCCCCGCCACGTATCGAGCTGCCTGTAATCAATGCTCCTGGGTCTCTGGTGAGGTTACCCCTCGGTCGCTGCATTGATTAGGTTACAGCCCCACCGCCCCGCAGTTACTCACCCTTGAGCTTGGAAACCCAAGCCCTCTCGGGTACGTGTCACTGGGTCGCTCGCCAGGTTCGTAATGACTCTCCCATACCTCAGGTCTCCTTACTCCACTCCGGTCAGCTGCTGTTGGGTGGAGCAGCAGTTCTGGTTACCTCACAGAGCTTTCAGTCGCCTGCTGTTGCTGAAGGTAAGCTTGTCTCCTTCATGCTAAATCACTTCTGGGATTTTGAAAACAGTCAGTCGACACTGATTACATGGAAATTGGCATAAGAAGCACTGATTTGATATTCTGACGCTTGACTATTCTGACACCTGCTTGAATTCAGGACTAGTCACACACACTGTGGAATTTGCATAAAAGTATCCAGTGTCCCACTATCCCCAAAACACCTCTGATATATCAGTCTCATTTTATAGCCTCAACCTCTAAGGGCTCCTAAGTGCTAAAGAGCATGTCCTCTGGGAGCAGGGATCTCAGCTCTTCAATTACCCATTTCACAGTGCAGAGCAGATGACTATTCTAATCCCTGAAGATGAAGAAAACAACCAAAAAAACAACTAACAGAGAACAAAATAAATCATGAGACTCACTTAGATTGGAATTATTTTACTTACTTCAACCCACCTCCAACACCCCCAACACACACACACGCATGCACGCGCGCACACACACACACGCACACACCAGCTCTTGAAAATACACTTTGGCCAACAGGATCCCTCTCTCATTAAACCAATCACATCAAATTAAATATTTCCTTCAGTATCGTTTGAAGTCCGTGGGGACTCTGTAATTTCCATGCCGTAGGTTGAGCCCGGGTCAAACCTGGGTCAGCTCACTTTTTTTGTGTGTGCGTCTGTCTGCTCCGGGAGGTGTCGGGGTCAGGCTTCGTAAGTCACCACGCAGTATGGTACCCATTAAAGAGCCTGACCCACTTTCACCGGTAAAGACGTGTTAAGCCAATTCAGTTACACATAGCAGGCATAATTTGCAGCGGCTCCCTGACCAATCGCATGCCATCAATTTAAGAATGAAAGGAAGTTTTCTGGAAGCGGGACATGCTTCTTTCAAGTTGGGCACTGTGCTATTATCCCTAATGATCTTTCTCTTATACAGATATGACCCTGGCATTCGAGACATTCCAGAATTAAAGCCCAAAAACCAACACATTTGAGCTAAATTGTTTTCACTTACCGAGCTGCCTTGCAGCGTCTGAGCTGCTGGAAGAGAGCTAGAGAAGAAAAAAAGGAGCCATTCAGAGGATGGCTATTTTGGAGAGACTGTAAATGTGGGATAGAAATGAAGCAGCCAAGATATAAAATTCTGGGCTGTTTTTGTCAGAGAGCGTTGACACATAGCATTTCATTAGAATAATTTACATATAGAATTATTTATCTCCCCCCACTGATGTAGAGGAGCCATTTCAATGTAATTTACAGTCAACATGTGTGTGATTTTGATGTGACTGATTGTTTGTAAGAATTCTGTTGACTCGCGTGTTGTAGAACCGTGAGCTCCTGGATATCAATCTGTCATTTCGTATGATGGCAGACACCATGAATATTAACACAGGTCGTGGATTAGGGAAAACACAGAGTGGATGTCAGGTCCATGTTCATGGTTCTCCTGGACGGGCTTGACATTAAGATTAGGATAGACCCCCGCATGGGTTTCCCACTGAATCCCTGACCTCTGACCTCTCCTGTATGACCACGCCTGGCAGAGGCTGGTTCCGACCTGACCCCATGTGGTGTTTGCGTGTGACTCGCGGCCGTGCCCCCGCGCCCACCCGTCACGTTCCATAGGGGCCACAGACCCGAAAACCCGGGGCTCCTCTTCCCCTCCAGGAGCAGCGCTGACACTGAATGAGAAGGTCAGGGCTTAGAGGACTCCTGCTGAATAAAGCAAACACGCCACATTATGCTGGGGAGCATTCTGCTGCTATTCAGCCACACAGAGGGTGTCATGATTACCCAGCACTGCTTAACCATATCTATTCATTCTCAGATTCAACCTGCCTCTTTGCAAACTAGTTTGGGTGGTTTGCACCAGTAGTTTGGGTGCTTTACATGAGGAAACAGCAGGCAAAGATAAGTTTTTGTTGGTGCCAGAATGGAAACCCCTCTTCTGATATGAGTCATCCTTTAGTATCTCTCACTTTTATGTTTTTAATTTAATTCCTTTTTTTTTACTGTGGGGAGACAAGAGGAGCACAGCTGGCTGATAATATGACTCAGACTGAAATATCACGGTCTCCTCAGTTTGATAATTAGACAATGCTTCTGGTCTGTGGAACACTTGTGTGACTGAGGAGATGGCATCTGTGGTTCAGAGCAGGGTAATACATACACAATGGCTCTGTAAGGACTCTCAAATGCCTCGCTCAAAATATTCCTTTTCCCATCTTTGTCACAAAAATTACTGATGAAGAGAAGATAACTACACATTGCAGTGTGGAAACATTACATAACGAATATTTAAGGTCAAGATCTCATATATAAGATCTCTGAGACGCTCCGCCACATAAATTAACGGCACTTCAAATGTCACCCGGTCCCACTGAGGTCTTTGGCGGAAACTGCGCGTTACACGTTTCGCCTCTGATGTTCTGGAAATAGCTGCAGCGCATCTGAAAAGCCGGTGGCTGTCTAAGTGAGAGGAGAGAGCGGGATTAGCAAAGTGACACAGCTGCAGACAGGCACTCTGCATTACACAATTACTGCAGCGTGCCTGGGTTTTAACACCATTCCTTTAGCTTGATGGTGATTCATAGCGCTGCTGGCTGTCTCTGTGCCTACACTTACATCCCTGTCTCTCCTGTGATAGACACTGAGTGAATCTCACTGCGGCCACATTGTGTGTGTTGACTCCTTGTTGACTCCTTATATGGCTTTTTGCTTGTGTTGTACTCTGCCTCACTTGTAATTCACTTTGTATAAAGCATCTGCCAAATGAATAAATGTAAATGTAAATCGGTGTGGGATATGTGTCTTTCTCCTCAATAAGCAAATAACAAGAAGTGATCATGTTTCAACCATTTCCCTTTAACTCAGCACCCAGTTTCCACATCTAGAAGGTGTGTTTTACATGGAGTACTCAGAGGTGTGAAACAGCCAGCAATACATACCTGTGATCTATAGTGCAGAATATACGATTATCAAAGTTAATAGCTGATATTTTAGGGAGATAATCTTCTTCTGTGACCGACCCTGGCGGCCGTGGGAGAGGTAGGACCGGACCGTCCTCGGTTAGCGGTGCGGCCAAGGTCAGGCTCTGCGGTGCCGAGCGGCTTGGCACGGCCGCGGATCTGCCAGGGTGGGCGAGGGCACCTGGCACGGCTCGGAGGCTGGAAGAGGATCAAACGCCCAGTCACGGCACGGAGCCAGCGCCGACACTCAGGACCGAGCTAGGGGGGTTGGGTAAAGAAGATTCCAGAAATGGGCAGGGACCGTGAAACGAGAAGCAGCTTCACTGAATCCACAGGTCTCCCCACAACCGAAACAAAGGCTCCAGCTACATATCAGCTCTGATCAAAAAGTGCTTTACTGGCTACTGATTCACCTGGAAATGTCTATAATATCATACGCTGCCAAATAATAGCTACTTTTAGATAACACTGTTTTAACACCACATTTGTAGCCAAAAAACACATTTTCTTCATAGTGGGACAGCTACTACAGTACAATAAGAATCACTTATATATAAACCTTCAGGCAAGGCCTTAATAAGGTACTGATGTCAATGCTATACAAATGAATGACACTTGGCACTGAGGAGTATAACCCATGATTCTAACTATAATTTGATGCTCAGCACTCATTTTACCAGCACACTGAAGACGGTGGTGCCCATTCATCCATGACCAAAGTGGGTCACAAACCAACGAGGTGGCGGTGTAGAGGCTCACACACACACACACACACACACACACACACACACACACACAGAAATACACACACACCCAGCACTGTGGGTAGTCATGGTGATGGCACAGCTTTCCCATTGGACCGGACTAAAGTAGAGAGAAAGAGGCCCTTTGTAATCTCATAAGGTCATTATTGTGCGTGATTCTGCGGGCCAGGGTTAGTTCAGGTTAGCGCACAAACTCTGTGTTTTAAGTAAGATGGATCTTATGGGCGGGCCTGTCCTTTGTTGGCATAATAAGATCTCACAGTGTAGTGCTGCAGTAATCTGCAGTGTCAATCAGGGTGATGGGCGGCTGGCGACAGAGACAGTATTGACCTAATCATAACTAGCTACATCCCGTGATCCTGCTAATTCCTCAGCATAAGATCATTTGACCGTGCAAAACAGAATAACAGCATAATTTACGTTCGCTAAAAATGTTTTAACTGCTCCTTCACCAAAGTCCCTAAATGCCTGTCATGGCTTCATAAAAGTGATAAAACTGCTATATAAATTCTGTGTTAATATTATGAAATTCTGTCTATAATATTTCTATTTTTTTGTTGTAGGTGTTTGACCATGACCATACTACCAGAACTGTCCATTCAGTTCCCAGCCCCATCCTAAATAATGGTTACGTGCCACCAGCAACAGTTAGCTTGGTCCGCTGAGACACTGCGCATTCAACAGCAGTTTAAATGTTCTGGAGCTTGAAGTGAAAATCCCATTTGAAGAAAAGCAATTCAAACATTCAACGAATACTGTGCTGAAATTTTGGTAACAGCAATGTGAGCTGAAATGCATTAATTAATAAAAAAATATTAACTAACAGAAAAAAAATCATCCCTCAAGCCCCACCCCAGACACCTGGAATCAGTCAGGGCCCTGTGAATCAGAGCTCCTCAGTGAGAAGATGAAGACACAACCTGGGATCGGTGGAGAGTTGCCCATCTCCTGCCATCTCACAGTAGCATGGGAGGATCAGTGCTTCCATAATAAGACAGGGTGGCAGTGGGGAAGAGCTCCCGCATGGCCCCACCTCCACTCTTTACCACGTTACACTTCTATACATGCAGTCCTCAATGAAAGGGCCACTCTACTCTTATACAAGAAATGTATAACACACAGGGATGGAGGGCTAGCACTGGTGCTGTGCTCTAGATAAAGCAGAGTACCAGGTTAAAAATGACTTTTACCGAGGCACAGAATCCTCACATTGTTTCAACATCACTGAGGATGCTCTTTATCAACTATCAGTGCCGCATTAGCTTTCAAAGACACCTTGGCTTTGTTTTATAATGTCAATTATATGTTTTATAATGTTTTATAATGTTGGTAATGATGTTGCTCTCAGAATATACTGCAAAGTAAATATTACATATACCCTCATTATAGAAACTAGGTGTGCATTGCATTACTTAAATTTGTGTATATTAATATGTATATTTGTGTATATTAACTAAACAAATTGATAACAGAAATCAATTCTGAATGCAAATAGTTTGTGTAAGATTTAATAGATTTATAATTAGCCAATTAATAGAGCAGTGGTAGGTGTAACAGTCGTAATAGCAGTAGCTGTGGTAGAAGCTTTAACAGCAGCAGCAGTACTGGTGTTCATAGCTGTAGCAGCAGCAGCAGAAGAGAAAGTAGTTTCATTATGCTCTTCCAGAGCAATATCTTATGAATGTCTTCCAGTGGACCAATCAGATTCCAGATTCTGTGCGGATTACCTTTTGCGGTGGATTCAGTAACACAACATAGCTCCCCATTGATCCATTTCCTGCTTCTACAAGCCGGCCTTTAAATCTGCCCGCATTTTATAGAGCTGTACAGTCGCTTACATAATGCAAAAGCTCCACGGTGCACCCAGTTCAACATCAGTGAAGTCTTCTTTTAGATTAAAATACTATAGGTGCTCTGCTAAACTCACAGGCTTAGTGCGTAACATCATACAATATTAGAGCTCTGTGTTGCTAAACATGGATTCAAAATGACGAGGAGATGGAACGCCTGTATAAATATAAATAACATTTTTAATAATATTACATAATAGCTACCTACATAAAAAATACTGGGAAATCTTGAGGCGTCAGCTTCATACAAAAATATGGTACTTCAACCTAATCAGAATATTTTGGTTACAAAAAAATTCGATTTCCAATTATTGAACAACAACATCAACAACAACCGATACGAAAGCATGCTCCCCTGTACAGGTAACTGCCCTATTTACACGTATTCAGCATGAATGCATTGCTATCGTTGGTTACAATCCAGCTGCTCTGTGCGCGGAGTAAAGCCACAGGCCGTGGCGGTAAGCTCACAGTTAGCGGCTCCTGGGAGATACATGTCCAGTGGCCTTGTGGTGTGTACTGGAGCGGGCCCGCGTGGCCCTGCAGTGTCTTTGAAGGGATTAAATCCCCCCGCTATGGCGGCTTTTCCTTTTCTCCGGGATTCAAACCAAACGCGGCAGCAACTGAAGAGTAAGGCTGCACCTTCAGCGGCTGCTTTGCATTTTGTGGGCCTCCCTGCACTGCACATGTAGAGTGCCTCTGCATTGTCCGTCAGAATTTTGAACCCAGGGGGGCGTGGTTTCTTCCTTAAAAGGCCGCTGAAGGGGCGGGGTTCGTGGTTATATAAGGGCTGGAGTAATGTTCTTCATTGGGTTTGAATGCTGGAGGTAAGGAGAGGCCTGCTCTATTGGGGGGAGGGGCAGGCGGGTCCCTGCGCTCTATGTGGCCGGGTGCCTCCGGTTCCTGCTCTTCTTCAGTTCCTGCATGTGCTTCCACTTGGCGGAGGCCGGCCGGCTCTTCTGCCTGTGCCGGCGGTCGCGGAGCCACAGCGCCTCGCAGTACTGGTCCAGGGCGTGCGCGGGGCCGGCCATCACGCGCAGGTAGTCCTTGTAGCGGCTCCGCGCCTCCTCCTCGGGCCGGCCCGCCCGCGGCTCCACGCGGCCGTGCTCGATGACGCGCAGGGCCAGCCTCAGCAGGGTGCGGGTGAAGGTGTGCTCCTGCGCCGCGCAGGAGTACAGCCCCGCGTCCCGCCGCTGGAGGGTGCGGATCAGCAGGCCAAGGTCCGTCTGGATCACCCTGTCGTCTGGCTTCACCTGAGGGTGAACGTTACATTACATTACGTTATATTACGTCATTTAGCACATGCTCTTACCCAGAGCGACTTACAAATAAGTGCATCACAATGCTAAGAGTAGTTATCCAAAGGTATTACAAGAGGTCAGTAAGATACTGAGTTAAGTGCTAAACTAGTGTAGAGTGCTTTTTTTAATAGAAAATAGGGATAGATAGGATAGATAGAGAGGAAGGTAGACTAGACATAAAGCTTGAAGTGATGAGTTTTCAGCTTTCTCTTGAAGGCACCCAGGGAGTCTGTTCTACAAATCTCACACACACACACACACACACACACACACCACACACACACACACACACACACACACACACAGGCTGTTTACAGCTCCCTTAAAAGGGTCCTCCTCCAAACAGCACACAGCATAAGACACCTGCTTTAAGCAGCCTTTCCATTGCCTTAATTACTTCAATGGATTGGTCATTAGGCCTCATTGGTTTAGTGTAAACAGTAACAGTGGGCCTCCTGGACAATTTGGGGGCTTGTTGCACTTCAGGCATGGCATGGCCTGCCGTTGGCCACATTTAATGACATCAGCAGCTCAGTGCAGAAACAGAGGCTTGTATATACACAGTGCATTCAGTGCCCCCCCCCCCCCCCTCCCGAAAAAAAGATGAGGAAAAGTCAAAATGTCACACAGAGGTTCTTTCAAGTAATAAAAGAATATTCAAGTACTCAACCCCTACTTCCTCCATCCACCTCCTCCTGTAACAGTACTGTAAGAATCTCTTGACTTATTGCACAGAGAATCTCTTGACTTATTGCAGAGAGACCTGCAGATTCCCCACACATCCTCATCCTCTCCAAAATTAATAATATCAATTTTAGAAGCTGTTTCTAGTTTATGAAAAAGAATATGAGTAGTGATTAAAGTAAGGGATCAGGGGCTTTGCGGTATTTGGAGCTGAATATTTGGTCTCAGACTTGGAGGAAAATGACTGTAAGTCTCTAATGGGCCTCTCTTGTAGCTGCCGTCTGCTCCATTCATCAGGTGTCATGGTGCTGTCAGGGGCTAAGGCCTTACAGCTGTGGGCTAAGCAGGGAGAGCTTCAAAGCATGCCTCCCTGTAAGAGCTGATGGTGATTAGGGGAAACTGAAATGGATTCTGGGGGAAGGCGGGCGGTTCGGTTCCACCCATCTTTCACATCAGACAGATACGAATCTCTCCAGCTGCATGAGCCAATAAAAAGACGGCCCCTCCCACCTCAACAGTGGCCATTTCCTGCCTACCTGGAGCAAGGGGTTACTGTCCAAATTATTGGAAAATAATTTATGAGCACTGGGGTTCAATGCCATTATTATACTTATGAAATCGTTCTGAATTACTGTGGTTTCCTGCAGAAAATCAAACACTGACAGACAAAAACAAAATTGCTGTAACTTAACATGCTTTGTATATGGCTACTAAGACAGAGACAGAGAGCAAAGGAGTTGATTTTGATTGATTTTGCCCCATTACAGCACAGGAACCACGGCAACACTGATATCACTCCCAGTGTTTCCAGTAAATCGATTGTTTCCAACAAAGGACGATCGCAGCGGATGAACGACGCACCTCAGCGGCTAGCCCGTCCCCGAACCTTTGAGGCTTCTCCTGCCTGTGTGCGCGGAGCTGGCTGGGAGCTGGCCTCGCTGTGCAAATAGGACTCATCTGTGACTAAAGCACAAAGGCTCTGCGCTTAAGCTCGGCCAGATGGAGTGAGAACAGGTCCAACGCCAGTGGTATTTCAGCGCTCCCATATAATTCACGCACTCGAGCTGTGTTGTTCCTGGTACAGGAATCGCACACAGGGTATGAGGGGGGAACCCCCTCCGGTTTGGGGCGAGGTGGCAAGAAGAGGTCGCCTCGGCCTTTGTGTAAATCTTTTGAAACACATTAGAGCACTGTAAACTTCTCTGTAAATCCGGCGGGTTACAAAAACTTCACGCGCCTCTGGGAGCCGGTATGGTCTAAATTAACAGTGGAGGTGTGGGCCGCTCACACAAGGGAGAAACCTCGGCCGGGTGCAGCCCAAAACAAACAACGCCACGGGAACATCCGTGAGACAGAGGACCCGCGCAGCCGGCCGAAACACAATAGCCTCCGCCCGCCCTGAGCCAGACGGAGGGGAGCTGAAGACCCACTCCAGATGCAGGGGGATGTTTTCGGAGTGGTTCCGCCTCCACGGAGGGGGACAGAGGAAACGTCTGGGGGGGAGGGGGGGACATCCATCATGGTGACGGATGCGGAGAGACCGCCCGCTGACAGCTTGGATTCCAGCAGAGATCCCCACCTCCTCCCATGAGCCTTTAGGTGGGGGCAGGGGGTTGGAGAGGGACGTTGTGCCAGGACCCCGGGATGTGATAGGCTGGGGAGATACCCCTCTTTCTGCCTCCGCCCCTTTCCTTCCTTGGCTGTAAGTGAGCCAGCATGTTGCAGGAGCAAAGCCCCATGGTAGAGAGCGCAGAGCGAGCAGAGCTGACCCCCCCCAGGCCTGCGGGTTGTGCAGGCAGAGCAGTGGCAGGTGGCTCACTGTCCGCCCAAGCGCGTTTCCTCTCTCCCCGGCCCCGGCGTGGGCTTACTGGAACGCCACGCTCCGCGCGCTTCCTGTTAATATTGTTATTTTTATTGTTGCGTTTTTACGAGGGGAAACGGGTCCTGAGGCCGTAGCTTTGGGCTGCAGGTGCACAGAGCAGCTGCGTGGAGGTGTGGGGGCCAGGTTGGGAAACGAGCGGGAGTCTTCGTGAGGGGAGGGGCTACCGCTGAAATCAAAGCCGCACCTGGTGAGACACGCGTTCCCATTCTGAACACCCAATCCACACACAGGGGTGTGAGGACTGAAGCTCAGAAAGTCCACCCCACCCCTTTAAGCTTCTCCAAAGGGGACGCTGGGAGAAGGAACCCCAGCTGGACACCAGTCCCCTAACGCTCGGCTCACTGTATCTGTCCACTCAATCAAAGCCCTGTGGCTCTGGCCTTCCCATCCCAGCACACACTGCTGAGCTGCTATTAATGACCTGGCCGATCGATAACGAGGGCAGCCTCAGGCTCTGTTAAAAGCCCAGGGATCTGCGCGTGGAGGAAGCGGTTAAACTGGCCGGCTATTAATCACCCCGACTCGCGCGGCTGCCGTCCCAGTACCGCAATAGCTGGAAATGTTCATCACGACACAGGAAAGATTACCACACCTATCACACGGTGAAATTCCCTATGCATGCTGGGCCAATTCAGCCCGGCCAAGGAGAGAGCAGGGAGACTGGGCTGATTGAACCTGACACCCCCTCCAACAAAACCTTCCACACGCGTGGGTCTGATTCTGCTCCCTCTTTCAGTAGGGCGTAAAAATGATAAACCCCTCTGCTCCCAGAAGTCTGTGCAGATATATGAAAAGCATAAGAAGCAAACACCAATGGTGTTTGTTTAGCACAAATGGGGCAGTCATTTCTTCCAACCACAGGAAATGCAATTGTAGGTACAAAAGAAACAGAAATTCTGCTAATAATAATACCAACAAAGCAATTACTGGGTAAAACATAACAGAATAATAAATCCTGTTTATTTCGCCACATGCAGTTTGAAAGTGAAATTAAGAAAGTAGTGATGGAAGTGATATTTGAACACTTGAAACTTGAATTAATTCTCAGAGAATTTACTCCAAGAACAAGGAAAAACAGACCACATACCAAAATACTATTACACACACATACACATGCACGCACACACACACACACATAAAACACTACTTGAAAAGTAAAACAAATTTTCATCAGAGCTCATTTTGACCTTTCACAGAAATCCCAGCCATTTAATAAAACACCCTTTTTTACAAGTTCCATGTGCCAGCCATTCAAACACTAAGGCCACTACGTAAACCCGCAGAAGACAAACCACACACACAAAGTGTGGCCCATCACAGTCCTCACACTGTACGGCTTTGCACAGTTTCACACAAGGCCTAATCTCTGCTGTAGCTTTTTCCAGCCCGGCTCCAGCCAATAGGACGCTTCTAACCCCAGCGGTGTAAGGGGGGTGCCTGACAGCTGGAGGCCTGTTTCCCGCCCGGGTCAGGGGCCTTTCCAGTATCCCCGCACCTGCCCCGCGCCCCTGCGTTCCTTTGGGAACGCGGGTATTATGGGATGCGTTCCTGGGGGGGAGCTGACTGCGCCCGTCCCTGTCATCCCATTCAGGAGACGCGTGTCATCCGTCGGACCCCTCGCCCCCGAGCCCCTCCATCTCCCCAAACACCTCTCCTCCTCCCTGCTCGTTTCTGCTTCCCGTCGCTCGTCACCTCTCCGCGAAACAAAGAGCCGTAAAGTGCCCCGGCCTCTCCATAAAGCACGACCCCGAGCCGCGGAGAAAAGCAAAGGGGTGAGCTATTATTCAAGTGTTGGGTTACTTCGTGCTTCCCCCCACTTATGCAACCAGCCAGCCACCCTCTGACTTGTTAGTTTTAATATAGCTGTTCTCAGGGCGTGTGTTGTTTCAACTGCCGAATCAAAGTTCATTTTTCATTTACCGTCCGGCTCAAAAGGTTTAAAGATTACTGCGCGCGCCTAAACATTTACAATACGAAAAGTCAAGGGTTTGGAAAGACAGACTCTGCCCCTAACATGTATATATGAAATGATAATGTGTTCCCTGGTCGTGGGGTGGAATGGAGCACAAACATATCAGAACCCGGGTTTGTGTTCCATCACTGGGGGATGATCAAAGGCAAGGGCCATTAACGTGTTATCAGAAGTAATCATTTTCTCGAGATGTCAGGCATCTTGGGTGTTAATGTCTGCTGAACGTCATCAACATCATTGGCTTGAAAAACATCACTGCTGACATTAGTTGATGTATTAGCTCGAATCGCTAACAACACAGAACTCGTTTCACCAGGCCATTATAGTGTCACAAATAACGGGAGGGCTGCTAATGTTTTTTTACATTGTGAAAATGTACGGTGACAGCACTGAACTTCTGAAGAAAACAGTTCAAAGCTGCTATTATTTTTTTTATATAAAACTGTGGTTCATCATTCAACATGGTTGTGTAATTGGACCTTACACTTAATGTTATGACTTCTTAAAAAAAGAAAAGACAAGAAATATTTGGAAGTAAACTCAGGCAAACGTTTGTGTTGGACATGCCCAGTCTGTGGGTCAAAAAATGTGGATTTACAAATGACTTTTACTGTATGTCCAACCAAACACATTCCCTAGGTTTGAGTTTCTCCTTGAAGAACACTGCGTGTTCTTTAAATGCAAAAAGCTGCAATGTGAGATCCCCCAGAAATCAATATTTATTAAAGTCTGTAGTGTCTGCAGCTTCCAACAGATGAACTCGACCAAGAATTCCAGCTGGAGCAGGGGGAAACTCCCACCAGCCCTCTGTCCAAGTCCCATGCTTAAGAAATTATTATTGGCGTGGCCTGGGGCCAGGGAGCGGAGGAAGCCGCCCCCTGATTGGCTCTCCACCCCCAGCCGCATGGAAACCTTGTAATTATGACTCCAAACATCCAGGTGAGGCTTCGCGGTCCTGGGGAGAGTTATGCCGTCGCCCGGGGCCGCGATCTCGAGTAAGGAAACACCCCGAGCCGCCAAAAGCAACACTCCTCCGAGTAACCTTACATGTATCAGACGTTCAAAAGCCTTGTTTCAAAGCTGTTCTTCCTCTTTGGGTCTCGTGTAGCGTCTCATGCTAAGCACGGGAATTACGGCTCCGATCTTCCCTGCGCACGCCAGACGAAAAGACGCAAAAGACTGCTCTCTAGAAAAATGAGAGCAGCTTCATCATTTTGCATCCAATTATTCAACATGTGTATTGTATTTACAGTATCCGAAGCTTGAAATTCAATTTGAGGTCTCTGGAAAGAGTCAGTAAGTGAAAATTAACCCCAGGGTAAACGCCTAGTTGAACCTACCGAACACACACAAATCCAGCGACCTTCAGAAGGTTAACCCACAGTATGAATACTCAGCATATCCAACTGAACATTTTCCCTGGGTTTTATTACCACATGGAAGCTCGCTTGGTGCCTTTTAAAGTACTCTGTGTCAAAGTATCTGTTTTTCCATTGCAGTTTCCAGTAGCTGAAATAACAAACAGTAAATTCAGGTGACTTGACTGAGGTTACTGCAGGTGAAAGTGTTGGATTGCAGCCTGCAGTCTAGCAGGAGGGCCTCGTCCCATTTGGAGCTAAGTGCTGGCCCTAGAGGGCCTCAGTATTTACAAGGCCCCTAAACTCTGGTCCTGGAGGCTCACAGTGTCTGCAAGGTCACTCTGTGCTGGTCCCAGAAGGCCACTATGTCTACAGGGCTAAACTACCCTGGTCCTGGAGGCTCACGGTGTCTGTACGGCTACTCTATCCTGGTCCCGGAGAGCCACAGTGTCTGCAGGGCTACTCTATCCCGATCCTGGAAGGCCACAGTGCCTACAGGGTTACTCTGCTCTGGTCCTGGGGGGCCACAATGCTTGCAGGGCTAATGTACATTGGTCCTGAAGGGCCACAGTGCCTGCAGGGCTACTCTGCCCTGATCCTGGAGGGCCACAGTGCCTGCAGGGCTACTCTATCCTGATCCCATAGGGCCACAATGTTTGCAGGACTACTTTACTCAGGTCCTAGAGTGGTTGTGGCTTTGCAGTGTCTCTAACATTTTGCTCATGTGCCTGACCATGAACCCATTGAACCCAAGCGGGCTGAACCTCCTGAACTCCCCCTCCCCTCTGCCCTCTCAGTGTCAGCGAGTGTGCAAGCTGCTTACAGCCCCCCGGGGCCCCAGGGCAGAGGGGCCCTGATTTACAGGACATCCCTCCGGCTCTCACCTCCTCCCGGTGCTCGGAGCCGGGCCTCTGCAGGAACCAGCGCACCCGAGCCTGCTGGGACTTAGGCACGCACTCCAGGAAGGTGGAGTTGTGCTCCACCCCGAACATCAGCTTCTCCTCGGCCTGATCCATCCCCATGGCTGCAGCGGAGAGAGAACCGACACACGCACCGCACGTTCATACATCATTACACCTGAACACGCTATTACACTGGGAACAGAATTACACACCCGGATGACACATTCATTATATGAGCACTTGAATCATTGCGGTGCTTGTTTGCTTAGCAGACGTCCCCGTTCTGGTTGGCGTACAGTACATAGCGTGGCTTACATTTTGCACGCTCTCCATTCACACCGCCATATGTTAGCTGATGCAATTCGCTACCTTGAGTACAGCAGCCGAGCCCCATCTGGCAGGTGAGCTGGCCGCTTTCTGATTACAAGTCGTGCAGTTCATTTACTGTGGCGGTATACCGCCAGGCTCGGCACACTGAATGATCGCAGCCATAGGGTGCGTTAGCGATGAAACACATACTTTCCTCAATGTCCCAGCACTGGCTCAGGGGATCACCGTGCTTGATATCCTGTCTTCTGGCTCGCCTGTGAACAAAGAACATAGTCAGTTCGGTTATGGCGGTCCCCTGGGAAAAGATGACACCCAGGGAATGCGTCCGGTTGGCCGTCCCCAGCATTCACAATGTACATCAGCAGTGTGTGTGTGCGGTTGATTTCCTATGTGCTTGAAACAACCAGCAAAACTCTTTCCCTGAGATTCAGTTTCTAAATAGTTACTGACTTTTTTCCCTGTAGACCTTCAAATTAACTTTGAGTTCATGTTACATAATTGACCACAAGTGATCTTTTTTAGGGTAAAACGGAGAGGCATAGTCCTAGGTGTTCGGGGTCATGTTTTCTCTGGAAAAGCACTTAAAAAGCACTGCATGGAGACACTGCCTTAGGGTTATCCAATAACCGCTCTTTGATTTGTGTTGAGTTCAAACCACCAAGGAAGAACCTGGGGCAAGAGGCCGTGAGCTTCCTCTATTGCCAGTAATGTCACTGACTTAAATCACTGGGAAACCTCTGATAACCCTTATGCATCTGTCTTACAAGTACAACAACAATGTCTGACAGCAGCAAGTCAGCTGGCAATAAATCCTCACAGCTTCTAAACATCCTGAAATGTCGATACTACCTTCTCCATTGTTAGGGCTGTAGTTCTATAGCGTTGGTGCAAATTTTTTATCACATTCTCTGTAGAGTATCATTTAGCAGACTCTCTAGAGCTATCCAGAGAGACTTCCAGCACAACAGAACATAAGTGTAGTCAGTCACATTAAATGAGCAACTGTGTCAGAGCAGGCTAACAACACTCCCAGACCAGTGAGTGTGAGCATAACTGTATTCAAGCCCTACCACAAGTTAACTTGTGCAACCTGACTAGACAAGGGAAATCAAGTATACTACTATACATCAGTCACTAGATCAAAGTACCCAAAATACATCATAATACTACACATACTTTCAGAGATTCACATGTACAGGAGGACAGCATGACTCTCCCAGGGAGAGCACAGACAGTGCTGCTTCTGCAGAAACGGCGAGGTCGAGCTGCACGCCACCAAAATGAAGGCGCGGCGTGCCTCTACGAAAACACCAGCGACAGCACGCATTCATCATCTGAAGCAGCTCGCGGTTCATAATCAGTTATCTGGCCGGAGAGACAGCACACAACGCTCAAGAAACTAAACACAACAACGGCAAACTTTCCTGCCAAGCAAAACCCAGCTGTCTGATTCTTGCTGAGGACGTCAGAACGAAGCCGCAAGAGCCTCAGAGAGCAGGGCCAAAGGGAGGATCGATCTCTGGGCCGTCCCATCAATTCAGAGACTTCGTTCCCAAAGACATCAATCTACCTGTGGTAAGGGCCTCCTCGTTCCTCTGTCCTCCAGCTCTGTGAAATAATTAGCTACCCAACCCGCAGAGAACTCACACTTGGCACCACAACAGAAAAAAAAAGCATTTCTTGAAACAATTTTTAATGGCCATCGACTGACAGGCCCGCTCGTGGGAGCTGGAGTGTCTGCACTGCCCTTTGAAGGAGAGGGCCTGATAAGAGTGCAGAGAGAGAGGGGGGGGTCAGAAGGAGGTGGCGTTTTAACAAGGCGTACCTCTTGGAGGCGGGGACGTATCGGGAGCACTCCGCGCCGTCCCAGGCGCAGTAGGGGTCGCGGGCGAGGCAGCACTCGGCGCACGCCTTGCCGTAGAGGCCGCAGCGGTGCAGGGAGACCTGCGCCAGGCCGTCCCTGGAGCCGACGTACAGCTGTTGCTGCGACGAGGAGAGACGGACACGTGCACTTTTAACCCTTTTGAGCGTACGGCCACACCGGTGTGATTAGCCCTTTCGCGCGTACGGTCAATCCAGAGTGATTAGAACACATTAGCTTTGAGGAAACAATGATTTAACGTTACAAAGTACAGCAAATGCGGTGGTGAAAACTATGAGAAACTTAATAATGCTAATGAAAACATAACGAGCCATGTAACTTAACACATACGCTACGTAGCATAAAATAGGTCATGTATGAAAGAGTTAAATAAGTTATACACAGGATTATCCATGTCCACATGGTACATATGTGTCTGTCATTGGTCTCAGCCAATCAGCCCCAAAAAGGTTAGCATTTCCTGCTTACTCCCTGACTGACTCACTGAGTAGCTTCCCCAAAACTACAAAGAGTACCTTCCTTTTACCACTAGAGGGCACAAACGCACCACTAAGACAGTGAACAACAACAGCCCTCAGAGTGTCTGTTCTTGCTCTCTGTAATTCAGGTGCATTTATGCCACTGCAGAAATCATTGGTAAGCTTTCTATTTCCAATCTGAGCTGAGTCTTCTGCTGTATCTCTATCTGAAGTGTGTGCTGATTTTTTATGAGAAAGCAACACTGGCAAGCGCGAAAACCACTCAACATGCTTTATGAGAAAAAACCAAACCGAAACTCAAAAGGGAAAATTCATCATTCTCAACAAGTGTAACTAATGTAATACTGTATCTGTATTGTTTTGGGTTGTTGGGCCTCCTGATAAGCTGTGGCTTGTTCAGCATAGAGATCTGGCACTGCGACAGAATGCAGGTGGTGTAGTGCGAAGGTAGAGTGACTTTGACTTTGGATGAACTTACCTGTTTTGAGGAAATCTCCATGTTCACAACGGGTGAGGGAACCTGCAATGAATACAAAACAACTCTTTAAAAGAACAGCCTCAAATTCTACCAACAAGCTACTTTCCAAAACTCACCATGCTATCCCAAACCACACTGGTGTGCACCAAATTGTTCCTGAACTGGGTATTTAACTGAAGGTTGTGATTAAGGCCTGTCAAATAAGTACGTAATACTACAAATTAATACAGACAACCCCAAACTGTTCTGTCTTTCTCCCTGCAGACAAATGACACTGAGAAATATCATAATCTTATGTAATAATTCAATTTGCTTAGGTTGTTTTGCAGGCAAACAGGGCAGAGGTCACACTGTGTTTATGAACTGGCTGTGTATTCCCATTGGCTGGGATCCAGGTGAAGGTGGAGACAGGAAGGGAGGATCTGCCAAAAGGGAGCGGGGCCGACAGGAGATTCGGACACTCCTGCTGAGAGCCAAACTCTCCCAAAGGCGGTCCCCGTTCCGCCGCTGCTGTGGCAGCCCCCAGGCAGAGGCAGTGCTGGGGCCCTGCGTTTGGATGGGGGTCTTGGCTCCCGGCTCCGTTTGATGTGTCGGCCCGTGATTTGTGAGCGGGCTCCTGGCTCCGTTTGAAAAGGAAACGTCAGGAGACGCCTGAACTTTCCCAGGATTCCTCAGTGCACCCCTCACCCCCACCCCTCCCACCCCCCCGAACCCCTTGCCCTGGCCGTGTTAAACGCGCTCACACACTGAGCGCGCCCAGTCCTGCCCGCCTTTCCTGCACTGTGGGGGTGAGGTATCAAATCCCCTCAAATTCGGAGATTGTTTGGCGTCTCTTTTTCCCGTTTCCGCTCACCTGGAACACCTGCAGCTCCTCCAGAACCACCTCCTCCGTGGCCCAGTCCTCCTGAGTGATGCTCATCACCTTCAAAACCGTGCCAACGTCTGTCCCCGACAGAGGAACACGCATCAGATAAACATTTTACAAACACTCCCTCTCTCTGCTGCTGTTGTGAGGTCTTATTTATACCCCTGACACAGACAGAGGAACATGTATGAAGTGTATACTTTGACTCTCTGCTTCAACTCTCAAGCACACGTTACATGGTGGGTGGTCATCCCAGACTTTAGTTTTAAGACTTAGTTTAGTTTTCAGAGTGGTTTACTAAGGAGTACATACAGCCCCAGTCAAAAGTTTGGACACACCTACTCATAGAAGGGTTTTTCTTAATATTTATTATTTTCCACATTTTAGAATAATAGAGAAGACATCAAAGGCAAGAAATAACATAAATGGAATTAAGCAGTGACCAAAACGTTTTAAACAAACCATTAAAATATCTTATATTTTAGATTCTTCACAGCAGCCAAAAGATATTTTTGAATATTTTTTGGAAAGGAATTCATATATAGGCATCAACTTCACTATTTATGGTTGTCTAAGAAACTAATTTCAAACATTTAAGCATCATTCTTAAATCAAAATGGCTTTGAAAACATGTTTCCCATTATCTTGGTGTGTCCAAACCTTTGATTGGTACCTTAATTGTGTTGGTGTTCTTCTAAGAATCACTTTTTATAATTGGATATTGTTTGCTTTTTACAGCTATACATTCATTTATTTAAAACCAGCTCATGATTTGAAAGAGAGCACCCTGTAGGAGCATTTCAATGTACAATCAAAGCTGCTGTATTTAATCCCAGCTACTGAAAGAATGCAAAAGCAGTCAAGCAAACCTACATATACCCTTCATTGGCAGATTCCCAAGAATAACACTGGCTTATTTCCATAAGAAAGATTTACAGGAGAGGGAGTTCAGAAAAAAGAGGTGTCTACAACATGACACAGACACTGACAGGATATACTACACAAATGTCAGAATAATAATAGCCCTTATACGGCACACTGAGACCTACATAATACACAAATGAGAAAGACATATTGTACTCTACTTCACAATAGTTTGAGAAGTTCTGATCAATCAATATGGTGATACTGTTCTGCAAAAAAAGGCTGTAGCACCATCTGCTGGTAGAAGTGTGTCAGTGCATGACAATCATTAGCAGCTACTGCACCAATGCTCGAAACAAAAAAGGTCAACAGTGATACCTTGCTCCTCATTACACCTAAAACTGCGGCAAATTAGCATCTAAACATTATGGAATACATCATACATTACATGTATGTGAATCATGTGACTTCTTTATCATATTATCAGACAAATTTATGAACAATCGGTTGCTCATCTGGGTAACTTTACCTGTCCCTAGAAACATGACGGCGTACTGTCCGTCCTCAGCCGTTACGCGGTCCACAGCGATCTGAGTCAGGCGGTAGTCCACACTGACACGGGTGAACACGGGTTCGCCGGTGATTGGGTACACGGCTTTGTACATCATGGGGTGGTGCTTGACAAAGCTGATCACCTCATCCGGAAAGTCTTTGGTTGTCTTGATACGGGGGTCATACGTCTTACTCGGACACTGCACCAGAACAAGTAATCCACTTATTTTAATTAAATTAAATATTTATTTCACTTTAGAGCCCATAACAATTAATTCAACATTTGAAATTCTAATTGATCGCCTTTGAGATGCAGACTTCATGCTTTGAATTTAATCCAGACTTAATCCTCTGACACAATTCACACAAGATATAGATTAACTGTCAAGAGATGTTAAACACAGGTCAGTTTTTAGCACATAGCTCAATCAAACAAACCTCATTTACTGAAATCTATTGGTAGAAAAAAAACAACCAGCACACCTTATAAACTCTTGAGCATTATATTGCCTTTCCTTGCAGTATGTGCATGTCTCCCTCTAGTGGTGAATAAGAATATGATAGATAACGACAGAAACATCTGCTGTGCAGATTCTGCGCCTCTCCGTTATATAAGCAGATCTAATGGCAGGGACTCCTCGCTGATTATTTACTCTGGAAGTATTTATACACCCACAGATGCGGCGCACAACTAACAAAGGATAACTCTAAAGTCGTATCACATTCATTTAATTTGCTAGACAAACATAAACCGGTCATTTATTTTACCGCAGAATGCAAAATATACATCTGTGATTGTGACGGCGTGACAATCACCGCGCGGTGACTCCGCCGAAAACGGTTTGTTATGTTTTGCATTAACCTCGCCGTCCGTAATGTTCAGCGTCATTAATTTAAATTAATCTGAAACGCGACTCACAATCAGTACTTTGTGTCCGCTTGCCCAGGACCAGATGTTGAATTTGGATTCCCGGTAGCAACTGATTGTATAGGCATGTTAATTAATGCATATATATACTTCAACAAAGTCCTGTTTTCAAAGACCAGAGCACTAGTTAAAACAAACGCTGCGCTCAGCCGTAACATGTCGGATCAACACAATATGTGCGTAATGGGATATTAATATCCGTCTTGGAGATAAGTTTTCGACGCCCGATATTTCAAAGGGAATCGCATTTTTATAAATGCATGCCAAGTCACAAGTTCAAAATGTTGCTAATTCACCAAGAATGTGTGACTCGGAGATTCTGTTTCCAATCAAAGGCTTGATGAGCGGCTGACTGTACAGGGCCGGGGGATCAAAGCGAGGGCAATCAGAGACCCATCGCGCATTGAATAATGTCACCTATCAAGCAACCCCCGGGAAAAGCCACGGGTCATTTCCTTCATGGGAGGAGCCCTCTCCTGTTCCACGCACACCTGGTGAGCCAGGCTTCCACCCCAATGTGGTTTAGTCCTGATGATAGAAGCCGTAAAAACAGAACACCTTTTGCCCCAGAGTGTGGCAGTGTAGCATAGCGGTAAGGAGTACGGCTTGTAACTAAAAGGTTACTGGTTCAATTCCCTACAGGGCCACTGCTGCAGTATCCTTGGGCAAGGTACTTAAATGTATAAAGGGAAAAAATTTGTAACCTACGTTCGCTCTGGGTAAGAGCATCTGCTAAATGCCGATACTGTAACGTAATGCCCTCGACTACTATGCAGCCCATGGCTATCTGGACGAGGCTTTCGTCCCACTGTGATGCAGTTAAACATGGGGCTCACCACACACTGCAAACACACTATTACCTGTATTTCAGGCGGAAATTTCCCCCAATCCTCTGAAACAACATAAGGCAGCCTGCACAACAGCCTGTGGTTACATTACATTACATTATTGGCATCTAGCGGACACTCTTATCCAGAGTGACTTACATAAGTTACAATTTTTTACATTACCCATTTATATATCTGGATATTTATTGAAGCAATTCTAATAGTTTTACCAAATGATTTCCCTAACTACATTAGAGACACCGGACAGGCTCTCAGAGGCTTCCAAGTCCCCCCCCCCAAACCATACTAAATATCTCCCTTGTGAGTGTGTGGATAAGCAGCTGTCCGGCCTGCTTGGTTTGACTGATTGTGCATTTACGCCCGGCTCCTTGGTCACGCAGTGTTTCTGCAGAGGAGTGTGGAATTGTAAAAGTTTGGGAATGAGCTCGGCATAACCATAACGCTAACTTAGTTGCGGGGGAGCCAAATCTGATCATGTGAATTCAATAAAGGTTTATGACACCAGGCTCCGATCTCTGTGGCAGAGAACAAAAATAACTCATCCAGAAAAAAAAAAAAAAAAAAAAAAAAATCCCTGCAGCTTTTTTTTATCACGTTGTTTCTCTCTGAGACTCGCCTCAAAGTTTAGACTCACAAACGACTGTGTAGTCTGATCTTCACACATCGCAATTTTTACTCGAACTGACAAGCTAATTCAAAGCAGGTTTCACTGTTTTGTCGCATTTCTACAATCTTTCCACAAAGCTATGGACCTGTTTCAGCCAAAATGTCTTAGAAGTTAAAATAATACTTTCTGCTCAAGGCTGAGAACTAAGAGGCAGGATTGACCCCTATTTGGTGTACTAGACAGGGCGTTCTGTGTGCCCCACACTGCTTACCGTCCCGGGCCGCGGGTACGGGACACGCCCCTCGTACTCCACCCAGCGATGGTCGGGGCCCTCTTTGTGCGCGTAGGGGCCGTTGAACACGCTCCGTATGTCGGCCATGCTGTACACACACACTGCTGAGCCCTTGAAAATAGAACTGAGGACACACATCTGCTTTAGTCACTTCCTCCGCCATCACACCATAACCAAAAAAGGGGCCAGCGGCCATGGAAACCACTGAACACATGACAGTTATTATGGGATTCTGTGTAGGTACAGCTTGTGCAGTGCAGATGGAGCCTTAAGGCCTCCACCACTCACTCCAGTCCAGCTACTATGGTGCTTTGTCAATAACCTTGATTACTGAAGTGTATCTCTCTCTCTCTCTCGCATATACCTACATAACACATAACATACAACAACATATCTGTCCCATTATATCATTCTATCCTGTATAATATGTAGTGTACCCAATCAATTTAGCACTTGTTGTAAAGTTCATTATTGAAAATTAGGATGAAACTACTGAGATGAGTGGACTGAATTCCCCTATGGTGAAAAAAAAATGAAACACCTGTTTAAATGTGTGACCTAAATCTAGGGTGTGTTGCGGTGAGTCTGAGCGTAACCCACAGAATGAGAACATGCGTGTCCATGTCCACACACACATAAACACACGCGCACCTTGTGGTGGTGAAGACGCCGTACACGATGGGATTCCTCTCGTCTCGAGACGGAAGGAGGAAGATGTCCTCTGAAACACAGAAAGGAGCAGGAAAGAGGCACTTGCTTCACTCACTGTGCAGAACTCACGGCTCAAGTCACACAGAGAGGTGCATGCTGGGACTTACGTAGCTCGTCGAAGTGGGTGTCCACGCCGTCGGGCCCCGGGATGGAACACACCAACCGGGCCTTGAGAAAGGTGGTCCACTTGTTGGTCAGGCTCCTCAGGCCCCCGATATCATTCTGAAACACAGCCGGGTGATGTTAGCATTGTCAGCAAGCATTTGAGCTACTATCATTAGCCTTCATAGCTCTTAGGATGGGCAACACACACTGAGAGAGGGTGGGAGGTAGAGTAATTCAAGGTTAAAGGTTATATGGCCAATGGGAGTTCATAATTCAGTCTGATTTGCATCCTATGAGTGCCATCAACCATGGGAGGAATTCCTGAGGGGGACTTTCGTGTTATACTTTTGGACCCAAACAAACGATTCTATAGGCTCTGTCTATAAAAGCCAGACTCTACAGTAAACCTATGCTATATAAACTATGCTATATATTGTTATACCAAGCACTTTCCCTTGGTCTAATGTTTCCCAGAGAACATCTTTCGTGGGATGCTGCCCCTTGAAACATACACAGGAGCGGAGAACAGCCCTGCATGGAGAAGCAAAGAGGTGTTGAGCCATGCTTCACCCCCGTGAGTACCAATGGTTCAGCCCCCCTTCCTGCAGATGAGACAAAATAGGAATGTACCAAGCCTCCCTTCCTGGGGGAGGTTTCAGAGTATCTAGCGCAAGGCTGTGTAGCAGTGCCAGAGACCGTCAAAGCCGATGAGTCCCTGTGGGCCTGTAAACCTTACAGTGCTGTTACAGAGAGGCAGAGTGGAGCCGGGCCAGGCACACGCCCGCCCCTCCTCTCCGCCCTTCGGTCCCAGGACTCACCCTGCAGACACGGGCCACTCGGGAGAGGACACTTTTATCGCTCGCGCCCGCGTCCCGCGACGCCTCGCGGAAGAAGAAGTAGATTTTGTCGTCGTCGGGGTTGTAGGTGTCGGAGACAGGATGGGCGGCTATAAACCTGGCCTCTGTGGAAAGCAGGCAGCAGTTCGTGAGCTCTTAATTCCCACAGCACGCTCCGCTATTCTGCGGACACATGCTTTTTTGAACCGCTGATATATACACTCATCTCAGCTATGGAGAACACAGCCACGGTTCTCAATTTATAAATCCTAACATATTAAAGTGTCAGCACTGCAAGATATTCATACATAAATTCCATTTCTACTTGCGCAATGTCTCCTTTACTTCTATAACAGTAACACCCAATGAGATATGGATTTCCTCCCCATACAATTACAATAAATGATGTCAATGACAATTTGACTATGAATTATGGGATAGGTATAGAACTGAACTGAGGCATTTATTCCCACGTCAACTCACAGCAAGTTCTTCAATAGAGAGTGTTTAAAAGTGTCTGTATTACAGGGCTTGTGTTATAATGTCCCCGTATTCACTGCGGGAGGTTTAGGCTGAGGTAATACAGGTCCGCTCATGGGCACAGAGGTGCTTCTGTCAGCACTCCATTGGAGCTCCTCCGAAATATAATCTGTCAGAGAAATAAAGTAGTCTAACCGAGACAGGTTTTATGATGAGTAGGAAAACGATTGCACCAGCCATCCCCAAAACGCTAGGAAAAGAAGCATGGACATTTGGATGCCAAGGGCTTCCCCCTTGGCTTTTCTAAATACACAATGGACAATGCAGAGTGTGTGTGACGCCTATTAACAGCTGTGCAACCACACACCGTGGAAACACCATAAAACCAAGGATCCGCAGCACCAGGGATCTGCGCAGCTCCTCCTACTGTGTGGCCCTGTGCTAATACCGTGAACCAAACGTGTCGACTTTTTTGGTTTTTAAATGCAAACAAACCTAATACTCCCATATACAAAAATCAGACAGCGTAGCGCTGTGTGTCTGTGGAAAAGCCTGGCCTGCATCTGCAAAAAGCGATGGGGGAACGCTCAGCTCGGGGGTGGAGAGTCAGAGCACTGACAGAAATCCAAAGCAAACCAAAGAAGCGCTCACTGGCAAGAGCAACACAGCCATGGAAAACAGGCTGAGGATGTCTGTGAGCATCACAGCTCAAGACTGTGGTGGATCAGTGAGACAATTACCCCCAAGGAAAGTGATTGGTTGGATTCACCAATCACTTAAAATCATCATAATTCTTAATTAAGGAACGAAATTGCCAAGTCTCCTTATTAGCCTTACAATGTAACATTGGTTTGATGTGTGATTGCTATGTACGACTAGCATGTTACTTTTGGTTCATTTTCAGTTACTGTACAGACAATTGTCACATTAATTCTACCTATATTTAACAATGATACTGAACAATAATATTACTATATAAATAATATTTTCATGTCAAATGATAATTGTAAAGTGAAAAAGGACAGACGTCAGTAATGTCTGATCTAGAAAGAGCTATTCTAGTTTCACAGTACAGCAGTGGTCCAGGAAGAGAAATCGCTGAAATTGAAGATTTCACATCGTATTAATGCTAAGAACAGTAGAACATAATAGAATTATGATTCAGCTTTACCGTTGATCCAATAATGCTCGGATATGTCCGTCCTGATAAAATGCTGATCGTGCGGGGGTCCCAGGGAGCGGGTGAAGGTCGTGTCCTTGCCGAGGAAGTCGGACGCTGTCCCAGCGTACAGGTATTGGTCTGTAAACAAAAAGGACGAAAAAAGCCACCCCAGCTGATTTGTCAGTTAGCCTTGACAATCGAACACAGTCAACAAACACTTCAGAGCATGTTAACAGCGCTTCAAAACAGACCACAACAGAGACGGCCCTCTGGCCCATCCTGCAACTTGCTGTCAGAATCCGGGGCCTTGTTGGTGGATCCCGATGTTTATCCTCTTGTTATTCAGTTAAGATTAAATAAACACTGTTCCTGCCAGTGCGGCTGTCGCCATGGCGACTTCCTTGAGAAACACGAAGGCCGCGACGAGGCACCGTTGCATCACAGACGGAGGAGTTCATCCAAACCCTCAGACCAAACAAGCGATCAGCCCGGCGCTGCAGGGGAAAAAGGGAAGCTAAACACCAGGTCACATGCATCTCGCTCTGAACTTTTGCACCACGTCCGCTGCCATTCAAATCAGACACAGGTCAAACAGGATGATCAGAACCTGCTGTGGACTCCGCCCTGCTGCCTTTGCATGTGGTCTGAGATGGAGTCCGACCCGTAACCTTCCCAGTCTCACACAACCGCTGTCTGGTGTGAGACACGATTGGCCCATTGGGCGACAGGTCCCTAACAACAGGGAGCTGAACAAGTTCTTGTCATAGCACGGATGGGTCATTTGGAGCCCTTTTTAGCTCTATGTGTCACTGAACCACTGTTGAATCTGGGGCTAAGGCAGGGGTGTCCAAACCTCTCCTGGAGGGCCACTTGTCCTGCATGTTTTAGATCTCTCCCTGCTCCAACACAGCTGATTCAAATGATCAACTCGTTATGAACTCCTGAAGCTGCTGAATAACAAACTGATCATTTGAATCAGCTGTGTTGGAGCAGGAAGAGATCTAAAACATGCAGTACAAGTGGCCCTCTAGGAGAGGTTTGGACACCCCTGGGCTAAAGGATTGACTCTAGCTTCCTTAGCACACTAATGAGTATGAACAGCTGCCGGTAGTGGTTAAGGTGCTCTCTTAGAGCGCAAGCTGAGCTCTACTGCCCAAGTTCAATCCTATCTTTGCTGTGTCGGGGTTAAGGATTGGTAGGTCAGCAGGGGTTGCTTGCTTGCAGGTTGCTCAGTTGACATCAGTGAAGGCATGCCCATCCTCCAACAGGTGCCCAGTTCACTGCTGTAGTGTTGGGTGATTTGCAATGTGGATGGCATGCAAGTGTATGGGACAGTTGCATTCGCTACACACGGGCACTCCTGAATAAGTGCAGTGGTTGTCGTGGTAAGAGGAGCCTAGTATATCCAATCAGTGATTCAAAAACAGGGCTGCATGAAGTGGAAAACACATTAAGAAAAAACTAAGAAGAGAAAGAACAGGTGCCAAGGACAGCCCAGCACTCTGTCTCTCACTCCTCATAGGAGCTTCACAGCAGGCATGACCATACAGAAAGTGGAGCTACACCCACACTGGGCTATACCCACACTCTGGCACTGGTATCTGCGTGTGGGCAAGTGAGTGCATTCGGCCACCAGGGCCACAGATCACACTGGGTCTGACTGCTGTGCCACCATGCACAAAAGCCATGCCTGCCCCATTATGAGCCGTGGCAGTGCGAGATTTATGGCCGTGTAGTGTCACTCAGGTCCATAAATCCACTCCATACGCAGGTCCACACAGATCCCTCGGAGTACAGGAACAGCGGTGTGATGGATAGACCAGGAGAGATTAGGACGATTATGTCCTCCCCATTCGACGAAGAGGCCGTAATTTCTCCTCATCCGCTGTCCTTCCAATATCTCTCTGGGCAACCAGGTTTAAATCCCAGAGGGCGCTGGGCACGCCATAGGGCTTCCCTTCTCTTTGTCTTTACTGGCCAAACTCAGGGATCAAATGTTCTCTGAAGGATTACCTCTGTTCACTATTAATTTTCTCTCTCCATATTACGGGATTAAGGATGACGGGCTTCACATAAACGCAGATCCTGACCACGAAGAGTGGGCGGAAGGATATCAATCACGGAGGGCGCGATAACGCCAGGACTGGCCGCCTGTGGGGATTAGGAGCGAGTGGCGGAGGGATTTCTCTCACCTGTTAAGACCGAGGCGAAGGGCTGCCGGGGATCAAAGGGGCACTTGAGCCTCCCGGACTCCACGCTGTTGGTGTGGAGGAGGAATGTGGCTTCCTGGGGGGCGGGAGAGGGGAGCTTAAGATGTGATTTTTGCGTTAAACATCTGCCCTTGCATAGCGCACAAGGTGTTTTAAACATCGCACCGGTGAGCTGTCTTGATTTTACATTCCCACACTCACTGTGAGCGATGGACAGATTAACGTGTGTGGTACCGGCGGCTTTGAGACTGGCTGTCTGATTTTGATTTTTATTTTACCTGTAGCATTGCAATGATTCTGTATATTGTAGTCTATTTGGCTTCTGTTGTCTAGTCAGATTGCAGATGTTAACTTGGGGTAGGGCTTGAATGGTGTTATGCTCACACTCACTGGTCTGGGAGTGTTTTTAGCCTGGTTGCTCATTCAACTTGAATGGATATACTTACGTTATACTGTTCTGGAAGTCACTCTGGATAAGAGCATTTGCAAAATGCATGTAATGTAATGTAATGTAATGATTACGAATGTAAGCACAATTTGCACAATTTCCCCCCACCTCTCCTCGTCCTCCGACCTCCACAAAGGCACACAGGGGGTGGTAGGCCCCCGTCCCGCAGGCGTACACATGAGTCCTGTTGTAGTTGTGGAGAACCCGGATGAAATTGGCACACTCCGTCTGTAGGGGGCGACAGTTAGGCGTCTGACTGCCTCAGGAAAAGGAGGAGAGATCCGAGCATGATACAGTCTCGTCTCCGACAGCAGAAATAACGCTGTTTCGGTCAACAAGCCTGATAGTATGGGCTGGATGAGCGCACAGAAAACAGACACCTCAGAGTGTTCTGTGAAAAACCGCCAGTACTTTACCTTTCAATTATGACACTATCTCAAGACAAATACATTTTCAATTTTCACTGCCTTTGAAAAAAACAGATGAAGGAGGCTGGATGTACAGCTTCAGGCACAAATCACCTAACTTGTATCAAACCCCCCCCCCCCCCCCTCCACAGGATGAGAGCAGCCCCTCTTATCAGACTTACCTGTGCGTTTTTGCCAGCGAGTTTGCACATCTCCACTCTCTCCTTGGGGGCAGGCCAGCTAATCTGTTAGGAGACACATCAACGCAAGTTTTCATCAGCAGGAAGAGCTTCACAGGCTAAGCCCCCCATCTCCTTATCTATGGGACAGACATCACCTCAGCACAGAGTGCACCACGTCTTAATAAAAACACAGCATTGTCATTTACAGGCAAACAGCGGCAGGCACTGAATGTTGACTGGAACAATGTAGTATTGTATATCAACAGCCTCTCTTCCCCACAGATCTTTTGTAAAAGTCTCCAAATTTCCACTTAAAGTCTGGAAAGTGGCGGAAAGATGTTGCAACATGAACAAAAGCCACCCAGTGAACTCGCACATGAAATGATGTGCGTGACTGAAGTCTTTAGAGTGTAATTTGGACCGTAATTGGAACACGTTTCCTGTGAAAGTCCCCGCTTGGCAGAGGGGAGGGTGTTTCCCTCTCTGCTGTGTGTGCAAATATTTTTTACGAAAAGCTGAGCTGGTTAACATGCAGACCCCTGACCCTCGCCGTGGAAACCAGTCGCCGTGGGTAACGTGGGCTCGCGGGCTCCGTGTAAGAGCGCCATGTAGCCGCACGTGCTCATGCTCTCTCGGGAGAGAGAGCACAGAGCCAAATGGCCCCGACAGGTCCTGAGTCAGTCCAGTTTAGCCCTCTGGTGAGTAATTCCCAGCCCCCAGGCCACGGGAGGCTGTGCTGGGGTCAATGCCCGCACGAAGACCTCTGCTATGAATGGTGTAAGCCCTTGGGAGAGCAAGGCTCAATCACATGACTTAGCACACTGTCTGTGCTCAGTGTTAACCTGGCATATCTGTTCTACAAAAAGAGTAGTTCATATTCTTATAATGCATGCCGTCACAAATGGGTCTAATTCAACCTGCTCAGACCCAATTATCTTTGGGAATCTATCTGTGCTAGATTAACAGAGTCAGTCTAACAAGATTCCACACTCTAACAGCCCAGACCACCACTGTTGGCATAAATTAAGTCATTTGGGGCTAAAGGAGGACAGGTCACTGTCTGTGACAATATCACCCACCCAGAAGTCACCATCTGCTCCAACTTCCAGGAATGAAGGACACGCTTTCTGTGACAATATCACTCACCCAGAAATCATCATCTGCCCCACGTTCCGGGAATGAAGGACACGCTTAAGGCTTTTATGGCTATTTCCTTTGTCAGTTACAGACAGAGACACTGACATCTATCCCCATCATACTGCAGGCAGTCAGTGCAAGGCAGGTCTTAAGAAACAGGAAATGGACAGCATCCCTTTTTGCGCCTTCTTTTCAACAAACAGCGCTGTCTGTGTGGGAACACAGTGTCAGTGTGGGAAACAGAGGAGGCCCGGCTTTATCTGAGTTTATTGGATTAATACCGGGATTAGGGTCCTCTCTGAACCGCTAGGTCCGTAATCTGGTGAGATACACAGAGCAATAAAATGTCCCGTCTGAGCTGTGTGTGTTACTTAGCGGTCTTTCCTCAGAACTTCTTAAGAATGGATGAGTAAAACTCACCTTCACCTCTTGTGAATGTATCGTTTCTTTAGAAACATGCCTTGGAAAGTCATATCTTATCATATTGGTTCAAAGGAAAGAGGACCAGTGTGTCATAACTCGCACGCTGAGGTGACCTTAAGTAATTTGATACGGATAATGTGCGGTTTATTCCGAGGTCAATGGGAGCTATTCAACGGCACTGCGCTCATTGTATCTGCCGCCAGCGGTACTGCCGCGCCAGCATTCGGTCATGTTTTTACATGGGAACGTTTTCCGCAAAGTTGGAAGACACCGTGCTGACCGCCGGGGAGAAGCATCGCTCAAAACTCAGCGCATTCCTTTACGGCTAACCTCATACTCCAAAGACAGGCTTTTAACTTGGATTGAACCCGCACGGTTGACATTCAATTGGATTCCCTTTCTTAAGATATAATTACATCAGTCTGGGTGCAGGGGTGGAATTCATCATAACGCGTGTTTTGCGCACATTCCAGGGCAAGTGCTGTACCGAAAACAACCCAGCACAACGCACGCTGAGCCCAAATTTGGGGCAGAAACGCAAGCTAGTTGGAGCAAAAAACTGACAAGGTTGAATAAAGAATGTTACTCTCCCACCCACTCCCAAATGCTCTCTGGAAGAAACAATGCCAGACTGCCAGAGGCCAGCTCAGTTCTCAGCATTAACCTGGTCCAACTGAAGGATGCTGTATATCTGAATCAAATCTAATGGAAGGTAATTGATTTCTTGATGATGAAAGGGAATGACGGTATCTCTTTCAATGGGATTGATGTCAGAGTGCACAGTGCTTTTCTGGAGATTGTGTTTGCTGCTGATTTCAAACAGTTTGAGATGACAATGTTTGGATGGAACTAGAGCACTGGGAAAAAAAAGAGAGAGAGAAAGAGGGAGGGACCAAGTGACAGACAGTGAGGGGGGAGAGACGGAGAGAGAGACAGAGAGGGAAAGAGAGAGAGAGAAAGAGAAAGAGAGGGGGAGAGAGAGACAGACAGACAGGGAGACAGAGTGAAAGAGAGATATCCATCTGAAGAGGAATTTAGAACAAAAGGTGACAGGAACTCAAAGGACAGGACAGACTCCAGGGAAACTGGCACATTTTCACCCCTTTGGAATTCTGTCTCCCATTGGCATGCAGGAAACACATTTCTCTAGGAAAAAAAACCCCTGGAGTTCCCAGCAGCCCAGACACTCAACAAAGCACATGGCAGCTCTACAATCGCCCTCTTTTAAAGCATAATAATAATAATAAGATACCATTAGCCCATTCCTGTGGTTTCCCTCTTTAAACCCTATATATCACAAACCCCGCTCTGGCCCGGGACAGGGTGCAAGCGTGTGGGGCTGCCGGGGTAACGGGTGTGTGGTTTGGGTGTGACGAGTGCGAGACTCTCTCATGTAGCGACGGCTGTGTTCCATGGTGCCAGTGAGGATTAAGTGGCCTACACAACGGTGCTGTGGAAATCTTTTTATGCAGTTGGGTGGGATTTACATGGAGAGAAATGCCACAGAGCGAGAGAAGAGAGAGAGAGAGAGAGAGAGGATGTGAGAGACAAAGAGAGGGGGATAAAGAGAGAAAGAGACAGAGGAAGTTAGAGACAGAGAGAGGGGGATACAGAAAGTGAGAGACAGACAGAGAGGGATGAAGAGAGAAGGAGAGGAAGTGAGAGAGGCTTAAGTGAAATTGTAAATTTATGTGAACATTCCTTTAGCAGTACTGCACATCTGTGTGGTCATGCCAGTAAAGCTTGTTTGAATTTGAATTTGAATTTGAACTACAGAGAGAGAGAGGGGGGATAAACGCTGAGAGAGAGAAGGGAAAAGGGACAGAGGAAGACAGGATGGAAAGAGTGACAAGACAGAAGGAAAGAGAGAGGGAGAGAGACAGGGGAATAGAGAAGAGAGGAAAAGAGCGCGAGGCCACCGTGTCCCACCGCCATGAGAGGAGAAACCACACATCATCTCCAGCTTCCAGGGCCTTCAATCATCTGAATGTGTACTTAGCATGTGGGGATGTGGTTGTCTACAGCACTCCGTTATTACAAGATATTGGCTCTGCATGTAGTTGGAAAGAAATGGCACATTAAATATTACATTATAAAAACTGTAGTCATTACACTTTTTACAATCTTGATGACTGAATGTATTGGAAAAGTGCTCAGACTGTACCTTAAATATACATATACCCAGTATGCTTCATATGGAGCACTTCAAGGACTTTGGCAAAGAAATGACCCAAATATTTACACAACTAGTTAAGCCATCCGAACTGTCCGCGTACTGTACACACAATATATTACACACTTGAGGTCTTTATTTATTTAGAGAGAGACTGGGCACGCTGCTGGTAGAGTTCGTATCTGCACTGAGTTGTTATCAGTGACTGGGAAGCTACGCTTTCACAACCTGATTAGAAGTTTAAACAAGGAGATAGAAATCAAATAAACACCCTTTCCTCTCCCTGAAATAGCCCGCAGCTGCGCAAATACGTTCGGTCTGCGGGGCCCGAAGCGGGGACCCCGTCCAACCCGGCAGCAGCTGAGTGTTAGGGGACACGTGGTGTCAGGCATCTGCAAATGGAGGTACGGAAATGGTTGTGATGGAGGTGACATGGTGTCTGATTCTGGAGGTGGAGCGTGGAGTGGTGTGTATGACTGAGGCATTGCGCTGTTGACATTTAGACTGCAGATATGCGTTGGAGCATATCTGCCTGCTTTGTGAGGTTTTCTCCCTTATTTCTAGTTAATGTTGCGTCCACTAGGCAGCACTTCATTTGATCTGGTGTATGTTCAACACTGTCTCTCACTCTCTGACTCACACACTCGCTGGCTCATTCACTCACGCTCACACTCACTGACACACTCACACTCACTGACACACTCACTGACTCACTCACTTACTCACTGACTCACGCGCTCACACTCTCTGACTCACTCATTTACTCACTCACTAACTGACACACTCACTGAATCACTCACACACTCACTCGCTAAGTTCATTCATTTCAGCACTCGATGGTGAAAGTTATCCCCCAAAGCAGTCGCGGCCCCTGAGCAGACTCTGTTTTTGCTCCGCTTTGCTGTCCTGCTGTGGAGGTCATTAGAGTCTGCAGGAGGCAGGAGTGCAGTACTCACATACACACACACACACACCTCAGGAGAGGGCGCGCGACCCCAGCAGAGTGTTGTTTCAGCTCGTTCTGAGCCAGGGGGTCGGAGGGGGCACAGGCTGATGGGTTGTGTTACCTGCAGACTGGGCCTGGAAGGGCGCCTGCTGGTGCCCGGCCAATGCGAAAGGAGGAATAGCGGAAACACTCTGTGGAAACTACAGCGTGACCCAGGGCTCTGCGGCAACTGGCCAATAACCTGCAGCACCGTTTGGCCCTATCGGTGACGCTCATACACACACACACACACACACACACCATTTTAACCTACAGCAAACGCCAGCCCCCGCTCAGTGAGCTGTGGTAAGATGCACACACACATGCGCACACACACACAGTCTCACAAATGCACATACACACACAAAGACATACACACACATATACACACACACTCTGTCACAAACGCAAATGAGCACATGCGCCCACACACACACACACGCACAGACACAGACACAGACACAGACACACATATGCACACACACACACACTCTCACAAACAGACATGCACAGGCACACACACACACACACATGCACACCAACAGACCCGCATACTTCTGCCTGCTGAGTCTGACAGTTCATGTCTAGGTTGTCTCAGGTGTGTCAGGACTGTTGAGACTTGACACGAGCCTGAGAATTCCTCTTTCAGTAATGACACTGTAGCCGTGTTTGCCATAGCTTTACGGAGGAAGACTCTCATACTCTCATACTCTCATTCAATCCTTTCCTTTATGAGCTCAGAAGCTGGTGGCTAAGATTCTCACTTATGTACAAGACTGCAGCATTAGACTCCTGCATGGACAGGTCGAGGGGGCATGGGGCAGTGTGCCAGCAGGTCTCGGGTCGTTCCCTACCTTCCTGGGGCTCCTGTTGAGGTGCTCCAGCTCCAGCAGGTAGATGTGGTCTCTGGTCCCCAGCAGCAGCCGGCCCCTCTCCTCATCCAGCAGCAGACTGCCTCCCTCCGCTGACCCCAGGAAGGGGATCACCGAGCCTGAGAGCCGCAGCTCTGTGGAGGAGCAGAGTTAGCACAGCCACATACACACACATACAGGTGTATACATGCTTCATATGAGAGCGTCAGAGACACTATGTATAGACACGTACAATGAGATGTATGCACATATACTTACAGTGTGTATGTATACATATAGACAGATATACACACCTTCATACAGAGACACAGAGGTACAAACACACAAACACAAACACACAGGTTGACAAGCATACACACACACACATGCAGCTTCCTGCACGAGGTCAAGGTCTATTTCTCTTTGAGGAACGGTGCAATAGTTTCACCAGGCCGGCTTTAACTGCTCAGCCCTGACGGCTCTTTAACAGACCTGCTCCCCAGGAATTCACTCCAAACCAACAAAGTGCACTCCTGTGAGGGCTTTCACTTTCTAAAGGAAAAAAGAAAATAAATGCACGGCTGCAAATAGTGTGATTATTTCAGGTGAGCTGGGAAGATAAACCCACCACCTTTAACCACAAAGTCTTCCTCCGACGGAATTAAAGACCCAACTGGTCTTTATAAATGCCATTCTTCATATGCGGGCGAGAGCAGATATTCCACTCTATAGTAAAGATTCATGTCTCACTTTACAAGCATTGCAAGCATGCGTGTAGGACGATGGAAATCTCCATCTGACACATGCAAAGCCATGCCCATTTTACAATACATGTAGATAATACTGTATATTAATGCAGGTCTTATCCTCTAATGACAGTGAGGATAATGGTGATGTCACTGATAACCATCTTACAAGTGTTACAGAGGCGGGAAACGTTGTCTCGCGGATGATGAGACGGGGGTCATCCGTCACACCGCCTTCATTAAAGTCATCAGGACCCCGCATTGCTCCCGGGCGCGTCTGTCAGGCGGGAGCTCAGATTATGGCATGATCAAAGTTCAAGCTCAGATACGGAGGAACCCAAAATATCTGCAGCAGATGGTTACCTTTATTTCACAGGGCTAATCCCCATCACAGGTAAATGACATCTCTGCTGGAGATAGCTGTCTTCTTAGTGCCTGAACCTCCCCTAGCTTACTGAAGCAATCTGGACTGATTTGGTTACATTACATTACATTATTGTCATCTAGCAGGCGCTCATAACCACTTACATAGGTTACGACTTTATTCATTTACACAGGTGGATATTTACTGAGGCAATTGTAGGTTAAATAACTTGCCCAAGGGTCCAACAGCAGTGCCCCAGCGGGGAATCGAACCATCCACCTTTTGGATACTAGCCCTGCTCCTTACCACTACACTACACTGCTGTTTAAGCACAGAGTCATCAGCATCCTGAATTATTCCTGATTAATTCCCTTTTTATCAAACCACCTGTTTGCATCTGGGGGGAAAACACATGCACAGCCAAAGCATACGAGCAGCAATTATTTTTTTAAACTGTGCGTACATTGTGTGCAAAAGGTAACCAATATGGTGAGTGAACAGTACCTATATAAGTCATATTTGAACACCTAGATTTAACAATAGCAACACATGGTTACAGTTTTGTTTTTTGGACAAACATAAATCACATATGTAACATATATTATTTTGCTTCTAGCCCTTGGGACTTCAAAACCTCCCACAACATTTCTGCAGAAAAATAGAAGCAGCCTGTTTTTGATTTGAGCAGGTGTTTTCTTCCTTCGTTCATTTGTCCGGCAGAAAGGGAGAGGCAGGGTGCGCTAAGGAACAGCCCTGACATTATAAACCTTTTAGCAGCCATGACCTGCTCAGGGACCCCCCTGTGGGTTTTCTACAGCACTGCAAGCAAAGAGTCTTCCGTACTATCCACCAGGACACATCCAGAAAGGAAGTAAGGGGAGCTGGAGGGCCTGAAACCTCGATTAGGCCCAGGTTCGAGGGGATAACCGGGTTATTTCGAACAAATATTTGCACATCGACTCTCCCCCACCCCTAATTAAACCACTGACAACTTGGCACACTGTCTACAATCTGTTCTATAAACATGCTGAGAAAAAACTTACAGAATGAAAGACTCAGCAGGTTTGGTTGACAGGTTATTTAAAGGGCTCCCGATTTTCGACTCGATTTTCATTTTCAACTCAATATCCCCTGATTAATGCTGGCATTGAAGACACACTCTTTCTACTTATTTGTACAAGATAACGTGTCAAACTGTTGCTGATCTTACTCACAGCCTTAAGCCAACTGACCGGGCGCAGTCATGTCGGAAGTTGCGTTCTGAATTTCCACTGTAACACAGTCACTTTTTCCCCAAAGCTGCTCTGTTCTCAGAAGTATTATTGGGATTGACGTTAATATATGCGACAAATACTCTGATACAGATGTTCGACTCTGAGCAATGTTTGAACAGCGCGGCACTGTGAGGGAGGAACAAACTCCCAGAGCTACCAAACACGCTTGTGCACAGAATTCCAGACTGGATTAACATTTCAAAAAATGTCAGTCACAGAGCTATTTCGACATGTTAAAGCGTGGAAAAAAAAAATTATGCAAATGTGACTTGGCTGGACCTTTGTTTATGAGTTTTCTGATTCTGATTTCTGATCAGCTAACAGGCATCTTGAGTGGGTCTACAAGATAACAAAATTCAGGGATTGTGTCTGAAGACATAACCAGGCATTGAAAAATCTGTCTTGGAAGTACCCATGACATAGTGTGTGCCTGGTATGTCTGTCCTCATATTTCACCTGAGGCTGATTGCGAAACATTTATTGACTTTTTTTTTGACATTTATTAGTTTTTTGTTGTTTTTTTTGGGGTTTTTTTTTCAGACAACCTAAAATAGATTCCAAGCAACAGTTTGACATGCAAAAATTCCAACGATTAGATAGTAGTAGAGCTGACATACTGATATAAAGTACTAGTCAAAAGTTTGGACACACCTGATTAAGATAACGGGAAACATGCTTTCAAAGACATTTTGATCTAAAGACTTATGCATAAATGCTGGAAATTTGTTTCTTAGACAAATATAAACAGTGAAGTTGATGCCTATCTGTGAATTTCTTTCCAAAAAATCTTTAATTTAAAAAACATATATTTTTGGCTGCTTTGAAAATTCTAAAGTATATGATTTTAGATATAAGTTTTGATTTGTTTATACTTTTTACTTTGTTTATATTTTTGGGTCGATGCATAGTCCGATTTGTTTTATTTTATAGTTTTGATGGCTTTACTATTATTCTAAAATGTGGAAAATAGTAAAAATAAAGAAAGAAAAGTGTGTCCAAACATTTGACAGGTGCTGTATTTTGCACAGAACTGTGAGCAATGTCTTTTCTTCTGTGGTCTGTTGGTGACATTGTCAAGGCACATTTGTATGATCTGTCACATCACTATTATGAACCAATGCTGGATTCCATGACAGAATGTAACAGGGATGTAACGATATACAGTATATATGTATATATATAATGTCTCGATATCGTTGTGTGACTGTGACGAAATCTACCAGGATATTACATGGTTATTTCGCTAGTATAGCTGCGTTCTACTATCTCTCCTTGTCGAAAATTGTATTGTTTTTGTTTTGCAATTGTGCCAGGGGAGGTTTGTTCCTTAGGACGGTCAGGCGACGCACCACCAAAGGGGGAAAGGGAGGGAATTTTTCTATCACATTCTACCACAGTGTTACGCTAAATGTGACTGTTCTAGACAGTTTGTCCTGCCTCTGAATATCATAGTCCAATCAGCGTCAAATTGTGTTCCGTGGAGTACCCCTTTCGGGCGATTTCAGTCCGGTTGAAAATCACCCATTATTGCTCTAATAGGCTCTCATGTTAAGGCACGAACTGCAGGCACTGCAATGCAATCTGTATGGGTTCCAGGTGGGCTTGCACTAACGTGCTTTCATCATACGTAACCTGGTGTAGGGCATGCCGGGGCAGCCAGTGATCTTGTCACATTCAAGGTCAGGATAGGTCAATGATAAATTGGCAACTCCTGTGATAGGTGTTCAAGTATGCCGTATCAGTTTTATAAGTCACTCTCAACAAAAACATCTGCCAAAGAGGTGGATGTGTGCTTGCGTAAATATCTACGCTAAACGCTAACGTTAACGCTAACTTTTATAAACCGCAGACATCTTCAAAACGATGGATGTGGACACGAGGTCCACTGAACTCACTTTAATATATGCAATAGTCTTCTACTTTCTCAGAGAGGGCAGGACTTAATGGGTCTGAGACAATGAGACCCACAGTTGGCTTTAATATCCAGTTCCATGGCTGACCATTGAAACACCACCAATTATGCTCAATGGAACAGATGCCATACAGAAAAGAACTCCCATTCACTCTGGCCCACATAGACGGAAGGATTTCATTGCAAATGCAAGATTCCCCAGTTTAATTACCAGTTCGGAGGGGCAGATATCCTTTCAAAGTCCCTGTTAAGCTTTGGACTTTCTGTACACAAAAGAGGAATACGAGGATGACCCAGAGTATGGTAATAAAACGAGACCATTACAATGTTCAACGTCGTCTTTGTTTCTGACCGGTTTTAACTGGCTCAGAAAGATGGGCCACGTTAATGTTGCTGGTCGCATGTACTGTAAGCAGCGCAACCCTGTCTCTGACACAATCCTCCTGTCTTGATATAAAAGCCTATCGAGGATTAGGGTTGTGATGTTTTGTTTTTTTTTTTTTTTCCTGTTTATATGTTGATTGTAAAGACAGTGGCCCAAGCACTTCTGGATCTTGTCTACAAAGACTGAAATACTGAATCTTTTTATCATCTGCGCGTGATTAAAGCTAAAGAGAACCATAAACAAAGACTAATAGCACTCAGAAGTCATGCAATAAAATCATTGTTGAGCTGTAATGAAAAGTCGCACTGCCTTTTATAGTTAAACGGGCAAAAGAGAGACAGGAATACAAGCACTTGTGAGTTTCATTTGGGAAGTCCATCTGCATCCACATATTGCAAGGCTTACTTTTTAAATAGCAGCTGCAACATCAGAGAGAGCGAAATCACTGATCATCTTTGATAGAAAGCTTTTGAAGTGTTTCAGGGCTGCTCCCTTCAGAAACTAAAGAAGAAAATAGCAAGATGGGTCAGCATAAAATACGGGAGACTCCCACAAACCTAGTCTTGATATATTTTTTTCATGGCATGAAGAAATTAGAGGGGACAGGTGTTTGTTTGACTTTTAATAGCCATCAAACTCCTATCGCACTTTCTGGCCCTGAATCTGTTGCTGTGAAGGCCACTTTGAGAGAGAAACTACACTCCCCTCTAAGATTTATTGACAAATATTTTCTACATTACTCTCTTGTACTGTACTTCTCAGGGTCATGTGGTTCCCTGGGATGTCGGTGGGGTAACCAGCCTGAATCCCCTCTGAGGTAGAGGCACATTGGAACTCATCAGGCCGCACTTCTGGGTCCTGGTGTCTCATTTTCAACATGTCCGCTGACACATGACGGATAGAAGGATGAAGAAGTTAAGACAGATTTTACACTGAGCGAAGTCCGCCTTGGAAGACCAGCAAAGGTCAAGCTTTGAAAGCTGAGGGTACTGGTCCACAGGTCTGGGATACCGCTGCTGGAAACAGCTCAGGACCAGGCAGTAATCTGAGCAGAAGCTGTCCCTTCTGACTCTACAGTTTCAATCACCGTTAAAGCAGAAGCTTTAGCAGCACGGGAACTTCTCCGCATGCCCGCACACTCAGTGATGGAAGGGGCCAGATTTGTTTTCCACTCTCTCCCAGTGCCAATCAACTCCTTTCCCTGTTTTGTTTGAGAAGCAACAGCTGAATCACCCATGCTAACTCACACAGTAGAAGGGTGTTTAGCCCAATGCTCCGATTCTCCCTTTTCCAAATGACAGAAACAGACAACTTTTAAGTTGTGACCTCTCATAAAGTCAACTCAATACTAAATATCAAATATTCCGTTTTGAAATGCGACCTGTTAGGTCCTGCTCCTGTAGGTGGGCGAGAGCACACACATGTTCAAGCCAGGCATCCTAGGATAATGAATCCATCTGAAACTAAGTAGTGCGAGTTTGCCCATATATAACAAGATGCAATGCTTAGCTGAATGTTGAGGGCCTCTAACGGGTCCCTCTTTGACCTGGGCATTTTGCTGAGCCATGACTTTGCAGCGTTAATGGCTTCGCTCAACACATAAACAGCCCGCGTTTGGCTCACGAGAGCTCCAAAAGTGCATCATCACGATGGCAAGCAAGCCTCACCGCGGGGCGGGCTACTGTAAACATAACAAATCACGGGAGGGACCCCCAACGCCGGCTCTAATCGACTTTCCCGAGAAAGAGCCGTCCCTTCTGGGACGCACTGTTTTTCCCCTCCTGTCGCCGCGGACATCAATAACGCGGAATGTTGCCGCGGCGACGCGTGGCAGAGAGATTTACTTGGCCACAGAGGACGCTGTCAGGAAGGAGTTACTGTTGCCAAACAGCGCATTAAGGATGACTGAGCGGCCCCTCACTCAAACTTTACTACCTGCCGACTGCATCTGTCACCGTCACGCTCACCAGTGACCAGAGGGGGACCTTCTCTTGTCTGCCTTGCGTTCCCTCAGCTTTGTGGCCTGGAGTTTGTTTTGTTTCGTGTGCTGCAAATAACCCGGATGATCGATGCGCTCTCTACATCTCCCCTGCAAGAGCTGCTTGACTGAAAAGATACTGAAAGAATGGCTGACCGCTCATTTTGAAGGGCCCATTTGTAGCCATGGCTCCATTCACGGTCGGTAGCCTGAACTGGCACCACAAAAAGGAACACTTGATGCCGGTTTGGCTCTAGACATTAAACAGGATATTTAGCCATCAGGCAGACTTGATAGAAATCAAACCGCAAGCCCTTGGACTGAACAGAAAAGACCGCCTTAGCCGCCGATAATCCACTTGTGTGATTTTCAGCGTCTCCCAGACACACGAGATACCCCCGCACGCCCTCCGCTCATAAATCACTGCGGCCTGAGTGAGTGTGGCGGAGGTGTGAGGCCTGTGTTAATCCAGGCTCCCTTAGGCATCTCTGCTACACACACCACGCAACACAGCTTCTATTAAATCCAGCGATCCAAGACCCAAGGCACTGTTCTGTGGCATCAGCAGTAACCCGCAATCCTTGCAGCAAAACTATCCGAATATCAGAAATGACTGCAATACACAGCTATGCATTCCATGTAATAGACATATTCTTGCCAAAGGTATAGGTATTTTATGCAGTATATATTGATTCTTCCCTATACTGTGTTTAGGTTTGCCCTGTTTGAATCAACTCACAGAGGCAATCTCCACAAGCAACAATGTGATAAACTTGTATAAAAGTACTTTTCTTTAAATACACTAATATATATATGCTACGAAGTCATGACTACATCTGGACAGATTTTTACTCTCCATTTCCACAGACAGAGCCTTAGTCACGGTGCTTCTGAGTGTGCTCTCTTACCTTTGTATGTGAGCTTGACCCTTGGGACGCTCTGTGTGATGCCGTGAACCATGGGCAGAATCCACAGCAGAAACACCCAGAGTGGAAGGGGAGCGTTCCTGGGCCTGCCGTTCCTGGTTCCTGCATCCATGGTGAGAGTGTGTAGCAGCTGGGGCTAAAACACGCCTCTCCACTGCCCTGTACGTGGAGAGACACACCAGGTTAGAATTTACCCAGGACGTGTGGGTGGGGTGAGTGGGGGGGTGCATCTCTTTTGATGGCTCCATGAGTGACTGGGAAGACCCCGGTGAGAACACCCATCTGCTCACCCTGGCACCTCCTCAGCTCCGCACTGCTCTGATTGGCTCTTCTTCCGACCAACCAGATGGTGACTTCTTCAGGCGCCTATCTTTGTTTTCTAAATCCATGCAAACACACAGTCAGCCTTGACCAAAAAGAGCCACCTCAATTTGTCTGTTCGTCATTCCCTTGCAACCTTCCCTTGTTTCTTTTCTGTCGTTCTAAACAGCAGTCTCACTACAGGGGAATTCCCACATTGTTTCATATTCATTAATCAGCTGGCCTGCATTGAACTTGAGGGCAAGGGGAGACTGTAATGATGCTGCCATTTGGGTAACCCTTTACTCCAGGGGTCACAATCCCTCTGAAGACCTAGTTCTTAGGGATCCAGCAACAGCTTCGTGAAGTCCTGGAGGACACTGTTTCTTTTCAACGCATCTTTTTCTAGGCAGCTCAGAGCTCACGCCCGGCTAAACCATGGTTATAAATGATGAGGCCAGTCTTCCACACACATCTCATACATCAAAGGCCCCGCTTCAACCTAAACAATCTCTGACAAAATAAATGAATTTGATAAAACCCCATTTATCACCCCGAAGCGATTCAAAAAGCGAGCCAGCGTTTTCTTCCTCCGGCCCGGACACAGAAACGTGAACCGATGAGTCCGCCTTTGCTGCGCAGTTCGATTGCGAAATTTGCACGAATCTACCGCCCGTAACAAATTTGTTCCAAACAGCCTGATGGAAATAAACAGAATCTCTCTCTCTCTCTCTCTCTCTCAACGCAGCCAGAATTGTAAAGCAGTGCAGGGAGGAATCAGCTGTGACGTGGCTGAGCACAGCTTGCCGCCGACTGCTCTGTGAGGAATGTGGCCTCCCGCATTGACACCTACTCCATCACTCCTGTTTATATCAGCACAGGTCCTCAGAATCACGGGAGAGATTGTAGTGCCACTGTAATGCGTGCCCTTCTCTGCACCCCTAAACCTGAGGCGGCCGATAAAGCAGACGGCCTGTTTACAGAGAGGCCAGTGTCTTTATCCTGTACGTAACAATGATAAAAGTGAAATTCTACAGATGATATGCCACGCATATCTGGGTAAGGTGTGTGTGTGTGTATGTGTGTGTGTGTTTGTGTGTCTGTGCACGCGCGTGTATGTGTGTATACGTGTGTATCAGTGTTTATACATGTGTATGTGTGTGTGAGTGTGTGTGTGTGTGCGTGCCTTATGCCAGCATGTTTATGTGTGTGAGTGTGTGTGTCTGTGTGTGTGAGTGAGTGTGTGTGCGTGTGTGTGTGTGTGTGTGTGTGTGTGTGTGTGTGAGTGAGTGTGTGCATGTGTGTGTGTGTGTGTGTGCATACATGCGTGTAGGTGTGTGTGTGCATACATTCGTGTGTGTGTGTGTGTGTGTGTGTGTGCGCACGTGTTTTTGTTAGGGTCACCTCCTCCACGCAGGCATTTTTCACATGAACACAATTCACTTCAACATGAAATTGCCCTGAGGAACACATATACCATTACTAAAATTACTCCAACTTTACTTGCTTTTACCTGAAGCACTTTCTCCAAATGGGGCACTGGAGGCAATATAGGAAACACTTAAAGTGATATAGACGGTTCTGAAAGTGAGGTCCTCCATCTGAAGAATGTACGCAAACGGTGCTGCTCACTTAACCTTCCCGGTGACCACAAATTATGGGGCTGGCCAAGGAACACACAGCATTCCCATGTCTGCATTGTATATTGCGCAGCTCCAGGTTGTGATTCCATGTCCCCAGGACAGAGTCTCTTAAGCGCTGGGCTGGGATCTCAAGCTGGGTCCTGTCAGACTCACCGCTGGGTCAGAAATCCCCAACAGAGTAGCAGCAGTGAGGCCTTGTCAAAGAAAAAGCCATTGGCTCGAAAAATCATTGGTCCTAAAAGGCATTATTGTAAGTCATCGGTGAAACTCCCACATGCTGTGTATGGACGCACATTGCAGTCGTACATATGGTGCTATCACAGTATTTTCTTTGCTTAGAGGACCCCCTTATCCAAAGCAGCTCACACGTTTGGATATAGTTCCATACATTTATACAGGTGGAAATTTTAAAAAGAGATTCAGGTACCCCCATCTGAGGTTCAAACTGGAAACCTTGTGGTTACAAGACCATGCCCCTCCCTACTACATCATACTGCCACCATGTGTGCCCTTACAGGACGTTGATAGCACTGGATTAGCTGTGTTTGTGTATGAGTACAGGTGGGATGTCCAGATATGTGGGCCTCAGGGAGACGAAGGGGGATAAGCACCAGCTTAGAACAGGCATCACCAGGGACTTTCTCTATCCTAAACCGTCCTCCCCAAATACCCAGGGCAACAGGGGCGGCAGTGTAACACAGTGGTAAGGAGCAGGACTCGTACCCAAAAGGTTGCCAGTGTGATTCCCTGCTGGGGTTCTGCTGTTGTGCCCTTGGGCAAGGTAGTAAACTCAGAATTGCCCAAGTGAATATCCAGCTGTATAAATGGGTAACATTTAAAAAAATGTAACCTATGTCAGTCACTCTGGATAAGAGTGTCTGCTAAATGCCAGCAATGTAATGTAATGTAACAGTGTGGGTAGGCATACCTGAGCTGGTGCGAGGAGCTCGCTTTTGGCTGTTTGTGTGTGAGTTGGACAGGGCGGCTCCAAAACAACGCCCAAATGCGGTCAGTTGAGCTCATGCTGATGGTAAACTGTTTGCCTAATCCGTGCGGGCAGGCACCCACGCCAGACCCCCGGCCCCAGTAAAGCCGGTGGCCCACAGGTCACATGGTATAGCGCCTGTGTCCCAAAGGCATCAAAGCATACCACGAACAAGGACATTACTGAGTTGTCCGCTGATTCACCAATGATCCATTCACCACTTAACAGGTGCCAAAAGGCTAAAGCAACATTCTAGCGTTCGGAGACTCTGTGTGTCAGTTTTTGAAATATAGTACAGATGAAAAAATAATTACAATACTGATAAACACTCCAAAATTAATATACTTGCGGTCAAGGCACGCCCCAGAAAGACAACGTCAGGAACCTGCAGCTGACAGTACAAAGCCCTCACCGGCTTGCAGATTCATTTCCAGATTTCACCCTAAATAACAAAAGCCTTTTTTCCCCCTCCAAATTATTGCATGCGACTGTAAATCCTTCAGCCGGGCGAAATAGTTTGGCACGTTCCCTGTGAGTAACCCTGGACTACCTCAGGGTAATCCAACAATAAAAGGGTAACAAATAAAGCTAAGGGGAGATAAGGTATCGGTCTCTGGTTCTGACCAATGAGGGAGTGGATTACACCCATTATTTTGCTGTACTCCCTGAGGAATGGGAGTGCAGGATACAGTATTCAGCCTGTTGGGGCCAGCTCTGTTTGTTTTATGTTTGGCTTGGTCATGCTTAATCATTTCTCTTTTTACAGTAAAGCTTGAAACGCCCTCGTAAAAAGTCCCTATACTGTGTTTCACTGACTGTTTATATGTATCAACGGTAAACAAATGGTTGCTGTAACAGTGCACCTAAACGGATATTCACAATATCTGAAGTACTTCATGCAGAAGAATTATTTTCTAGACAGGCATACCTTTTGCCCCAATTCATAATATACTCAACTTGATTCAAGCCGCAGGTCCAATTGGCTGTTTGCACAACCTTGCAGATGACAAGGCCACATATGTAAATGCTACCCCTTTCATGTGTCTCACCGTACTTATAAAGAATAACCTCCCGCAGCTATGAAAACTAAGGGCTTAAATCTCACCTTTCATAATTTATTTAACAATGCCCCCTTATACTAAGCTAATATTGGTGCAGTGCCCACACATGGCCGTTAATAAACAAAAACCTGCAAAGCATGATGGGTCTTGGACTTAAGAATAAAAAGTTAAACACAAGGGAGATTGGGAGAAGGAGGTCTGGCTGGGCCCGTAGCATTTTACTGCAATTTAGTTGCACTTTGAAGTCTAGCTACAGACATAAAAAAATAGAGTAAACATCGAACCAATTGAGAAATTCGGACTTCATAAATTACAGCTGTTGTACTTTCTAATTTGGTACATGGTTTTGTATTTCTGTAAAGAGAAATAGAGAGAGACAAACTGAACTCTGCTTTGTTGCAAACACTTTTATTTCAACTGAAAATGAGAAAGTCCACCAGACTAAGACCCACGGAAAATGTGCCAGTGCATTTGGACACACAGAGGGAGTGAATTATTAATTCTCTCCCTCGATTTTTCTTTCCCAAGACAACAAAAAGCGGCGGCTTGTATTCCCTGTACACACATGCCATCTGGATATGATGTGTTTTGCTCGATGTAGGGCAGCAGTGTTCCCAGTGCTGGACCTGTAACTGAGAGGTTGCTTGCTCAGGTTCTGTATGGGACAGGATTACAATGTTATGAAATGTTTGGAAAATATGTACCAAATTCCTCACTGAAGTGGCTCCGCAGTTAGGAAAGCCATGATCACATTTCTGTTTTGTTTAGAGGGAAATTCACGATTAATGTTCTGTTTTAATCCCTGGCCATCTTCAAGGCGAAGCGTTTTCGGCTCAGACCTCTTACCTGTAAGCCTGGAGCCGAGCCAGCGACTATCTGATGTCAGAGACCATACATTTGGGGAAATTCCTCCAAGTAACAGATCCATTATTGAAGGAATATTTTGCATTCTATGCCAGTGGTTGACTGAATTTTCAGTAACTCTAGATGCCCTGGAAACTTTCACTGATGCCACTAATGGTCCGTGACAAAACGGACACAGCCTTAAGTGCACCGCTAACATCCTCAGCCCTAAATTCAAAGTGGGGCTAAGTAGCACCTAACACCTCTTTTAAATCTTCTCTTATTCATCATGTCAATAGGTACCAGACCGTCTTTCAGCTGTGCCTGTTTCAGCTGCAAAGGTTTGACCAAAAGAAAGAAATACTGAGTGAAGCGAGGTTGGGTCAACTTTCAGTGCCATGAAAAATACAGCAGTTTTTTTTTTTTTTTTTTTTTGCGGGGGGGGGGGGGGGGGGGGGGTCTGTAGTTCCCCTTCTGTCTGTTGACAGTGGCCCATTGTATTTGGACACATCAGCGTGAGCCAGCATTCTATATCCTCTTGACAACGGCGTGAACCGGCAGGGTGAACCACAGAGCCGCTCAGGGCTTCACCTATTCAGCGTTAGCCTTAAAATTAAACCCGCTTCCTTGTTTTGCCATGAGACGTTTTGTTGTCCGATTGTTCCGTTCAGATAGAGTCTGCCAGGGACCAATGGGTTTCTGGTCCTCCTTTCAAATTGAACCTTAATGGCTTAATTGGGGGGCATTGAGTGGATGGGAAACTGAATCGCCTATTGTTCCGGGTGTCGATTTGATTTAAAGGCTGATTTTATGGCATCTCTAAAGCTCTCAGGGTGGGGGAATGGAAACCGCTGCTTGAGAGAAATGTGGGCTTGGGCGAATAACAGAAATGCCTACCCAGGGATGTAAAGCCACAGCAGTCATTAGCCTAGCGCCCTGGCGCTGTTGCTTACTCCCACAGTGTCATCAGTGGCTGGACATGCCTGAGACAGTGGGCTTATTTGTTTTGGATTCGATGCTGTGGTGACACTCAGTGGATCTTCATACATTCTGGATGGCCCCTGCTCCCCGAACCCACAGCATCATGCGATCCACATGCTATGCAGATCGGAGAATCCATTTCCACATACATGTAACGTTGATAAAATTGAAAAAAAAAAAGTCCAGTGTGAATGTGACACAATGGTGTTACAACCCCTCAGTACACAAAGCAGGCCACATCTCATTAGTGCACCCTGCCTGTTTCCCGGGAGTCTGGGATCTCTGCCGTAGGAGCCTGCATTTTCAGGACGGAGCATGATTACAAACAGTGACCCTTAGCGAGAGAATGATACATGGCAGGCTTCAAAACAGGCAGGAAAAAAGTGCGCTGGGAACGGAGACGTGTCTTTAAAATTCTGCCTGAGGGACATCCAAGACTTTCGCTAAAAACGACAGGGCCCCGAGGCTGTAAACCAATCAGCAGCAGAAACAGCCGAAATCCTCTCGCTTTTCACACCGGGTAAAAAAAAAAATGTAAAAGAAGAGTATTGTTTTATTAAATATTATTCATGTGTTTTACGAAACTGCGATCGGATCACGTTGCAGAAATTAACATAATTACTTGATGTTTTCTTTTGTTCTGGTTTTGAGACGAGATGGCAGAAATCCTCCTTCGATTTATTTATTTTTGTCAGTCTTACAGGGGCTATGGGAATTCTGCCAAACATGTAAGAACTGCGAACGTCACCATCAAAGCTTAAAAAAAAAAACATTTCAGAATACGAACCTCACCTTGGTTCTTGGAAGAGCGCAGCCCTGAGTCTGACTCATAGGGGGCTGGGATATTGGGATGCAGGATCATGACTGAAACGTTCTCCTGAGTCTCGGTTTGAACTGAGCCGTGCCGTAAAACACCAGGGTGTGAGAGAGTTTCCATAAAGCGGCTCTGTCAAAGGGACGCGCTAAATAGACCGTTAACCTGAGACAAACGGCATGGTCAGACGTCTAACCTGCCTGACAGACCCATTACAGGACAAAACAAGGGGGGTATTTTTACACTTGAACAAGATGCAAAGGGAACCTGCCATGTGAATTTGGAGATCTCAGGCTACCTCTAAATTCATGAGACTGGAACACTGAGGATCAAAAACTTTGTGGGAGCGACCTACATTTTCTACAAGGCATCCAACCGACTTTTCGGACTCGCATGTCCAGCAACTGCAGAGCAGCTCTTTACCTCCCTTAAACGTCTTCACAAAGTAATTCTGACAGGACAAGCCCAAAGAAAAAACATACCTTACCCCAAAATCTCCGAATTTGATGGGCGAAACACGTAATTTATTACTGAATAATCCCACTGAATACAACTCTCTGCCAGGAAATAATGGTGAGACGCCCCACACTGCCTGACAGATTTACATGTTTCAGACTGGGAGGGTACACCCATGTCAGTATACCGGTTAAATATGCTCTGATTTATCATTACACAGTTCCTGGCAAACAGTCTGCAATAATTAACAACAAATGTTGAGTTGAATGAGTTTTAAATCAAAATGGGCGAAAGAGATACTTTCCTTTCACCTGCCTTGTGGGTAGTGATGCGGATAATAAAAAGCAACATGGCCAGTATTTACATTAATATTAATTCCTGGTGAAATAGTACTGCATATGTGGAGTACAAAAATTCTTCAGCAATATGAAATGCTCAATGACTACTGTCATACTTGTTATACAATAAATGCTGACAGATTATATGTTCATGGCGAGATTCGCGGAATTTTATCTCTTAGAACGCCTTCGTGCAACTGTTGAAAACCCTCCCCAAACTTTATCTCTCCAATTTACCGTGCCACTTAATACCGTTCTTAATACCGTTCAGTAAACCCAGACTGAGAGGTTGAAACTGATAAGCCTTACTCTCCAAAATACACTGACACAGAAATTGATACAGCCTGAAATTCTGCTACGACATTATTCTCTTTTTAAGTGTGTTAAAACGCCGATAAATTACATTTTCGTGTTATAATTTCAGTGTCATTACTCGTGCAAAAAGAACTGATCTAAAACGCCAATAATTAACAGTAAAATTAAGTAATTATTTAAACACACTATTTTTATGTTTAAAATATTTTAGAGAGTAAGCTGCCAAAAACCGATCAATGCTGTTGAATTTAAGAGCAATAGCAGCTATTTATTATCTCATCATCGAATTAGCCTATACACTTTACAGAACTGACACAGCCAACACATGCGTCGTGTTTAGATTGTTGCAAATGCGTGTATATATTAAGTGCACTCTGCTGCAGAAATCAACCTACCTGTACCTTTAATCTGAAGAGGGGAGTCCCGGCACGCGGTTAGATGGCACTTCAGGAAAACCGTTTATTGCGGGCGAATTCATACTCGGATTAATTTACTGGCTCGTCTAAAGGAGGGCGCACCAGATGTTGACGATGATTTGTCAAGAGCCAGCGTACGGCGGGAGCACCCACCCGCATAAAAGGTAGTCTTTAAATTCCTGCAACGCAATTTCAGACCATGGCAATGCGTCCTTTGCTACTGTATTCTGGATACTCTAAAATTCGAGCGCACACTTGGCCGTGGTTCACGACGTTTGCAGACTGGCTCCTGACTGGTGGAGCTGCAGCTGGACCGGAGCGTCCGCTGCGCCGCAGTTAGCGCCAGCTGAGCAGGGAGGGGTCAGAGGAAAGCTGGCCGGTGAGGAGCCAGGGAGGTCAGGCTGTTCCAAGCGAGATGACTCCGAAGTTTCCCGTCTACCTGCCAAAGCGCTTTAATGCACTCCCCTTTTATGAGTCCATTTTATGAGTTGATTTCATTAGGGAAAAAAAGGAGAAAAAAAATCGGTCGCTCAGCTTTAGACAGATTAAAATTTACAATGAGAAGGTATTATGATGACGACGATGATGATATTATAATCTTTTTCCAGTTCTTACTAATTTGGCATGCAGTGTATGAAACGGTTTTCCTCTTTGTTTTATTATTAAAGTATGAATGCAATAACTGTTTTCAAACAAAATTTATAAGATTTACTCATCAGATCGTTTATCTAGTCATCTGATATTGCCGTTATTGTTACAGGACTGATCCTTTGTTGGAACTATAGCCGTCTCTCATTGACTTGTATAACTGAACTTTTACCTCTTTAAGGACAGTTGGTGTCTATTAAAAAGAGGCCCCCTCGCGGGAAAATGCGCAAGAAAGTACTTTAGTGCATCATTCCATGCGCGCAGTTGAGAAAACAAACATGCTATTTGATATGCTATTTGATGTCATGAACTCTGGGAGCAGGCAGCCTCTTCTTCATCGTGACACACTCCTGCTCTCTTGTTCATAGTTTCCCGCTGACAGTCCAGCTCAAACACACAGCACTGGGGCTCTTTAAGCAATAAACAAGGCGGGGTAATCCACGTCTCATCCAAGAGCCGCGGATCCGCTCTGACAACCCGCGCGGGACTGGGCTGGCTTTGAACGGGATTTGTTTCAGAGATCGTGTTCATCTTCAGCTTCCTGTAAGCGTTCATATTTTGACCTGAGGTGTTCCATCCACGTTTACACGTTTCGGTTCTGATCCCGTCATAATAAGCATGTCGGTTTTCCAGGTAACGATGATTTTACTGTGTTTTCCGTAACTCGGTCAAATCACGGCGAATGCATTTTGTCATTTGCATGTTATTGACTTGTGAGCCAGCTGAGGGGCGACAGCTCCACATAGAAGAGCCCACCAAACTAGTCAGTAGCATGACATGGAAGTTTCCACAGGGAATATATCACAGTCAAACGAAACACTACAGTTACTATTTAAACAAACCTTCAGATATGACATGTCTATCCGCTGTCTAAAAGGAGGTGGTCATTAACTGTGGCATAACATCCAGCGACGTTTGTATACATCTTGTTCTTTATTGTTTTACAAGTAATGAAATTATGTGACAGCTTTTCCAAACATTTGAGACCGGCACTTTTATTAGTAAGCTCATGGGACCTTATAAAGATGTGTCTATACTGTATGTGTTTAAAAAGCAGGCTGTGGAGGACCAGGAATTCAATATACTTAGTTCACAAACCAGCACTGTCTGTAATGTTTGTTCAGTTTTTCTTTGAGAGGAATAACTAAATCAGGAAGGAGAAACAGATACCCAGTTTTTCATGTTGCTGTTGTAAACACTCTCTCTGATTTACAATATCCTTTGTGTTAGTGTACATCCAGCTGTTTGTTTTGCTTCATTTTGGAGCACAATCCCTTCCTTCCAAAAATAGTATCAAGAACTGGGTCCAACATGCCATGCTGTATCAAGAACTGGGTCCAATACGCCATGCTGTGACTGGATGAACCGTGATTTGAGCTGCAATGTTCTTGATGCGCACTGACACAAATATTAATCCTACACACTTAATTTGATTTGAACTAAGCTTTGTGTTTGATGTGGTAACGGCATGGAAAATAATATCTCAGAATTTCATTTGAAGTCTCATTCCTCTAATACTGTTGTAAGATAAGAGTTTGATCAACTGTTACTGTACACTTAATGATGCACAAACTCTTACTAATTTGGGTGAAAGAATATAGAAAAGATTCATGTCCAAGAGCTATAATTCACACAGTGAATATAATTTATTACAAAACCATGTAATAATCATAACTTCATGGGACAGATCATTGAGCTGTCAATTCATGACAAAGGTCACAAAGCACATCACTGAAAATGCTGAGCAAACTCTGCTACTGTCACTACTAATATAGTTTTCTGGTATGTGGGCATCACAATGACGTCACCTCTGGTATGTCGTCTTGCTGCCAGCAGGGTACACAGTGAACAGCCTCATGAAGCTAGTGTGGCCCTGGTCCAGAGTACAGACATACTAAATAGTTTTCAAAGAACTCCTAAATGTCAATGACCTACTTTCTCTTAAGACGACCCCCCAGGAAATGCTGGCTTGTAGCTTGCTTTGCAAATGCTGGAATCTGGAAGAAAGCCATGTTGCCTTTTGCCTCACCAGTGGAGAAAGCCACTCAGGAGAGCCCACTTGTTCAGAAGTATCTTTAAAGCCTTATAGTTTTAATGGAAAGATGTAGTTGTTGACACATGGAGACATTGGAAAGTGTGTCAGAGGAAGATCGGGGGCATAGCTGGTCAAGCTCATGTTCTTCACTCTGTTCAGTGATATGCTGCACACAGCTGGCAGGGGCTTATGACCTCACTCAGGCAGCAGTGCCGACGCAGGCTTATGACCTCACTTAGACCCGGATCTGTCCTAACTGGCCACCTTTGGGACAATGCTCAGTGCAGGGCTTGGTGGGGCTAGCACAACCCACTGACTCACCAGGGCGGCCCCGCGACGCCCCCCTGTAATCCCAGGCTGTGAGCTTTATTACTGGGTGTGGAGTGACATCTCCAGGGCCACTCTGACATGGGTCTGCCACTCCAGAGCCTGCCCACGCTTTGATCTGAGGCGTCGAGTCCCACGAGAGAAAGACACCCAGTGCTTGGAACAGGAACAAGGAAACTCTCTGGCAGAGGGGTCTTAGTGCTTTGTTCAGAGAATATGGGTTTAACAGAGCTTGAATAGTGTTATGCTCACACTCAGTGGTCTGGGAGTGTTGTAAGCCTGGTCTGACACTGTTGCTCACTCAACTTGAATGGATACACTTATGTTCTAATGTGGTGGTTCTGGATAAGAGCATTGCTAAATGAATGTAATATAAATGTAATGTAATCTTCACTTCACCCTCTAGGCCCAATTCATTCAGACCACACTGTCCTTCATTTTCAACCACCACATTTAAAGCAAATATCTTATATTCCTTTTATTTCTTAAGCAACCACTGTAAGTATAGCAGTCACTAGAGTCTGAAAAAGCTGTTGGAGAGATGGGAAGACAGGCAGTACAAAACTATAGGAATCCAGCCCAGATGGACCTCAGCTTGTAGATGAAATATGCCACTGCTACAGTGTCACACTCTCGACTTTGATCTACTTAAGGTCATTCACATTTACTGTAGCGTGAGATTTATCGGACGTGTGTCATAACCCACACTGCACAAAAGGAGAAAAACTCTTTTGCAGTGTTGATAATAACTGCATCAGCGATATCCCTGCAAAGCACTCATCATGAAAACAGTATACCGGACTGCTTTGGACTACATGCCACGGTGGTCATGTATGTTAGCGCTAGCGTAGCGTTAATAATGAATTGAAATACGTGTGCATTACTTCATAAAATAAACAGCATGTGGAGCAGTCCTCTAATAAAACAGTGTCTATGGAGCAGGCTTTGTGCAATACTTTATGTGAACTTTTCTGTTTATGTCTCTCTCGCCCGAGTTTATGTTTTATTTTTATAGCATTTACATTGAGCCATCTTGAGTACGTCAAACCGCAGCTAATTCTTCTAAAGTCAGGACTATTAGACATTGAAACAACGCTTAATCATGCCGTGTGACCCCACTGCCACTGTTCTGATTTTCTCATACCTGCCATAAGTCATGTATGAATCCACGCGGTATCCAGTGAGCCGTACTGGGAGCTGAACCTTTGCAGAAAAACACAGGCATGGACGAGGTGGACTGGCTTTCCCCTCCAAACCCTCCTTCTGCCAAAATACCAGCTCTATCTACACAGCCGCTGCTACTGGTCTGATAATGATCCCAAACACCGGCCCTTTTTACATGTCTACCACGTCTAACTATGCAACTGCAGCAAATGGTCTGAGAAAGAAAAGAATGCTAAATACCAACGGCCTCTGCATGGCTGCAGCTACTGGTGTCTTGAAAAACCTACACATTCATGTTTACCAGCCTTTCAAAACTATACACACACACACACACACACACACACACACATGTAAACACACTGGGCAGAAGACAGGAAGAACAGGAGGAAGAGGAAACTCTACATTAAATGAGTGACCCTAAATGTCCCTGGGGATCTGGTCGGAATGCAGGGAAATTTGTGAATCATTCCCGAAGCTGCATTAATCAGTAACATAAATCCCCGTCAGAAGGGCACACAGCCAGTCGTGTCCATTGAGGGAACACTTACTTCATATATTCCACATAGAAAACGCTGGTAGTAAATGGGAGTGTCTGATTAGGCAATCATGCACATTCATTAGCACGTGTTTTAGACCAGTTATGTATCACCTTTAGTAATTAGTGATCTGGATTGACAGATCCAGATGACAAGACTAGGGAATTATGTCAGTGCCAGTAAGTTACATTGAAGTCTCCTCTTATCATGGATGGAGCAGCAGAGCAATTCTCTAATACCTGTGTACAGCTGTTTTGTCATCTTGACATCTTCTATGGTTTCATGCACTTTTGTCTCTACCAGCCAGCTTCTGCCTTGCCTGGCCCACTATTGAAACTTGGTCATGCAGCGCCTCTAATATTGTTGACTCCTTATATAGCTATTTGTTTGTGTTGTACTCCTTCTCACTTGTAAGTTGCTTTGGATAAAAGTATCTGCCAAATACATAAATGTAAATAAAGCTAAACCAAACCAGACCAACCAAACAGCTTTAACAAGTCTATCTGGAGGGTCGATACTTCAAAATGATGTTGCACTCTGTACTCTGTTTCTGAACGCTGGGGCTGGTTCCCCACTGTGTACTGCATGCTGGTTAATTAGTTCATAAGGTCGGAGATGTCAACTGAATGCTGTTTGATTTGGCGTCACCTAAATGTCCGCTATTCTTCAAGATCCTTCAAGTGTGCAGCTTAATTGATTAACAGCGATCAGTTGTTCAATGAGGCCGAGACCAAAGAAATGAGCAACTAATTATGCCTAACTGAGACAGCTGCACCTAATTTGTTCAAGAGACAGACATCACCAAAAGCATCTTAAACCAACAACTGTACTTTTCTCCCCCATATTCACATATACATATACAGTTCATTCACAAAGAATTTATACCAAACCTAGAGATGTCAAATAAAGATCAGTTTTCATTTAATAGCTCAATCAAAACTTGTTTACCAAGAGGCCAGCTGGAAAGAAAACCAGCATAAAAAATAGGTACTCAGGACAACTTCTGAGAAACTGTGGGATTTGGGCCATACAAGGTAATGTACATTTTAAGCATGTTTGGAAGCTCTGAAAGAATGTCAAATGTAAGTTTATGGTCACCTTGTGTGGAGACAAGCAGGGCATACATGGCATTTCCTGATGGTAACCCTGACAGTTTGGACACATTCCTTCATATATTAGACCTACTTCTACTCTCACAAATGGTTCAGAATGACGCAATCAAAGCCATTACATTTTTGTGATGTGGTTCACAGAAAAATGATGGAAATGAGTAACCCCCTTGGTACTTTACTCTTTACAGTCATATTTCAGCACGCATTTTTCTCCGTGTTTAACATTTCGGTCATGACGTTATTTTCTTTACTCGGACCGTGACTTTATTTATTTAGTAACGTATTCGTTTCGCGCACCTAAAATCAGCAGATGCTTGGTTGAGAGGTTGATGCACTGAGGGGTTTACAGTGCAGAGCAAAGTTGTTTGCTCAAGACACGCCGATACCCCTCGCCAAAAGCGTGACACAAGCCCTCGACTTAACGACCGTAAATAAACACGGCGATGTTGGACTTCACAGAGCAACGCCGGCCGAACGTAAACACGCCCTAGGAGGCGCCATTAAACTGCAATTGCATGGAAAACATGTAATCAGGAGAATAAAGTTTTGCTTCGCCCCGTCGTGTGTTTATGAATCCATTAAGTTAATGCTGAATCGTTTATTTGTGTTCGGCACCCGTGTGGTTGGTGTCTGTGTGGCGCTGAGGTGGCTAAAGTCTGAACATCTGGCTAGCGCTGAGATATCCAAGTCTGAACAGTTGGCTGGTGTTGGGACGGCTGTGTTTATAAGCACAAATGTAACAGTGGTGGGTGACACACTGACAGGCTACACATAAAACAGAAGAGGAAAAAAAGAAGCAAAAATCAAATAATTTATTTTAAGACACAGGAAGAGCCCTGCACACAGTCATAGGAAGCAAGCTCACTCCTCATTCCAGTCACACACCTGTATTTAAAGAGTCTTTACTAAGGCAGTGAGCCTCATTAACAAACGGCTGGTCCAGGCACAAACAATTACCCACAATCCCATAGAAAATGTCAGTTTAACAATTACAATTAACCTGGTTGCAATGGAGCTGACTGAATGAACTCAGGTATGGATAAAGCTATAAATAAAGAGACAAAATCCTTTAGACGCATTTTTAAACAATCACAATGAAACATTTCACTCAAAACAGTCTCAAGGAGAGGTGAAGCCTGTCCTTCACACATTTTGTAAGCTTTGCTCTTACAGTGCTTCAGAAAGAGAGGAGGTGATGCACACGTGAGCTCTATGACTGTATGAAACATTTAATCATGTACATAACAAGTACCTCAATAGCTTTTTTTTCCTAATTACTGATCATTAATTCATCCCTGACTTCACATATTGAATCCTGTATAATAAGGTCTGTCGAACTGTAAAAATGCACTTCTCAGAGAGATCCGTACCTGTTCTGTTGAATGGAGATTGCACAGATATGGTCAGTTTATTCTCTGGTTTTATTTCGTGTTCTGTCATTAAATATGCCATTAAATTGCACTTTGACTGTCTTGAGAAGGCTTAGGTAGCTGTTCAACATTTAACCTGGAGCTACAGTAACAAAGGGTTTTGGTGCCTCCACATATTCTGAGTAAATACTGGACTATGCTCTTGTGTTTTAGACTTCAGAAGAAGACATAATATTTAGACATGCTGAACCATCCCCCAGGTATGGCATCTGCTCAATAGAGCACATTTAAAGCAATATTTCGCATGGAATTACAGAAAATTGCTGGAGAAATAATACCGAAACCTCATTAAAGGTAGCCAGCCCTTTTCAAGGACAAATTTTCAGTGTCTCTGTGCCAATATCAACATCGTTATATTTCTGTTGCTCTCCTAAAGTACTAGAAAAGTTACACACATGTGAATCGAAGGTCCTGTATATTGCACGTTATGCAGGAAAAAAAATCAGTCAGCCTATGGCTTGTATAGAGAGCGTTAATTTCTCCTGGTTAAGGAATCTGGCCCTGACCTGCAGTGAGACATTCAGAAAATAGTTTCAGTTTTTAAAAAAAGAAGTTTAAAGTGCAATCTTTTCCATCTGGGAATCATGAGGTTGCCTTTGTTCCTGGTGTACAAAATGGAGGGTGTATATTTTTTTTTTCCTCACATGACCTGTGCTTCCCTAATTAACCGTCCTTCAAGATAGCTCAAAGTGCATTTTTCTACGGCAATAAAACATGTATTACACAGCGTAAAAGTCGGGGGGAAATTTCACGCAGGGTTCTCGGGTCCGGCGCAGGTGCTCTATGCATCAGCGTGAGTGATGGGACGCTTCTGCTTACAGACACGCTGTGTTCTGCTAACCCCTCTCGTGTTATGCTAACAAATGCTATGTATCAATCTTTGGGAACCGACGTCCAGACGTCCGTGCAGTGGCCTGTTAATCAAGTCTGTTCGCCGGTGGAGGCGGAGAGCAGAGACTTCGTACTGCCTCTGTCTGGGTTTCATCAAAGCAACATTACCCCTGGGAAAAAAAAGGACCCCGCTTTTTCAAATCTACATGAAATAAGGCATGGTCCAGGCGTGTTTTTTGAAATGGCTTTTCGGCTTTCCCGTGACACCTACATAAATATGCTTCCATTTAATTCCCCGTAATAGCTTTTGTCCATAAATTATGCTCATTGTACGTGTGGTTTGTTTCAACAGGTTAATATGAAGTGCAAAATTTGTACTATGGTGTGTCAGGCATCGGGTTGTGAAGAATATGCTTGGAAGATTTAATGAACGTAAACCCCTGGATAATGTCTCTCACTTTAATGTCTGATTTCCATATCTCTGTAATTAACAAGATTAAGAACTTGAAGAAAACATGAGTATAGATCATGCGGTATGTGAGGTCAGACTTTTGAAAAGAACAAAAAAAATAATGGCATCTTTGGAGTGGTATATGAACTCCACAGAGTTCCAAGATCACTGTGTGCCCAAGGGATCTGCCTTACTGAGATTCCCTGGCTACATGAGATTATCACTCAGTCAGAGTAATTTATAGGTAATGGTGCTTGCCATGTATTTCCTACCTGCTACAACATTGCGTGGCTTAGTTTGGTTAATTTGGCTAATTTTTCATAATTATCTGTTGTTTCTACTCCACAGAAATCCACCAGAGACAAGATGGACCATTCCCTGACACTCAGACAAAAATAACTGGCTAAATTCAGTCCTATTCCAGGCCTTCGTTGGAAACTCTGCTGTTATCCTGCAGGACAGTCTCTCAGTCCCAGACAAAGGAAACAAGATCAGTGTTTGTTCCTAAACCTCTGCAAACCCCAGAGGAGATGAGTTCCAGCTGCTCTACTGCCAGACTGGAGTATGCTGTCTGTGCTAACCAAATACATTGAGTCAACCTGCCTCAGATCCAAAGCTCAGGGCCCATCCCACCACACACATGTTCACAATACATTGAATGACACAGTTTAAAATGGCATGAATTTGCTTTAATGCTAGCATAGTGTATTAGAATCAGAATCAGAATCAGAATTTCTTTATTGTCATTGTAACATGTACAACGAAATTTGAGTGCAATCCTTAACAGTGCAAAGATCAATAAAAAAAGCTAGTAAAATAATCGATAAAAATAATTTAAAAGTAAGACTGTAAAAAAAAATAAAAATGGTATAACACAAGTAAAAACACCCAGAGATATCTACATTGAAAAATTGCACAGATCAGAAAGATTGCACAGATCCCATGTTGCAGAGTGAAGAACCCTGAGCATTAATTGCACAGATCCGTTATCGCACAGTGAATGTGAACATTATGCTTTGTGGCATTTAAAGCTTGCACAGCTGTGGGATACAAACTGTTTTTGAGTCGGTTTGTCCTCGTTCTAATGGCTCTATACCGTCTGCCTGACGGTAGCAGTTCGAACAGAGGGTGACCGGGATGGGATGTGCCCTTTATGATGTTATGGGCTCTCTTGAGGCAGCGGGAACTGTGTAGGTCCTCCAGGGTGGCCTGCTTTATCGCTTTTATTAAATTAGACTGTGCCTTTCATTATTACATACAGAAAGAATGCTTTGCATTGGCCACGCACAGGACACACGCACACAGCCACAAGCTGCAGAAGATGGATCCCTTCAGATGTGCATTACAGGCAAACGCCTTTGACCCAGGCGTGGGTTTCGTTTGGGCAGAGAGCACACAGCATATTTCAGCAGTACTGTTGTATTACAGGGGGGCACCGAGGCCTGTCCTTGACTCGGGACATTACGCACTCAAACAATGGGAAGAGCGTAGCACAGAGTCGCTGGGCTCTGGCCCTGGGTGGCTCATCCTTCCTCCAGATCACACCCTTCCATTGTGCTGAACACACAGCCCAGCTTTTGGCACACACGCATCAATCACCTCCCGCTTAAATAAACTCAAGAGGTCCGCACAGGTATAGTAGCAGAATCCACACTCTGCTTCTGCAATGAGACGGCTGTAACACTTTGTTTAAATAAACTAAGGAAGGCTACTCGATTAGCCTTTTAGCTTCTTCGGTGTCACGCTGCTAGCTTTGCCTTCAGGGACCCCGCAACCTTGGTATTTTATGTGCAGCTCTCACTCTTGACATAGTTTTTTTCGTCTGCATTCCAGAGGGACCAAGGACAAAGTGACACTATGCGACTGTGTTCACCATTCTACAGCTGAGGTAATTCATAAGTCAGCAAGTCAGAGGAAGAGTACAGTAGAAGCCCTTCTATTTTTAAATGTTTCATCTCGTGATATGAAGCAGTTCTGTCACTCAGCTGCCTCATAAAACAGAAATGGGAATGTTTTGACAATAATACTTTGACATTGACAATAATAGTGATATCATATTTTAATATCAGGTGTGGGCTGATTTCAAGAAAAACTTCAGAAGTGAAATATGTGCAGGTCCAGTATATGTCAGGAGTAGATGCAGCAGTGGGCTGAACCGAGGTACCACATACGGTTTAGTCCAAAGGTAAAAAGAAGAGTATCATCCCCTTAACTAAGGCATTTTATCCCCTTTTGTTGGAGAGCCTTGTAGTTGTTTGAATAAGCACTTTTAATTGCAAGTAATCTAAACCACTATAGATGAGAGTGTTTGGCTTAATGCACTAAACACATTAAATAACAGATGAACCTTTCTTTCATATTCTAGCTGACCATCTGATAAGCAGGCATGTTATCTTAATGTAACTCTCACTTGCACAAGCCTTACTGTGAAACGACTGGAGTGGTGCAATAGGCCACAACAGCAAAATAACAGCCCCAGAGGCCCTCAGAGACCAACATTCCACAGGTTACTGCTTAATTGTTGTGTATGTGTGTGTGTGGGGGGGGGGGGGGGGGGGGGGCGTTATGGAGGTATTAGTCTGTGCTACAAACACGCCACTTGCCTTATTTCAGTGATAATACAGAATGACAAATCGTAAGAAAACAAGAGGCGATAACATCAGGGTGATTTTGACTGATTACACACCGGAGCTTAAAAGGTGGCTCCCCTGGGACCTGTCCCCAGCAGGGCCCTTCCAATCACAGCCACCGAAGGCCCGCCTCTCCCCGAGCCACAGACAAGCTGCCTGATTGTGCTGCAGGAATTCATTTGTCCTGATTTCTGTACAGAAATACTGGATGCCTGTAGCACTGGCACCTCTACACTGAGGCTACATTTACATTTATATTTATTCAGTTGGCAGACACTTTTATCCAAAGTGATTTCCAAGTACAACACAAGAAAATAGCCATATAAGGAGTCAACAATATTGGAAGCGCTGCATGACCAAATTTCAATGGTTTGCCAGACAAGGTACAAGCTAGCTAGTAGAGATACAAGTGCATGAAACCAGTTTTGAATTTTTTAAGGAGAACAAAGATTAAGACATTAGAAAGTGCTTTAGGTGGTGGTGTTCAGGTGAATGAGGAAGAGCTGTGTCTTCAAATGTTTCTTGAAGACAGTGAGGGACTCAGCAGATTGGATGGAGTGTGCAAGTTGATTCCATCATCAAGGGACAACAAAGTTCTGGATAGCGATTTTGTGCCACGATGTGACAGGACCACCAGACGCTGTTCAGTAGCAGATCATAGTGGTCAGGAGGGAGCATAGGTTTGTACTGGTGAGTTCAAGTAGGTCAGTGCAGTTTTGTTGGTCACCATGGCTGGTAGCCATTCATTCGCATATATGTTTGTGTTGCTTTATTTGCTCTGTGGTTGCAGTCAGTATTTCACCCCGAACAAAAGAGAGGACTGATTAGTCTGTTCAGACAGAGGAAGTTTCTCTCAAGATAAGTGCCTGTCCTCGATGGGAATTTATGTGTCTTACTTGAAGCCCGTTTCAAGTAAAGAGAAATCATAATTCTCGTAACATCCTCAACTTGTCCTAAATATGTCACAAAGATAATGAAGTCATGTTGAATACGGGTCAGATGTCAGCAGCCAATGACATGCAGAGGAAACCGGGGTAAGAGGCAGGTCTTGTATTTTTCCTGCCAGTTCTGTAATGGGTGGGAACCAGTGGCCGGGGTGGGTCCTCCCATTAGTACTTATAGTTAGGTGTTCCTGATTTGGCCTGACCCAAAATCTGATCATCTGATAAAACAGTGATTTCACATAGTCCTGTGGACTTTAAAAAAAAAGCTGACTCTGCAGAGCAGTTAGAAGTCATACAAATAAGAACAAAACCACTGAATTGAAGACAGAGAGCATTTGACGCACAAACCTTTGATGCTCGCATAATTGCATTATCAAGAGATATTTCAAGTGTCTGCCAGCTATCCTTTAATTTATTTTCAAAGAATTCCTTCTCCTATAACATTATATCAATTGCAGACACGGCCAGGGAACTCCTGAAATCTTGAAAGCCCATGATAATATACCATTTTTCGTGAGAGGAGTGGGAGGGATTTCAACATAAGCTGGGGCCTGGGAATGGTTTCGCAATATTTCAGAGCTGGCTCATGCACACCAGAGAGTGTGGAGTAATTATTTCAGGAACTAGCAAACATTATGGTTTGACCCGGCTAATAATAGGAGAAGATAAGGCCCGCTTCTCCCTCTCCATTTAATACTTTCTGCCGATGGACTGATCGGTATCGCCTCCCACGCAGGGCCCCTCCTCGAACCTTCATCCTGAGCCCGGGAGGCCCGCCGCGACGCCTGTGGTCCGCGGACTGACCCAGACAGGCACACAGAACACAGACGATGTCGACTCACAGGGGACCTCGGCGAGGACCCGAGGGAGGGCAGGCCAGAATTCTGCCAGATTAAAACAGGCACCTCTAAAAATGCTGACTCGCCCTGACTTTCCCACAGTGTGGTGGTATAAACTCAGGCCCTCTGGATGGCCACCTACATTTACCAAAGCCATGGAGACCACATTATCTGTCTCTGTTGAACTTCAGTCTCAGCACTGAGAAATCACTTACTTCAAGGTATAGAAACACAGCACCAGTTGTGAGCTGGAACAAACAAGCATACACAACCACCTTTTTATTTCAGATGCAGTTATCACAAGGCTGTCTTAATATTCCAAGAATCACAGAATGCATTTATAAAGCATCTTACAGGTTCACACTGACTCTCCTCAACCGTACACAACGTGGGGCAGTCGTGTGGCAGAGCTCATAAGCAAAAGGTTGTTGGCTTGACTCCCTGCTGGGGCACCGCTGCTGTACCCTTGGGCAAGGTACTGGACCCCCAATTGTGTGAGTAAATATCCAGCTGTAGGAACAGATGACATGTAAAAACTGAAACCCATGTAAGTCATTCTGGATAAGAGCATCTGCTAAATGAAGTATATATGTAATGCGTGTATGTAATGTATTAACAACATGCAGCACCTACCTGAGTAATGCATGTCAGCCATTTTGCACCAGCACCCACCAAATATCGGCTGAGGTGGAGAGGGAGGGATTTGTTTTTGCCAGTCAAACTGCAGGATCATGGACAAGGACATGCCTACTCTTTTCAATAAGAGCCGTGGGATTTTTAATGCCCATGCTGACTCAGACACGCAGTGTGACCTCTGATCTGGGAGATGGATTTTCCTATAGCACAGTGTCCCCATCACTTTTCTGGGGGCAATGGTCTTCTGCTTAGTCCAAAGGGAAGATTGTTCCCCCTCAGCCCGTCAATGCTACTTACAAGGAAGACCACCACTTCCACCAGGAAGTCTCCCAACCCCACTGAGCTTCAGTCACCATGTAGGAGAAAGTTACAGGCTAGTATGGCTGCTGGCCAATCAGGAGACAGCTTTCTAGAGGATGGTCCAAGAAATATTTTTGGAAGATAACATCTTATTTTTTCCTCCTTCTATTATGTTTAATACTTAACAGAAGCCCATCAAATGAGACAGCAGCTGAAAGGAAGAAGGAAATCAAAGTCAATTTGTACCCAAAGTTTCAGTACAAGGAATCAATAGTGCTTTGGCTGTGTTGCAAGGTGCTAACCAGGCCTGATCTTTTGGAGTTTCTATGAAATGTCCGATTTTATCGAGTTACAAAATGAGCTTCACATGTAGAGAAAACTGTTTGGCTCATGTGTGTATTTCCAATAAAAAATTATACTGATCAGATGGGCAAATATTTAGCTGAAAACATGTTCTTGTGATTCATTCCATTTTGTGTCTGCATGTCTACACAGACCTGATTCATAACTTAAAGAAATGTTGAATGTAGTCTACAGTTGGCTCCAGAATCCACTCTTCTAATTCCATACTGATCTCCCAAATGTCCAACCATTAAACCAGACATGTTGATGTAAAGCACAGAGTGATGTCAGTGATAAGCATAACAGGCTGTTTGGCCGGTGTGTGGCTCTACGCAGGGGAGACATGGAGCGCAGAACAGAAATACCCCTCGAGGTTACAGGACCCCCTTCAGTTAATGCTGTGTTCCAAAATGCTCGCTCGTAAAGTAATCATAAGCCTTGTGCAAAATGAAAATTGCACTATTACAATGACTGTATCTGTTTTGTCATAAAAATATTTTCTTTCTTTGCCCGTATTTATTATGTTCGGGGGCAAGGACACACAACATGGTCTACTGGCACCGTGTGTCTGCAAGGGATGTTGAAGATTGAGTCACTTTTACGAATGACCATTACAGTATACAGTGAGGCTTAATACTGTACGTCTGTGTGTACATGTGTGTGTACATGAGGGTGTGTGTTAAACTATAGTTTGCATGTGCAGGTCTGAATTTTGGCTTGCAGATCTGTGTATGTCTGTCCATGCACACAGGTATGTATGGTATGTAGAAAAGTCACACACACACACACACACACCTCTCTACAAGGGTATACGTGTGCACATGTGTGTGTTTGTGTAGCTGTGTGTGTGTGTGTGTGTGTTCCACATACCAGAAAAGAATCGGTTGCAACATCTTGCGCTTGCACTAATGGCTGCGGCGTTTAATTGCGCTCAGTGAGGTGGAAAAGAGCGCGATTGAGATAAACTCCGCGGCCCTGGTTAAGTAAACCCCGGAGCCCGGGGGAGACCACAGGGCTGATGAGCTGGTCCATTTCCTCGGACTATTAACACATCGGAGAGCTGCAGTTTTGCAGAACACGGCCTGTCGTTCCTCACTGCTTGTTATTCTTACCGCAGCTACTCTCCCTTGAACACCGGCGTAACAAATCACTCGGCGGCACGACCGGCTCCAATAAAGAGCCTTCTCGCTGGTCACTGGAAAGCATCACCGCGATGTCAAGTTCACCGTTAGTTGACGGTAAACGGGCTGCCGTTAGCGCAGGCTTAGCTCTCAAGCTTTCCCCCGCATCACCACCGCGACGCATTCCGTGCTGTTCGGCCGTTTGTCAAACGCTGACCAGAAGCTGCTTGCATCCTTTCTGGGGTGTGCGTGTGTTGTCCTGTGTGTAAGCGGTGCGTATCATTTCAGGAATTCAGAACATACAAACTTAACGCGAAGCTTTTATAATGTCAGGGAAAAAATTCGACCACGGTCCGAAGCTGTCCGTGCCATCTGCTGGCCAGGAGCCCAGGCCAGTTTAATTAGATTCGTTCCGCCAGAGATATGAATGGGTAGGTCAGCCGGGTCACCTCGTCACGCCTCGACCTCACAGTGAATGTCATCAATTGATTGATCTTATATTGGGTTGAATCATTTTTTCTTAGTTTTCTCTTAAGGCACTGATTCTCAATCCTGCTCCTGGGGGCCCTCTGATTCGCACGTTTTCCATCTTTGCCTGCTCCACCTACCTGACTGAACTCATCAGTGACACTTTTGATTAGCTGAGCACACCTGATTTAATCAAGAGCATGTTAATCACACTAATCAGGTGTGTTTGGAGCAAGGATAGATAGACGATACGCAGGACAGCGGGCCTCCGGGAGCAGGATTGAGAAACACTGTCTGAAGGTATTTTTCTTAGTCTCCCTCTTCCTCTACCTGTGAACACAGACACACATAATGTGCTTCGTCCTTACCTTATTCAAAGAGAATTCGTGTTGATCCACTGAGGATACGGTTGGAGTTCAAATTATAATTCATAAAAGACCATACTTTTATCAATGTTAAGTTTGCATCAAATATTTACTCACATAAAAACAAACACACAAACAAACAAACTTTTTAAAGGCTTAAAGGATCGCTCGTCCTTAAACATGCTGTCCTGTTCAGATGAACCCTTTAAGATCTGCTCTCAGAGAGTGAAACCCCTTCATTAAAATGACTTACTGAAGGTGCCAGAAACAATATATCTATTTGTGTGTGCAATTAATCAAAGTGCTCATAGCTGTCCTGTTGACATATTTTGTTAATGTACAATACCAGTCAAAAGTCTGGACACACTTTTTAGAATAATAGTAACGTCATCACAACTATGAAATAACACAAATGGAATTATGCAGTGACCAAAAAGTGTTATAAACAAATCAAGCTATCTTATATTTTATATTCTTAAAAACAGGCAAAAAAATTTTTTTTTTTGGAATGAAATTCATACATAGGCATCAGCTTCACTATTTATATTTGTCTAAGAAACACATTTCAAGCATTTAAGCATAAGTCTTTAGATCAGAATGTCTTTGAATGCATGTTTCCCATTATCTTAATCAGGTGTGTCCAAACTTTTGACCAGTACTGCATATGGGCTGTAGATTATGTTAATATTTCATCTTATGGCAGTTTCCTGTCAGGAGTGCTATACGCTTTCAAAGCTGTGTCAGGATCATCGCTATTTATTGAGAACATCACTGATTCACTGCAGTAAAGAGAATCAACATTCACACACATTAGTCAGATCTCACAGAACATAATAAGATGTGCTAGAATTTTTCCGTGAAATGTGTGAAATAAGAAGAAATCTGTGGTTTTCTGGCTGATGAAAGCAGTGACCTGATAAAGCACCCTCGTGCAAAATTTATCCAGTTGTTTAGAATCTGATATGGGAATGCAAATCTAACAGAAAAGGAACTTTGTGTTCTGGGTGTAACAATATTTATTTGCTTGGCTGATGCCTTGCTCCAAAGTTCACACTGTACCCGTGATCCATTTGTGCTGTTGGGAATTTACTGAAGCCTTTCTTCACCTGAGACTGAAGCCTGCAACACCCTGCCTACAAACCTGCTTACTTCAGCTCTACCCCACCCCGCCAATTCCATTGCCTCACAGCCAATTACTTACCTCCTGATTCAGACACCCCCTCTCCACAGTATAACTCTGCAGTATAACTGTCTGAAGCAGTTATCTGGTTAAGATGTTTCTGTTGGGTTGTTGAGCTCTGTGATCATGCGTCCTCGGTCTTAAAAACCCTGCACAGTGCCTGCCTGTTCACACTGGCCATTAAATTACACCACACACTAAAACCCCAGGACCTTTAATTAGGTATAATGATGCCAGTGTGTTGCCGGTCAAGAGAATACGAGTGTCCATTAAGAAATAAATTTAACAGCTGTGTAACATAAAGGTAGTCTCTGTACAGAAGCAAAGAGACCAGAATTAATACTGCTGCATAGGATTCTGGGAGAAGAAATGCAGAGCTGCTGTGTTTGGACCTGCTCTGGGAATCGTTAATGGTGCAGTTGATGGTACCGGTAAGGGTCCTGCACAAATAGTGCTTTGTGATTGGCCTCGTTATGAGAATAACGTCTCCTTAAACACCACACCTCCCCCAGCAGTTTGTGAAATGTGTCAGTCCCAGGGATTACTGCCCAAATCCCACTCTACACCTTTTTAGTAGCACTTATTTGGGTGTAATGAGCCTGCAAAGTTAATATGAGCCAATGTTAACACGCGCATGGCAAAACTTTGCGAGCAGAATTTAAAGTTTAAACTGACCCGAATGCACTGAATAAAACATTCTGCATATTATTGCAATGCCCGTGTGTGCGGTGAAGTATGAAAAAGGCAGCATGGAAGCAACACTCTCCTCTGAGGAATGCTTGGCAGGATGACCTCGCATACTCAGCCAACAGGAATCAATACAAATGATCAGAGCGGACAGCTTGATGAAAAGGCTTAATTAAGCGAACGGCCCCCCGAGAGCCGAACACGACAGCGAACGAGTCTGTATCTGCTCGGGTCAAAGAGTTCCTCACGGTTTTTCACCAGACACAATTAGCTGCCGCCAGGTGGAGGAGACCGAGCGTGGATCCACGCAGGCCGGGCATTGACAGACAGAGAGTGAGCTCAGCTCATTTAGAGTCATTAAGCTTCATTTTCCCTTCACTCGAGCTGTAAGGGCTAAAGAACAGAGTAACCTAACAGAGACCAAGCCAGAGTTGTGCCGCATAGTCAAAGGTCAGGTTAAGAGCTTATTGACTGCCTGCTTCTATTGCAGCTCATAACTGCAGATTCAGTCTTATTAACGGCGAGGCTCTGCACTGATAAAGTTCACCTTCTCCTTAATGAATGATCTCCAGTTTCTTCCTTTAAACTGTTTAGGTCGTTTCAAAGATATCTGCAATCATTTCACCCATAATAACTTATTAAATGAAGCATAATACATGCATATCAACTTTGCAAAAACTTTCACGGGGTAGAAACAACTTCTTTACTGAAATGGAAATACCTGCTAAGCTCTCTGGGTTCTCTCCTATGTGTGCCCTCTGCTGTTTTGTTGATGATGGTTAACACTTTCTCTCTTTTCAGACCTGTGGCCCATAGGCTTAGACTCCCACATGGTGACGTCCCTCTTGGAACCCTCAGCCTGGGTGTTGCACTTCCATTTTAGATTTAGCCTTTCCAGCACAGACCTGCCCTACCTGCTGTCAAAACTGCCAACTTTCCAAGACATTTCCACAGCTCTGGGCAGGTCTACACCAGTCCCTGTCCAGACCACAAAGGACCAACAGCTTTGCTTCAAGATCTCCAGTCACAGTCACATACCAGAATTTAAGGCCTTGGAGCCTGTCTATGGCGCAGAAAAATGGTTTTCCTCCCTTCCTATATTACATTACATTACATTACATCATTGGCATTTAGCAGACACTCTTATCCAGAGTAACTTACATAGGTTACAATTTTTTACATGTTACCCATTTATACAGCTGGATATTTACTTAGGCAATTGTGGGTTAAGTACCTAGCCCAAGAGCAGTGCCCCCAGGGAAATAGAAACACCACCCTTTCTGTTACAAATCCTGCTCCTTACCAGTATGCTTTCCTACCACCCCTTTCCTATCTTCCATCATCAGACATTACATCCCTGCATGATCTCCACACTTGGCAGATTTCTGCTGTCCTGGAAGAACCTTTCTTCTGTGTACTTTGGCCGCTCTTCCTCCAGAGGTGGAGTGAGGTACCAGCAACTGACAGACCCGCAGAGCATGAACATGTCTTACACCCACCACCCACTACCTGATCAGTCCAAAACCACTGGCTGAAATCTGGCACACTGTGAGGTTGCTCTTACATTCTTACATAGACATTATGAGTATGAGTATGTTAGAATAACACAAGGCAGCATTGCCCTTATGGGTCATTACTTGGCACCAAGTGAATGGTATAAGCTAACGTTACTCTAATACTGTAGATTGCCATTAAGTTCTGTGTATGCATTAGTACTGTGTAGCCATATTTTTCTGTAGGATCACTGTCAGGTAACTTTTGAAATGGCTACTGTTTATGTGTAAGCGCTGCTTTTCAGCAATCACAGTGCTACTGCTTTGTACCTATGTTCTTCTAGGTCTTTTAAATTGCATTGAACGTAATTTGCCCTTGAAATCTTGTGTACAGTAAGTTGCTCTGAAAAGTATCTGCCAAATGATGCATCATATAAGTAAATAAATGAATCAATATTATGTTGTTGTCATTTAGCAGACGCTCTCACCCAGAGCGACTTACCCATTTATACGGCTGGATATTTACTGAGACAATTGTCGGTTAAGTACCTTGCCCAAGGGTACAACAGTAGTGCCCCATTGGGGAATCAAACCACAAACCTGTTCCTTGCCACAATACCACACTGTTGCCCATATATAATAAAATTTATGAAATGACCAGAACTTTGCAGCTGAAATACTGCACGCTTTGCACATTCCACTGCACATATAGTTGTGAAATCTGGAGGGGGAAAAAAAGGCAACTGCATGATAGGATCACTAATAATTGAATTAAAATTTAAAGCGGGCTTGTTCTGCGTGTGGGACACTTATGGGCCGCGTGTGCCTTATCGTATTTCATCGCAGTGTTTTCCTAACCTCCTCTCAGCGCCGGCTCGAACGTGCTGCTCTCAGTTACAGCAGGCGAAATCGTGGGCACATGAAGATATACGGGCTGTTACTCAGCGCGAGCTCCGCATGTGGTAAACAGCTCGCCACTTTACGCATCCTGTTCCACGATGACAGAGGTTTTTATTGAGTGTTTGGGCCCGTGCTGCGTGACAGCCGAGCCACTCCGTGACTTCAGTATAGGAGTCGTAACAGGGCCAGTAAAACTCAAAAGCCTGCAGTAAACGGCATGGAGCAGAGCTATGTTTGTAGTAGTGCGTGGCCATTGGAAACACCAGTGAAAGATTATATTGGACATATGAAAATAGTATCATACCCATGGTGGTATAGAAGGCAATTTATTTTTTGGGACCTGTTGGGTCAAACAGACAGCTCAATGTGATTCACAGTACATGTGAGTTTTTTATTGGGGGCACTTACTCAAATGCCAAACTCTAAACTAATACTAATACTAACCGTAAATTGTATATCGATATATGACAATTCCCTTCATATTAGCTCTCTCAATTTGTTGATAGTCGCCATATGGTACAGTCAAATGATGCTATGAAGTTAACATTGCTCCAAGCGGTTATTTGGTACCTCCTGAACGCTATGGTTTATGCTTTATGTCAACTTTAGTATGATACTATTATGACACTCTTAATTATAATGTAATTATGTCACCCCCTAATTATTAGTAGGCAATATTTATTCATGGCTCTGTTTTCATTTCAGCATGTTTCATATTTTGTTTTGTATGTATGGTTAGTATGCATGTTTTGTACCTACCACGATTGCTGGTATCTTGTTGCTTGTGTCGTTTAATGCATCATGCCACATTAGCCATCAGCATCTGTCAAATAAATAAGAGACAACTACACTGAGACAGCAGCAGACTTGTTGGTACACAAAAATCTGTCTGCCTATAAAGAATAAATAAGGCTCAGTTGATCAAATCGGAGAGTCAATGCATGAAGACAAATGCATTTGGGTTTATATTCAAGATTGCAGTCATGGAGGATTGTATCAACGGACAGGTTATGGAACAGATTCAGAATAAATCTCGATCATGGTCAGTTTAAATAATAGTCCTGATTGGAACCCCCATTATAAAGCATTTGAGATCCAAAGGATGGATCAAAGTGCCTATATTAATCGTATATTTAAACATAACGAAGAGACGCAGTCGAGACGATACCGTTCCTCCCATGACTGCCCCCCTCAGCATCCTGCCATACCGTCCGCAGACACGGCTCACCCGGCAAAGTTCTGGCTTTCAGCAAACTTGCGGTCGTTAATTAGAGCAAGGCATCCTGGAAGTCCACGGTGCATTATGGGTACGGGCGCAGCGTTAAGGGGTTAATAGGTGCACACGAGTGTGTAATTAAGCAAGGGCCTCCACCTGCAGGATCTGGACCCGGTGGAGCAGGCTGTTTGAAGTATCCGTCCCGCGCCGGTCTTGGGCCGGGGAGTTCCAGCATTAATCAAATTAAGGGAACGGGACACAGGTGGCCTGCCTCTGCCAGGGAGACACGCTCTTCTCATTGCTCTACAGGAAGTGTAAAAATAAATACAGGAAGAAGGGGAACAAATCGCATGCCGGGAGAAATGCTTAATGTGGTTCTGGTTGAGATCCGTGTAATTTGGGCCGTGCCCTCAATGCCGTGAGAGCTGTAAACAAATTCATGGCTTGTATCACTGAAAGCTGTCTTGCAACAAGAGCGGCGGTCGGACCCACCACACAAAAACAGCCTATAGAAAATATGGGTGCAAATAATGAGATACAGTTTGTAATGTTTGTACGCCTAATGGGTCTACATGTGAAAATATTTATAATGCTCTCAAATGTAATGCAATGCCTCAGCAGCAATTTAAGTGGAACCTCTTTCTGTAGGAAAGACACACTAAAATATTCTGGTTCAATACAGTCGGGTGTGAATGCTTGTTTTAACCACAGACATTACATTACATTATTGGCATTCAGCAGATGCTCTTATCCAACTTACATAGGTTACATTTTTATAACATGTTACCCATTTATACAACTTGATATTTTCTGGGGCAATTGTGGGTTAAGTACCTTGCCCAAGGATATAACAGAAGGGCCCCAGCAGGGAATCAAACTAACAACCATTTGGTTACAAGTCATGCTCCTTACCACTCTGCTACACTGCCACCCCATTCCAAAACTAATTTAGTTCATAACATTAACATTCAGAAATGAATATAGCTCATAACATAACTATAGTCCATAACCTAAAGGCAGGCAGCCAAGAAAGGTTCGTAAATTCATAACAATTGAAAAGGGATTAGTGAACTCAAAAATACCGAAGGGTAATGCAGTTTCACAATGTGGGGGACACAAAAAACAGTGTTTAGAGGCAAAACCCTGAAGCTGAGCTGCTGCACCTCATATAACCTCGTTTAACATTTCCTAAAGGGACAGAATGTCGAACACTTCTACATGCTCAGAGTGACCCCTTGCCATGACACGCTTACACTAATCCTGTTAAGCGGAACTCATTCTAGAGTGACCCCTGTTGCCAGGGCTACTACAGGGCATCTTCCCATTACAGCCGATTTTGAGCTGACAGCCAGACGCCCTAATGGGGCTGTAATTCTTCAGGGCTTTTCTGTGACTCCTTCTGTTGCCTGGGACAATCCGGGAACAGAAGTGGACACCACACGTGTCATGGTGGCATGCTGTTAAAACCTTTTAATTTACACTTTTAACAACATGCCTGAAGTATTAGCCATGGGCAAGTCAGGTCTTTTTGGCAGTTCTGGGGACTGTTACAGCAGTTGGGTGAGACAGATTTCAGTCTGGCATGATGTGTACACTGTGTTTCTATGTCTGCCATTTGACAGGAAATACAGAGGTCAAACAGGCTTAATTTCGAGACACTGTCACACCAGCTGAGAAGAAACAGAGGTTCAAGTCTATAATTCACTCTGGCAGGACCCCCCACCCCTGACAGAGACTCTATGTGAAGCAGAGATCTCGTAGTGAAGGTGAAAGCTATTGTTGAAGCAGTTATCCTGTCTGCTATTGAATGCAGAGCAACAGGAAATCAAATCACGGGTTGATAAGATGCATCTCTACTGGGGGAAAACTGAATTAACACGTCCATCAAATTCAGATTACAGCTCATTTCTATTCCGAGACTCTGATTTAATATGAAAAAAATTCAGATTAAATTTTCAAATAAATACACAGTAACAGTGTTCTCATTATTAAATGATGGCTTTGGTTCATCGTGTTAGAAATTCTTTCAGTGGAGTGGAGGAGGCTGTAAATGAATTCTGTTACCATGGTAATAAAACTGAACTACATTTCACGGGATTGTGTTTTAGATGCTGAAGGATCGAAAACAGCTGTTGCTCTGAATGCGTCTGTATCTCTGCCTGGTTCTTAATATAGACTGAAGGCTCACCTTTTTTCCTCTCCCTGCTGCTTGTCTCAAAGGTGTTTGAATGAAATTCGAAAATCCATTTTCAACTAACCTGCTCTCCACAGGCTAACCAATCAATCCAGTTCTCAGTGATGAACCCACAGTATACAGCAGTATACAGCTGGAACAGCAGTATTTACATGCATTAGTTGTCAATGTGTTTTATACTATTGTTTGCCACAGATGTTGGGCTATATCAGATCATATGACATTATATATGTGATTGTAAAAGCCTATATATGTTTATCTTTTATCAAGGCAATGAGCTGAAGGAAATGTTCCAGTTTAAGTGCTATTTAATGGAGTATTGTATACCATTCTAAAATCACTGGGCGTAATTGAGAGTTAAATAAGTGAAGTAACCTGGATTGTACATCTAGCGTCTCGTCTTGAGAAATACAGCACTCCGCAGTCATGTGAGAGGGGTTCCCGACCACCGTGGTTTGAAAGGCGGGCCAGGGCTTTATCTCTGCATACTTCATTGATCGAGTTTGATTTACCCAGACTTCACCCTTGGAAACAATGGCCATAACGTAACGTCTCTGCGTTCTGTGTGTGTTTGTAGTGGCACTGTAGGACCAGACCAATCACGTCTACTATCAATCCCCCTTCCTGAGGAGGAATGGGGTTTAAAGCCCTCAGAGATATTAGAGATAATATATTTAATGAATAAGTGGGAGTGATGTGGGCTGAATCCCGTGGAATAAATTGCCCATTAAACAGGATCACTCTTGCAGGCCGGTTGGCTGAATCATTCGTTTCTGGCAGCGTTGTGGCCATAAATCAAATAAATGTTAATGAAACATTTCAGTGTGATTATTTTCCTGTTACCCCGCCTCCTCCAGGGGATATGATTATCTGGAAATGATTATGAATATGCATGGGACATAATGAGCGCACATGCGGCGTGATGAACCGCACCTGTGTTACGGGAAGTGTCCGGCAGGAACGGGCCAGCAGTGAAGACCATAACCGTAAAACCCCCGATGATCCTCCTCCCTTTCCGCTTTTCAGAGGAGAAGCTGATCCACTTCTCATCCGCTCGCTCCTTCGAATACATCTGAAGACATGGGAGCTATTCTGCCTTTCGCAAATCGTCCTGCGTGGCCAGGCCTCAATCAATACTGGTGCTGCTTCAAAGACCCTGTGTACAGTGGACCATCAGAGAGGAGCCTAGTATCAGTTCCTGACTGAGGGACACTGAAAGATCCTGAGAACGGTTTGCAACCAAAGGTCCACTGTCCATCTAATGGAGCCAACCTCAAACAAAAAAGCAATGAGCAGTCGGGGGGGCCAAATTAGACATTGATATGAATTCTAACAGGCCCACCAGTTGGAATATGACAACATCTGCTTCTCAGGCAGGGAAAACTGTTGAGTTCTCACAGGAAGCAATGCTATTTTTTTAATGGATATGTTCTCCAAGGGCAAACAACACCATTCCATATCCTTTACTCGTTAATTAAGGTAGTGTAATTAATTTAAGGACACAAGTGAAGTCCGACTCCCAGGACTCAAACCAGTAACCTCCATAACTACTACGCAAAACTGCCACCCCTTATACATGTGACCTTAGTGTTAAGAACATCAAAATACAGTATGAGTTCTTAACCCTTTTGTACATACGGTCACACCAGTGTGATTAGTCATTTAGTCGTACGCTAAAACCAGTGCGATTAGAACGCTAGATTGGAAAAATTCTAGCCAATTTTAGCTTTGAGGAAACCGCAGTTTAACATTAAAAAATATAATAAATGCGGTGGTGAAAACTATGAGAAGCATAATAACGCTAATGAAAACATAACAAACCATGTAATGTAACACGCGTGCTACATAGCATAAAATAAGTTATGTGTGAAAGGGTTAAAGGACAATAAGAACTAATATGAGGCTTAAAGTTTATATTCACATGTTAATTTTTACACTGTTCACAGGTATTGAGAATATCTCATGGATCTGTGCTCCAAGGTAAATGGTGTATCTGTGTCTTTGTGTTGATAATGAAACCCACAATGTAACACCACAACTGGCCCCAAAACCCCACAATCTCCATCTATGCTGCAATGCTGCTTCCTGATTTTCATCTGTTTTACCTGAACTATGGTCCACGCTGTTTTATGTCATTATTAGCGGTATTGGCATGACAGCGCGATGACCCTCTGAGAAGCTAGGCCAAACACTGGGCCAAACGGGCTATTTCAGTAAGGCTCATTTTTTCTGCAGTGCAGGTCACTGAGGTCTGGATGACATTAATAGCTTCAAATGAACTACAGGAGTAGTAAAGCTTTGTTTTTCTTTTTTTTTTTCTTTTGCTTTACAGTCAGTAAAAGCATATCTTGATAATCTCCTGTCTGGCCTCCATTTATTTCCCCAATTTGTTTACCTGTTTCCTGAACAGCACTGAAACAGTCTGTCTCTCTGCTGTAACCAAATGCTAGCAGTGAGCAAAGTTTACTGAGTACTGCCGTGAGTGCAGGGTACATTATAATGATGTGGGTATAATGGAGCATCGGGTGGACCCCTTCAGTGATGGGCCCTTTTCTTGAACAGAGGGGAGATTTTAGATAACAACAAAGCTGGGTGGAATCCTTGACATTCATACATAGCAATCCTGGGGGGTCTGTCTGTGTACCCCAGCTCTCCCGCTCTGTTCATTTTTATAAAACGCCTGGGCCTTGACTTCAATGGGCCCTCCCTCACCGCGGAGGCCAGCGCAGGCAATCAGACAGCCGGCACTGTATATTTTAACATGTACCACGCTTCCCTGATGTCGAGGATACGCGCTCAGGAAGGCGTATAAATTCTGTTCGTGGGGAGGAAGGCAAGATCAAGGCTCTCTCGGGTCTTTGCGGAGATTACGGGGTTGTTACCTAATCTGGCAAATTACCGGCCTCTCCAGCTGTGTTAAGGAAAGCGAAGCTCTTTCAACCCCCCCCCTTTCCCAGAATCCATTTGTCAGAGGCCGGGTGGGCTGGGGGCTGGCCGCCATCTTGATATTCTTATAAACCCTTGATCTCGGGGGTTCGCTTAAATCAAACGCTCGCATAGAAAGCCAGGTGCAGCCATAAAGCAAAATGGAGGCCCATGAAAGAAGGAGGAGGCAGAAAGCAATGCCTGTGTAAATACAAGGCAAAGCGCAGGAGGGTGAGGGATGTCTCTGATGGGCAGCCAAAAACGCACCGCGAGTCTTTCTGCCCACAGGTTGACCTCATTTTCGCTTGCTTTCACCTGTATTCCTTCCACAAAACAATTGTGTCAGAACAGCAGTAAATACCTCAAAACCCAGTTTCATTTTCATATTTAATTGTGATGTGAAAATTCTGAAACTACAGCATGTGCTCTTTTCCACAGTGACATACTGTATGTCAATGTTTGTTTAATTCATGCTCCCCGTCCAGCAATGCAAATAATATACTATTATTGCGCAGGGGGGACTGAAAGTGAGCATAACTATAAGTAAAAGATGAGTTCAAGTCAACAACTTAAACATACCTCTTTCACTTTTCCAAAGCGCAATATGAGTGGAGCTTACCTGAGAGTGATGAAAGGAGAGGGCCTGTTTCCTGACTGTGTTCACGGTGCTAACAGAGGAAGCAGAGGCTGCGATACAGCCATCCGAGTGCCACTGGAGGTGACAGACACCCGGTGTCACTGCCACACTGGCACAAAGTCTGAGTGCCAGTGTGTGATTCACATGCGCGTCCACTCTAGGGGCGGAGTCAGAACACTCGATCGACCAGTCAGCTGACCCCAGCGCAATAAATTTAAATCGCAGAGCAGATGGGGCACTGATGGTGAAGAGCGTCTCATTACTGTGTGCAGTACAGCAATCAGAGCTCATTCAAATGACCTTCTGGAGATGGGCAGAGCTTGCCGGGGATTAGACAAAACAAGGCCATGTTGTTTCTAAGAGTCTTTGAGCATTAAGTCATCAACGAGCCTTGGTTTGTGCACATGAAATTTTAAAAATGTCAGCTTGAGGAAAGTTCACTCAAAGGTGTTTTTTTTTTGTTTCTGTGTCGACAATGCTTTCTTGCTGAAATGATGAAAAATTTAGGATATTGAATACTGACGCCAGTCTGATAAACACTGATGTCCGTGAAAACACAAGAAACAGTCCAACTCTCCGGCTTGTTTTTCTTTGCGATTTTGATACATTACAAATACAATCCCTAGAAATATAGGTTGAATCTGAGTTTAAAAAATTTAAGTCATGAGGCATGTTTTCAGAAATGTTCTGCAGAATTTTTTGTAATCCTTTGTCTGTTTTTCCAACTGGCTAGCTAAAATTTTGGTCAAGCGTTCATTACTTTCGAACTTTTGAAGGGCTTTTTCAGACTTTATTTTTGTTCTTTTTGATTTCAGCGAAAACTCAGTAGCTGAAACGCTGTTTCAAACAGCTGTAGAGCTAGCACAGCGTCATAGTACACTGTGTTACCCTAAAGTCCTGCATGTCTGATTGGCGCCCCTCACCTCTTTCTGAGACAGAGCTGTCTGAGGATGGTGTCTAAGACCTGGGGCAGTCCACTAATACCTTGAACAATAGAAATGTTATGTTGTTGAGATTTGGTGATAAAGCAAATTATCATTTTTGGGGATCAATAAAGCATTACTACATCTATAGTGACGGGGGGTGGGGGAGATTTAGGCAGGTTGTACCACTGCATTAAGGGGAGTGGGGTGAATTATACCAGTGTGTTAAATGGGTGGCAGCGTAGTGGTAGTGGTAAAGAACAGGACTCATAGCCAAAGGGCAAGGTACTTAACCCACAAATGCCTCAGTTAATATCCACCAGTGTAGATGGGTAACATGTAAAAAATTATAACCTATGTGAGTCTCTCTGAATATACAGAGCATCTGCTAAATGCCAATAATGTAATGTAATGTAATGTAGTACAGGAAAGTGAGACTCAAATGGACTGTCCCAGTGTGTTGAGGGGTAAACTCAAATTGACTGTTGAGGGGTGTAGGGGAGGGTGAGGGGTAGACTCAAATGTGTTGAGGGGACTGCATCCGATGTACAGATTAGACTTCGTCGGCAGCTCTCTAGCACCCCCTGTGAGATGAAGCCGCCACAGTGCACTTTCATTGGAAAGGGACACTAACAGTAAACCATGGCTGGACTGGACTGCCAACATGGCTTACTCTTATCAGATTTACTGACGACACGAAACATGGACCTCTTACCAGCAGGCACAACCCCACACACTCAGTGGCACAGTGAGGCTAGCACATTCTGAGTTGTTTAATGTTACTGTCAGTACTCCTGCCCCCTAGTCGTTGTGTTCATGTTTTTACCCTCCGTCATTCTGGTCCATGTGCTTGTGTTTACTGTTTTTCCCTGTGTTCCAGCCCTGCCCTGCTCTCCGCCCTGTCCCCGCCCACCTCATTGCCTCATCGTCTCCACCTGCCTGCCTACCCACCTGCTTCCCATCACCTCATCAGCCCAGCCCTATATCTTCCCTGCTCGTCTCTGTCCCGTTGCTAGTTCGTTGCAGTGTTTCGGGCCCGTTTCATCCCCGCCGCTGTTTTTGACCCTGCCTGTGCCTTGACCTTGTTCCTGCCTGCCGCCTTGCCCCGATTGCGATTACCTGCCTGCCTGGTTCCTGACCCTGCCTGCTCCTGTTCCTGTCCCTGGTTTTGCCCTCGGATTGCCTTCCTGGTCTCGACCCTGCCCGTTTTTGAATCGCAATTTTGACTGACAATTACAATAAACCCGTTTGGAATCCGAAGCTCCCGTGGTCCACGTCTGAGTCCTTGCCTTGAGCCGTGACAGTTACTGTAAATACTGATGTCAGAAAACGAACATTGCAAGATGTTTATTGAGCTGACATCACAGTATAAATATTCAATACTCAAGGCATGGTGGGAACCCCATAGTATTATTCACTGGAAGCAATATGGTAAATAAATCTTCTTGAAAAAATTTTTGCTTCTCTTTTTGAGAGAAATAAGTCTGAAATGGTGTTTATTTTCCAAGGGCATGTATCTCTCTTGTGAACTGATGAGCCCCTTAAGAATGAACTGATACCATCAAATGTTATGCTCTGAATTTCACGGTGTAATTTAATTGTATCCATATTTTGGAACAAAGTGGTGTCCAAAGGCCTGGAGCTGCCTCCGCAGGTTAACACAGTGTTCCGCTGTATCACAATGTGGAAGACTGGAAATCATTTTTCAGATGATGAGGCTACAGGTCTGAAGTCAGTGCGGTAATGTTACTGACCGCTTATGGCAAAACAACCTTTTCAACAGCTCTCCAACAGCGGAACCACATGGACTGCGCCCCAATTATTCAGGCACACACGGAAGTCATTAAGCGTGTAATTGAATGCAGGGAAAGAGAGGCAATTTAAGGGTGAATGTACTTCAAGCATGGCAGACTTAACTAAAAGTTTCTTATCAGTATTAAATCTAATAGACCCATAGATGCAAATGTAGACAATTACTGGTGAACTTGACAGTAAACGGTGACGTGACTCAAAATATAAATGTTTAGACTCAATCTGGCATGTTATTTAATCTGACAGGTTAGTCTATTACCTTTGAATGACAAATCAGAATTCATTCCTTTTTTTTCTGTTACAGAATGTTTCACTAATGTTTCGACATAGTGAATGCCTTACACAGCCTCAACAAGGCCCACCTTGTGTGACCCCCCCAGAGGAGGAATGTTCCACATTTGGCAGCGAAGCATTATATCAATTCCATATAAATATACAGCCATTTTCTATACTCGTAAAAACGAATTCAGTTACAGGGATCAGGGGTGCTGCATTTCATATTAGACAGATTAGATGATACAGCCCTTTAATCATTATTTTGACTGCGAAGGAAATCGTTACAAGGGTTATTAGAGAATGACTCTCACTTATGCATGTTAGACGTTTGGCTCGGGCGCGGCAGGAAACGTGAACCTCCAGAATTATTTTGCTTGTAACCTGACTTAAAACCATGAAGTAAAAAACGTACAAGGAAAACATTTTTTGCAGAGGCCGCGTAATTGCGGGGCTGTGAAAATTAGTGCAATGAGCAAAGAAGCTTCAAGTTCAAGCATGGACAGTTATGAACCACAAGGAGGTGTAACCTGGCAGGACTAGGGCACAGAAATAAACGGTAGAGGATGGGCTTGCAGGAAAGCTGGACTGAGCTCTGTTGGTATTGAGGGTGGAGTGAGGAGAGTGTCCGGTGGATCGCCTCCGCATTGAGAGCTGTGTGAGATGAGGGAGGGTGAGTCGGGGTCTGGCTCGCCCCTGGAGAGCAGAAACAGAGAGGGTTTTGTTGCCCTCTGGACGGGCTCCGAGGGGAGCTGTTAGCGAGCTTGTCGAGCGGGAGAACAGCCACGGTCAAGTAGCCCTCATTGCTCCCATCCGGCTGCTTGTGTGTCAGTCAGAGCAGCCTTGGTGACTGGCTGAATACCTGCCAGTTGGTCATACGCTTTTAGCAGCGGTGGCTGCCTCCCACAGTCACTGCTCTGGCCTAACAGCCACCAGGTTGCTGTTGGCTGATGGGAGATTGCAGGGTCAGCTGGTATGTGGCTGTGTAAGTGGAATGCAGGGGCATTTGTATGCCTGCTTGGCACTGCTAACTGAGAGTCTAACCAACAATCAGTCTTCAAACCACATGTTCACTACACTCTGCAACCACGGGGCAACTGCCTGTCCTCTCAAACACGATCCCTGTCTGCAGTGGTGGTCCCTCAGTGGTGGAATACACCACATCTTAACACCATACTTGTAGTACTTGCTGTTTATTTTATGTGTAGTATTGTGATATGTTCTGGGTTCTGCGATCTAGCAAATGATGCATGGTAGTGTACTTGGCTTCTCTTTTCTAGTCAGGTTGCACAAGTTAACTTGTGGTGGGGCTTGAATGGTATCATGCTCACGCTCACTGGTCTGGGAGTGTTGTTAGCCTGGTCTGACACTGTTGCTCATTCAACCTGAATGGATACACCTATGTTCTGTTCTGCTAAACGCGTGTAATATAATGTGAAGGGACTGCACCACACAGTTTACGCAGAGGCTACTCTACACTGTTAATGCTGCAAAGGGCTGAAGACATTTCCAAACATACACAGCAAGAATGGAGACCAGCTAAGGTCCAGTTTCACTCAAACTGCGAACAGGATGCGTCTTTTTCATTTTTTTTTTTCTTCTTTGGTCTTGTTTTGTCATAAAACAAAGAACGATCTTGATTGTTTCACCATGTCAAGGAGTTCAGCAGTTGCTGAAACCAGGAAACAAAAAATGTTGCACAAGGGGCCCAAAACACATCAAAGAACAAGGAAAGAAGAAAAGAAATCGCGGTCCCCATACTGAGCGGATTGCACTGGAGTGGTCTCAGAGTGAGAACTTCTGAGTGGCTTGGGGCTTGGTAATTTAGCAAATTGGTGACTTAGCCAAGCAGTACAGACATGGATGCGTTCCTCAGGCTGTATGCAGGTGAACAGGTATGCAGGTAAGTCAACGACTACTTCAGGCCAGGCAAAGGACATAGGGCCTGTAGATGTCCCACAGGTAATCTGGAATTTAAACATTGGAAGGGTTGTAGCAGGCCATAGCTTTATTTTGTTATTTAATGTGCTGAGAGCAGAGGGAGAAAGGCCTGTCATGAAAGCTCTTGCTTGCAAACAGTGGCCCAGAGACCTTGTGGTGTGAGTGCCTGTCTGCTCTGACCCAAGTCCACCCCATTCCGGTCAGACCAAGGGTTGACTTCTGCCCTTCTGTCTGGCACTTAGCATTACAACAGCTGGACTGGTGTCCATGCGTGTATTTACCGCACCAGTCAAAAGTCTGCACGCACCTGATTAAGATAATGGGAAACACGGATTCAAAGACATTTTGATCTAAAGAATTTTTTTTTTTCTGAGACAAATATAAATCATGAAGTTTATGCCTGTGTATGAATTACTTTCCAAAAATATTTTTAATTTTTTTTTGGCTATTTTGAAGAATCTAAAATATAAGACAGTTTTGATTTGTTTATAACACTTTTTTGGTCACTGCATAATTTCATTTGAGCTATTTCATAGCTTGATGTCTTTACTATTATTATTATTAGTAAAAATAAAGAAAAGCGTGTCCAGACTTTTTGCTGGTACTGTATTTATATATTAGCTGCCTAACACCATAGACGTCTGGACAAGCTTTTACCCAGAGAGCCACCAAGACCTTGCTCACCTTACATATACCTGCTCTGGGGTTTAGATGTTCAGAGCCGCATTGCTACCTCTTAACCATGAAAGAACTCACAAATATTCTGTTCTTTGACTTAGCAAAGTGCATAAAATACTATATAACTCTAATGATGATTAAAGACTTTTATTTGCAAATGGAAATACAATGTGACGATTTCTTTAGAGGAACAGCAGCAGTACATTGCCAATCTTTTTCTTTTTAAACTCTCTGCGTTCACAAAGGTTCTGCCTAAAGCCAATAGTTAAAAATGAAGTACAGGTAAGCTTGCACTTGATTGGCTGTGACTCTGATGGGAATGCAAACAAGATACTGCAGAGAGTTCTGGAACCTCAAAGAATGAAAGTACATCAGCAGTAAGTGGACGCTCTAGAGACTGACTCCAGGTCAGAGCTGGGTTTGTGCCCAGAGCTCAATTGCACAGTATGACAAGCGGGTCATGGTTTGAAACCAGATCTAGATTAGGCAAATAGCTTCATATGGCCAATTATGATACCGCAGCTGCAGAATTTATTATTATTAAATGGAAACAGTCTGGAGTGAAATTTGCATCTCAGAAGAGCATAGTTAATATTACGATAAATCTGTACTATCACAGAATAAACATTGAACAGTCACCAATTTTAAACTGAATTGAACATAACATACACAACACAGGGTATCACCTCACAGACTACCTCTGTATTCACTTATATACTCACCATAAACTCAAAATAAAACACACAATGATCTTCCCTTTAGATACAGATTGCAATAGATGATGGCCAATGCAAGGCTCAGCACAGGGGCATTAATAAAACTCACACACATCTCTTTAGTACACCTGTTTGCTTTTTTGACAGTCTAATTTTCAAGCAAATGACAAAAAAAAAAACCTTGTTGAGTGACTGCAAGGTTTTAAAGTGATACAATATCCATTCAGCAAGTATTGGTTATGCTATAATAACAGAAGCTGTTTATCATCAGTGACCCCTGTGGGCTCTCATAACATTCATCACTAGTCAACACCGACCACATCCTTTGCTTATTGCCTTCATAAATCAACCTCAGCCATAGATTTGCTGCATGCAACTTTTGCGCAGTCACAGAGAGAAGTCTTCCCTTCTTTACTGTGCATTCTGCAAAATCATTTCAGCTTTAAAACTGCGTCAGTTGCATTTGCGGTTGGAAAAAAAAAACAATTTTAGGCAACTAGAAAGAACTCCAGGGACACTGAGACTCCACTACACCAAGAATGAAGAAAAAAGGTAAATATTTCCCCAGACAGAAAACTTCAAGGGACTTGTATCTCCGCAGGGAAGCCACATTAAACCAAGACTTTAAATTCGTTTCCTAACACAAAAGAAATGTGGAATCCTAAAAGAGTTTTTATTCATGCAAAATAAGATGTTGGAGGGGATGGTGCGTCTTCAATAAGATTACGTTTTTAAAAAAAAAAAATGGGACATGTGTGGATTACGGGCGCCCTCTTGTGGCACCTTTAATCACAACATGCATTTTAGGGAGGTGACCGTGAAACACTTCGGAGAAATATTTCCGCAAGTTTACCGCAGGATTTCACCAGTTGAATAACACGTATGCCCCCTGTAGCCAGGTTAACAAGTTAACCTGGGGTAGGGCTTATAGTATTATACTCACACTCACTGCTCTGGGAGTGTTATTAGCCTGGTTTGACACCGTTGCTCATTCAACTTGCATGGATACACTTATGCTGGAAGTCGCTCTGGATAAGAGCATCTGCTAAATGAATGTAATATAATGTAATGACTGGGGTCTGGAGGGAGAAAAACAGCTTCCTAATGGGACAGTAAGCCAGAACACAGCTCATTAAATGAGATCATACAGCGCTAATATTTTCAGGAGATGACACGATGCATTGTTTGTTAGTGAACGGCCCTCACGCCTGGAGGGCTGCAGGTCATAACCCTGGGCAAGACACTGCTGTAGGACACTTGAGGTAAACTAGCCTGAACTACTTCTGTGAATCCCGACTGGATACCGAATGGATAATAACGCAACATTAGCTATGTAAATCTCCTTGGGCAAAGGCCTCCACTAAGCATATAAATAATGTAAACAATGAGTACGCCATTAGGACACAAAATGCAACATAAGCATTAGCATAATCATAATCTTTAAATGACCCGACCCATTTGCATTCGCTTTGTGTGAAACAAACACTTGAATAATTCTTTCTTGTGCAAGTGTATTAACCTGCAAATGAAAAACACCCTTCTGGTAAATTTCACTGGGAGCTTACAGTATTACACAGTACCTGTAAAAAGTTTGGACACACCTAAGATAAGGGGAAATTTGCATTCAAAGACACTTTGATCTAAAGAATTTTTTTCATGCCTATGTTTGAACTTCTTTCCAGAAAATGATTTCATTTTAAAGAATATTTTTCGGCGATTATGAAGGAGAGCCTTCTCCACCTCTCCCTTGAACCTAATTGTTAATTGTTAATCACTTAATTGTGTACACCTGTGTTACTTTGTATGAGGACCAGCCTATTGGGTAGCAAGCCACACTTCGCTAGTTGAAGCCTGTGCTTGTTTTGTCTCTGCTGTCAGAGAAGGCTGGTTTCTTCATTTTTGGTTTGTTGCATTTTTAAATAAATTATTGGTTACTTTTAACCTTTTGTTCTTTTCTACTCATTTATGAGAGAAGCGTTGGCCAGCTTCTCTATAGCGATTTTGACAAATCTAAAATATGAGATATTTTTTGACTTGTTTATGACATTCGGTCATTGCACAGCATAATTTCATTTGTATTGTTTCGTAGTTTTAATTTCTTGACTATTATTCTAAAATGTGGAAAAATGGTAAAAAATAAAGAAGGAAAAGTCTGTCCAGACTTTTGACTGGTACTGTACATTTGAGAGGCCCCAAACAATATGAACCAATGAAACACCTTATTCTCCACAAACCAGCACTTTCATTGGTTTAAAACCCCAAAGTCATTTAGAGCAGCGTTTCCCAACCCTGCTCCTGAAGGCACACCGTCCTGCATATCTTCTATCTATCCCTGCTCTACCTACCTGACTGAACTCATCAGTGGCACTTTTGATTAGCTGAGCACACCTGATTTAGTCAAGCAGGAAGGATACATAGAAGATATGCAGGACAGTGTGCCTCCAGGAGCAGGGTTGGGAAACACGGATTTAGAGCATACGGTATCCCCTCCCATTATAGCCTCTCCCATCAAGTAACCCGGTTGGCTATGATCACCCAGTAACCCAGTAGCCACCTCCACCCTGCTGCACGCCCAGTCCTGTCCTGCCCCCCTGCTGGAGTTACATCCTCCCCCGCCTCCCATGACACCCCTGTCCTCCTTGATGTGATGTTTAAACACCAGATGATGCTGCTGTCAGTCACCTGTCACCAGCAGGCGGAAGAGCCTGCCTCGCTGCCGGTGCGTCAGACCCATGCAAATGTTCGCAAATGCCACGCTGTCGGATGGCGAATGTTCCTTCTGCTGGTGTGCTGAAGAGGCTTTCTGGTACAAGCCTGGTCTCATATAAGACCTAAGCTTCTCTGCATCTCTATACCTACAGCCTGAGAAGCTGAAGCATCTCTACAGCAAGACCTGTCAGCCTGAAGTATCTCTGCAGAAATGTCTAAGAAGCTGAACCATCTCTACACAAACAGCTGAGAAGCCTACTTTCCTGGACACCCTAATACAATACCCCATGATTCATATGAATGTTGACATATAACAATAATGACATTTTCAGGGATTTTTTAAAAAGAAAGGAGAAATTATTACTTATTTTTAAAAGATTCATGTTCAGGAGCCAATGCCAGTTATTGATATAATACATATAGATGCACACAAACGACCATAAAGTTCTGTACATATACGTAATCCTGTATGATGTAATATAATACATTTCCAACTGTGCTATGCTGTAGATGATACTCTCTGGAGTGCTGCTGTTACGTGTGCACCACTCCCTGAGTTCTGCTTGCCTTAAAGGCGCCACTGAGACAGAGAGAGAGATCCCCACTGGAACGCCCATCCTGACACGCACACACAGACCTCACAGCCCTTTCTAACAGCAGGGCTCTGACTGAAGGTCAGTTTTATCATACATTATTGATCCGCCTTTCTGTGTGGCTTTGTGTGTTTCGCACCTGACAGAACTGATCCACTGACACAGCAACGGAGCGCCACGCGTTGGTACAGTCCACACATTTAAGGCCGACCCTGCCGTTACGAGCATTCGGTACAAAAGTAACGGCTCCACAGCTGGACAATAAAATCAGTTTATGATTTCACAAATTACCTTTTGATACGCAGGCCAACTGGCCACAGGCTATTCTACACAATTAGCTCATTTTCAATATCCAATGTTCGATGAACGGACCAGATGGTTTCTGTAAAATACCGAATTAAATTAAAAGTCCTCTTTTTACATTATTATGCTCTATGGTCCACTCTGGCTTTTGGGAATCACAAACAACACGAATAATCATGCTTTTTTTTCTTTCTTTCTTTCTGTTTGTTGTCCACATCTCCAATCTGAAATTCTCATTACTCGCTTATAATGACACTCAGAGAAAAATGGGAAATGGCTGTAGTCTCATCCCTCATTAAGGACGCTGCGACTGGCAACTGGGAAAATATTAAAATCATCTCTGGCTGCATTAAAACTGTCAAACTACACTTCTTTGACCAGCAGTTCCTGTGCAAATCTATAACTTTCACATTGGAAATACCAACACATATCCAGCAAGATGAAAAGTAAGGAAGTGTCCAACTTTTCCAATTCTACGCGAGACTTATTCATACAGTAGCCACACATACAATGTGGTGAGGTGAGATCAACTTTGTCTTCTTCCCCGGTTTTTCTCCCTTGGTAAAAATGTTGGGTCTTGGGGGCATTGTTGTGGTCTTCGGCAAATAATTTGTAGTTCAATTCTATGTTCTTTTAGGAATACATGGCAGTTCAGGCAAGAGGTTTACATCGATAAAGCTAAACACACTTTGGTTTGAGAACTGGGTTTATGAGAACTGGGTTTGAGAACTGGGTTTATGAGAACTGGGTTTATGATCAGAGGTTTGCAGTTTCAATGAGCAAGCCTTTCTTCAAGAAATAACCAGCTGTCATAAACAGGTAATATAGAAAATTGTAATAAATATATCAATAAAAGCTATGCAATTGACCCCAGATAGTGGCCTCCACTGAGTTAATATAAGATGTAACGAGGCTAGTTTTTATAGCCAGTGTATTTCCTGAATAGTCTTTGAATCAGTATGATGTATGGCCATACGCATTGCCTGATAAGGCAATTAGCACTTATCCCAAATGGCCGCGGGCATTAGGGTAAGCTATGGCGCACTTCTTCATCTAGAATGCTGAATAACACATCTTCTAAATATCCATTAGGGACAGCACGGCCTGGTATGCAAATCTATGCAAATACAAGCAAACAAATTTAAAAGTAATCAAAGTTGTGGCGAAATTGTTTAAGATTTCAGTGAACCGGAAGAAATCGCGTTTGAACAAATTGCTTGCATTTGCCATAGTCACGGCACATTAGGTAAAAAATTTGACCGCAGCTGAAAGTCTTGAAGCGAATCAAAGAGCACAGTTTTGCCCTTTGAAACACTGTCCAAGACAACTTCTCTTGCAACAATAAACATGATATTGCCCTACACTTGAAACACGTCGATCTGGTAGCTAATGCAACCATGCTGGTGAAGGGTGAGGGGACCTAAGCCATCATTGCCGAGTTTCATTTATATGAAAGATAACTGATCTTTATGTACATAATTATTTCACTGAGTAAAACTGAAGATGCTTGAAGCAGTCTAAGTGTGACCCCTGAGATACACAATCCAAAAAGCATCTAAGATGTGAACCAATAGATTTAGAAAATACAACAGATCCAGAACCTGACCTTGTTTTCAGATTTGTAAACCGATTTGTAAAAGATTTTGTAAACTCAAAAGCAACTGTTCAATTTCAGCCCATTTTTCCGTGTTTTATTTTGTTTTTTAACGAGATATTTTGTGTTTCGTGAATTGTGACTGTAAGTGATGTAGATAAAATGCAGGAATGCGCCGCTGCATCGAGTCGAAGCCTTGCAAGACCATTTGGCTTTAATTAGCAGGATGAAAATCATGTGTTTATCTAATTGATTTCATTAAACCATAATCACAGCCCCTAATGCATCGCTGCGGTAATGAATTCCGTAACTAAACAAAATTAGGCGACCGCGTTTCACGGAATGCTAATGAAGGACGGCTAATTTCTTTCCGAGAGAGACAGAAAGGCGAGTTTGCGCAGACGACGGGCACACCGCGACAGCGCGCCAGCTCCTCTGAAGGCAGTCCGGACTGGCGTGCGCGTTTTCCGGAGGTCTTTCCGCCAGCCGCGGCTGGGCGCTCTTCAAACGGAGGCCTGCGATGGGGCGCCAGGCCCGGCGGCAATTAGCGCTGGCCCGCTTACCCGCGGTAGGAGCGCACCTGCGGCGGAGAGGGACCCACAGCTGCAGCGCTGAGCAGGCGAGAACCGCGATAAAACAGAATTCTGACGGCCCTGAAAAACAACGCTGCCAACCTGTTTGCGCGGGCTGAGAGGTGCCTGTTTTTGCCCAGTCACCGAGTGCAAGGCCGAGGAGGAGGCAGAGTGGAGAGCTCGTTAGAGACTTTACGCAGTCCGCGCACCTGTTGTTGGCAGATGTTTGCAGTCAACAGACACATCAGATCCGGCCTGTTGGGTTATCAATCACAGTTATGCATGTTTTGCCAAATGTTTGATCCAAGTTACTGCAGCTGCAGTAATCACCCAGAACTCCATAAAAGTGGTCTGGGTTCCCTCAGTGGTGGAATGAACTCCCCGTGGAGGTTAGGAAAGCGGAATCACTGGCCATCTTTCCGCGCAGACTGAAAACCACCTCTTCAGACTGTATCTCAGTTCCACCTCAATCCCCACCCCCTAACACCTGCTACTTGTAGCACTTGCTGTTTATTTTTTGCGTAGAATTGTGATTTGTTTTGGAGTCTGTGTTCTAGTGACTAGTGTATGGTAGTATACTTAGCTTCCCTTGTCTCATCAGATTGTTTCATTATTGTGGGAGCATTTGCTAAATGCATGTAATGTAATGGGTTCAAGAGCAGTGGCACTAAGCTCAACAGCCACTGTGTCCACTCAGGGACAGGGGCATGTCTGAAAACTGACCAATGCACATCATATTGTGATGTCATCTCCGGTGGCCATGTTAATCAGCAAGAACATGTTTTTCATTGGAGTTGGATTTGTGTGGCTCAGACTGAAACCATCCAACACAGTCTCATCTGCAATTGTCTGAAATGCATAAAAAATGTGCCTGCCCGCATTAAATGACATGTAATGTAATTGTAATTATGAAGCAGCAGTAATTGCAGAATGAAATTATGAATGATGAAATGACCTCCTATTTAAACCCAAAAAGTGAGGCTGCGTTGGAAGTCTGCGTGCGTGTCTTTTTGTCTGTGGATGGAGCCCCCTGAGGTGCCTCTCCTCCTACTGCCGGAGCCGTACGGTAGGGTTCAGTCCCTCCCTGCCCCGCCGGGCTATGGGAGAGGCAAGCCTAATTGAGCCGGTTCTCCGCGCGGCAGGACGTGTCGTGGTGATTTGTCTCCGCTCCCCCCCGGGAGAGGACGGCTCTCCGTATCGTCGTCTCGCAGAGAGTGTCTGCCGCGCGTAACGTTTCTGCGCGGGGTAACGCTCGACTCAACACTTTTCCTGCCGAAGAATCCCAGCATGCAAGCTTCCTCCATCAGAATTTCTGCTGCATTCCTACTCTTGAAAACAATTGCTGACCCTCCAGAAACATGGTGGAATAAGAGGTAGGCTCAGCACTCAGCACGGTGTAATGGCTCATACAACTGTCATTCCTAATGCCACAATAACACACATATGTGGAGAGGAGAGAGAAACAACCCAGAGTGTTAACAGGATTTGCAGATCCAGGGTGATTTACATAGCTCACAGCTGACATATTACACACTTTACATTACATTACATCACATGCATTTACCAGACACTCTTATCCAGAGCACCTTCCAGCACAATAAAACATGTCAGACAGTGCCAGACCAGGCTAACAACACAGACCAGTGGGTGTGAGCATAACACCATTCAAGACTTACCACAAGTTAACTTGTGCAACCTGACTAGGCAGTGGAGTACACTACAATACATCAGTTACGTACGCATCTTGGTAGTTACTGAAGCAAGTCATGTTCAGTACAATGCTGCCCATGGGTTACATTTCATTACACTTATTTAGGAGACTCTCTCATCCAGTGTGACTTCCAGCACGCAAGAACAGAAAGCGTGTTCATCCAATATACTTAGGAAGATACTTAAAGTTGTCCCATCAGATCCCTGTGTGACTGCTGCTGCTAGCTCCTGATCAAGACCTACCTATTTCTGTAACATTAAGGAGTCTTATCTGTCCTTGAAGGATTTGCCAAGCATCACATTCTCTATTTTCCTCGCTGCCAGGGAAGGCTCAGTTCAGGAAGTTATCGCCAGGCATTATTAATCGATTAGGGGAGAAAAGTTAAGGCGTTCACAGCTGTCAGGCTTTTCCGACCCCCCCCTACACGGCCCGATCCAATTTAGATTGCCTGACAGAAAGGGGGACGGGAGATTGACAGGGCCAAGGCCCTTATCTCCAGCTGGGAGTCAAGCGGGTTGATCTCTGGCAAAATTCACCATAATAACTGGGCCTGACGCAAAAACACTTTAATTGCCCCGTTACAAAATGGGGTTTGGAGTGTTTCGCTTTTTTTTTTCCAAGAGATCTGTCAAAAATAGAATACGCACTCAGAACATCTCAACAGTTTAACTGAGCTTTCACATTTTCTGTTTATTTACACATCGATTGAGAGCAATGCTCTATTAGTTCCAGTTAATGCCTTTCAAGTTTATAACGTTGTTTTTTTTTTGTTTTGATTTTTTTTTTTTTTTGTAAATGACTTTTTGGTACTGATTTGGTAAAGTGCCTGAGTGCTGAGGAGCTCCATTTGCTGGTATGAGAGGGGAGATTGAGAAAGCTGGCGTTAAACACCTGCTGTTGCGGGCCCTGGCGATGAGAGAGAGAGAGAGAGAGAGAGAGAGAGAGAGAGAGAGAGAGAGACAGCAGGCTACAGTCTCGTACGGAGAGGGGGAGAGTGTGGCAGCCGAGCAGCGCCGGGCCTGCAAGTGCGGCGCTCGCTCGAGCAGGTGTCCGCGACAACCGGCACCCGTTATTTCCACCACATGGGGTGTCGCTGGCGGGAAAAACGGCGCGACACCCGACCACGCACCCCCCCCGTCTGCCAACTGTTGACTGCAAGCAGCAGATGCAGCGCTGTCCTTTTCGGCGCATTTTGTCCAAAAACAGCAATATCTCATCACTTAATGTCGCCTTGGGATTGCGTTCAATGCTTAATCTTACTGCTTAATCTGCCTTCACCTGCATCTCGCGATGCTTTTCAGGTGTGAAGATTCAAATGACAACGGACGCGGGTTTTGGCCTCTGTCGTAATTTGTTTGCCTAGGAATGATCCCTCCTATGCTGACGAAACGACTGACAGCAGAAAGAGGAGTCATTTGTTTTCCGATGGTATATTTAGCAATTCGCTTCATTAATTCATCCCTTCACCTGGCAGGCGCTCTCACCCAGAATGACTTGCAGGGCCTGCATGGCTTGATACATTCGGCGCGGTGCGTGTCATTATAGGTGCGGGAACTGGGACACAGGTGCAGAACGCGGCGACACGTCAGTGATCAAGCGTCATGCTGAAAAAAAAAGGGGGCCAAGATATAAATGGTAAGTGCTAAGATTATGTGATCACAGGTTAGTGGGGAAAATGACTCTTGAGATCCAGCTGATAAACCACGCTTCTGCATTAGCCGTTTGCGCTCAGTAATATACCCTGCCAAAACAGGGCCATCGCCTGTTTGATGGCTGAAGTAACATGTAGGGGTGGCTGCTCATAGGTACATATAAGGCACTATTTCAGGCGTAAAAATGAATAAATTGACACACTGAGCTAAAGCCAAACAATTTTTAGACTTTGTTTTCCACCAGCGTTTCCGCATGCCACCCCGCCGTCCGTCTGTCTCTGGCCGTTGAACAGACGCAGAAAATGAGCGTGACCCAGTTAGCGAGTCTGACGGAGCTCCATCTTAAGAGCTGGAGCCACAGCTTCCTGTTCCATCACTCCTACGAAGTCTCGGTCGGGAGCGTTTTTTTTTTTTTTGGATTCATCTGAATGATGAATCCCTGCCATATTATATGTGTCCGATATTAGAAACTCACGAAGCAGCGATTTGCCATGAATCCCATGACTTTTAAATGAGGGCCCCTGTCTGGGGCGGGCGGCGAGCCACTGGGGAGACAGGAGGGGGGTGAGAGAACTCCCCTTTATCTGAAGCTGCTCTGGCTAGTTTAGCAGTGTTAGCAAACACGCCCATTTAAATAAGGGTCACCCATTACCATTACTCATCATTCTTTTCAAATGAATAAAACTGGCTTTAAGTTAAAAAAAAAATCCTCAATCTCGTAGCTCTGGCTGAATGATTTGTATGCTGTGTTTTTTGCAACTGAAATAATTTCATGTGAAGTGCCCAAACAAAATGATACCACATTTATATGAAAAAAAATTATGCCCATGGGTGACTGGCAGGCTGGTTGAGGACCATCATCAGTTTGAAGATGTTTCCTCCACAGCCTTGACTGCAGTTCTCTCATACCCTCTGCTCTGGCTCTTTACTGCAGACGGTACCAAAGCGCAAGGCCCAACAAAGATGCACATATATTGTATAAGAGCTGGTGAATCACATGGATTTTTATAGGTTCGCCCCTTTGTTCCTAGGCGTATGCGGAATACCCCTGGGAGCGCGCTGCTGGTTAAACGGATCCAGAGAACCCTCGGAGGCAGTTTTGCCGTTCGGTTGTCAAACAGCTGAATTGATCGCGAGGCCGCTTTTTTTATGTAGCGCAATACGCTCCACTGCACTTAAACGCAGCCTCCTGCTTTCTCTCGCGTTTCTCCTGCAGCTGTCCGAAGGCCATTCGCTTTTATTTTTTTCTCGTTTGTTGTTGTTTTAATAGATCTCTCTTTGATTCTTCACTCCTCTTGTTCTGTTCCTCCTGGATATCTGCAGTGAAAAGTCCAGCTCGCCTCCTTGACCGGCACGCTGGAATGAGCTGGGGCCATTATACTGACGCTAGCTTTAGCAATAAAGGCGGCTGTGGTTGTTGAAGAGGGGTCCGGCTGGGCAGAGAGCACTGTGCAACACGCATGTCTTTCCAGATCCACTGTCTTACTTGTGGCCATTAGTGCTCTGTGACTGATGGCTCTGACCTTTGCCTGGCAGCTGCTGACACGAGCGGCCCTCTGCGGCTGATATCGCCCCCTGGCTAACACTCTGATTATTTACAGACGCCGCAAAACACTGAACCATCATGCAGCGCCCAACCAGAAGCCCGTCCATGTTTTGGCAGACATCCAGTACAATGAACTTATTAAATAGGGCACACTCTACGCCAGTTCTCTGGAAAAAATCATGGGGTTTATCAGGGGTTTGCCTTGCACAGCTATCAGCCCACATGGAGCGTATATGTAATTGGAGCTTGACGCTTGTTTTAAGCTCTCTACGGGTAGAAATGAAATCAGGCATTTTCAATTACAGTAGCGCTGTGAATAGGAATCCACACCGGCGGCCAGACAATCAGTCCTGGCCAGGCAGTCGGTCTCGTTCTCGGGGGCACCTGGGAGGCATGTCCAGGCTTTACAGTGAGATTCGACTGGCTTTTGGCAACAAGACCTGTGCAGTGACTACATGAAGGGAAGGGAAGGTATGTATCAGTTTCTCCCTCACACACTGTAGCACATTAATCTGCAATGTCCAACGAACACACACGCCAAATGCATTGATGGATTCATCAGAGGTTCACTGTTGGAATCCCTGTTATTTGCAGTATTTACAGATCAATAACACATGCTTTGACATTTCTCCTATACGCCCTCTCACTGTACGATTACCGAAAGCCACACTGCTATCCTACCGGCAAATGAGACACAATGATACAGAAATATTATTTCCTGTAAAACTCAGTGATTTTGGAGACTGAAATTCTAAACTATAACTAAGATTATATTCACAATATGTAAAATTTAAACAGCCCAAAGCATTTTCATTGTGCTGCCCTGGTGATTTTTGGCATTTAATTTGTCAGCAACACTACTTCCAGTTCAACATGGAGCAATTAATCCAATGTTTTCAGAATCACACTTTACTTTGGACAAATATGAACGCACGGAAGATATTTTTGCAAAGTGAATAGTTTCTGTGAATGCAAATATGTGCATATGCACGTGTGCGTGCATATACATACATCTCCTTTATCTCTCAGAGATGAAGTTGGATTCAGCAGTCGGCTTGAGGACACCAACATGTTGAAGAGATGGTGTATCTCCGAAATATCTCCTTCTCTCAAACTCAAGCTCAAACTCAAATAAAAGAAGAGCAAAAAAGCCGGAGGTATTCATTGGAAACTACAATGAACAAAGACAATATCATGCATAAAAAAATCTATAAATCTATAAATATAAGTTCAGCACTAATCCACAACCTCTACTTTATCTGATTTCTTGTGTTTTACAAAGAACACATGTATATATAAAAGATTAATATCCTTTATTCAGCATATGCTCCCTACAAATCAAAAAATGGATGAGTATATTGCTGTAGAATAAACAAATCCCATTATGATCTTCTAAGGGCTTCACATTTGCAGAACTCTGATAATCTGTTACAGAGGTGCTGTGAGAAAAACACTCGGATGCCTTCAGCACATCCTGTTGGCCGTGGATCAATAGTTTTCATTCAGCAGGTTTTGAATGCTCTACACCTGCTTTATCTCACATGTTCCGATGCTTTTGAAAATAACCATGCTGTTTCACAGATGCAGGAAAGTGCACACAAGTGAACGCATACACACACACACACACACATGCGCACACAGCGGTGACATCAAATAAATCATTACAATGTACAAAAAAAAAACAAAAAAAAACTCAAGTGGTTTCCTGTTTTCAGGCTGAACCTGAATGCGGTGATTAGCAAAATTGAAGGATAACAGATTCTCATCGCCAGTAAGCACTCGTACGACACAATAGACATCTGGGGATACTTATGCCTTTTTAGCATATCACAGAGCTGTGTCCTTCACGAGCGGCCCTCGCTTCTTTAAGGTACTGAATTAATACGAACAACAGCTACCGCGTCGAGCAGCCGAGCGCACGTCCTCGGCGAGGCTCTGGACACAAAGAGAGACGGAGCGAGACCGGAAAACGACAGGCTCGTCCCGCTCCGGTCAGACCCCTTCAGAAAACCCGCATGCATATGCGTCCCAGTGATTGTGCCCCGCCGCATTAGCAAATGAAAAGAAGCTTGGGATTTAAATACGCACTCGGGTTCACTTTAATGGCTGGGAGGAGGGAGGGGCCCTGAGCCGTTAACCTGGGGGGGAGCGCGCATTCATAAACCTGAATGGACTCGGCCCGGGAAAGCGCTCGAGCGGACAGCTGCATTGGCGGCTGAGATGAAAAGCAGCGGTAAAAAAATCGGCTGGAAAGGAAACGGTGCGACGTTACAGTTTGCACAGTAAGGGCAGGTCTCGGAGGTCAGCTGGAGGAAAAGGGAGACTCAATGGTCATGCTAGCAGCAGCGGTGGTGGCTGGTCAGTCAAGTAGTCCAGTGCTGCTAACTGCACTAGCGGAGGTAGTGGTACAAGTGGCAGTTGTAGTGGTCATGGTAGTGACAGTTTTCCCACTAGCAGTACAGTTCCCCTACCTGCATTAGCATTGGTGGTAGTATTAGCAAAAGTAATAAAAAGAGCCGAATGACCTGTAGTGGAAGTAACCAGTGTCTTCATAGTGGACATGATGATTGTAGTGGCAGTCTTGTTTGCAAGGCTGACCCTCGGATGGAGCCACCCTTGCAACTTTGAGATTCTTAACTTCCCCTAAACATCTGTGTAAACCTGTATAAACAGACACTCTGTAAAAGCTAAGATATGGAATCTGTGGAGGTTTGTGTGGATAAAGGCATGTGTTGTGCAAATAAATAATGCTCTTTTTCATGAGACAGTAGTAATGCCATTCTAGCTGAGAGGGCTCCTGTTGCTGAGGACAACTGTAGCGTGCACAACCTTGCCATTGTCTGCGTTGTAAAGGAAGATACAATAAGCTGACAGCCTTTCCTGGATGAATCGTGCTCCTGCTTTTGAGTTATATAATGGTGGCTGCTGCCACCCCTGCTCCTAGCATCCTAGCAAGGCCCCACATCCACCCTGACAGCAGATTACCTCATGTCAAATCTGCATCATATTAACACAATGCTGCGGCCCACAAGAGCTTTTATGTTTCACAGAAAGGGGGCAACAGCGAGTTCAGGGTGGCTCTGTATCTGCAGAGAAAAACCTTACTTCAAACGTGAAATATGCACAACAAGCACCTTGCACTGGCCTTCACGGCTACCTCAACCATTCTGTGTGCGAGTCCTACAACTCTCCCAGAAAGATCACCAGTACACAACAATAGGCTTCTTCACAGGAGCGTCTTTAGTTTGATAAAGTGATGGCGGAGGGAGGCCAGCAGAAAAAAAAAAAACCCACAATGAGAGGCAGTCAGCAGCGTGTTTTTAAAAACAGCTTTGCTTTCATGTAATTAACACATGGGATGAAGGTTGCTAGTTTCACTGTACGCTGCACACGGTAATGAAAAATTAAATTGCATGTCATTCTAATTCTTGAATGAATCTGCGTTCAGCAATTACATGCCGGAGAAACGGTCTGTTCCTGTGTATTCACTCTGATTTAATATAATAAGGTATTGCATTGAACTTCCCTGTCTGTGGTAACTTTAACTCCTGTTTCGCTTTAAGAGAGCCTTAACCCTCAAACTGTCAGTAGATAGCTCTGTTTGACTATCTACTAACATTTTGTATTCCATACGACAATGACAGAAGACTTTAAAAAGCAGCACTGACTCTATTTTTCTGACATGATTTTTCTGTAAACCTGTAGAACTTTCTCCAAATGCACGTTACGGTGTGATTATGTTTAATATTAAACAGATACCACCACTCATAATAATAACTGTATTTACTCGTCAGGTGCTCTTAAGAAGAAGAAGGGCCAACATGGCCACCATGCAAACATCCACAGAGTGCATGCTGGACATTTTGTGACGATATCAAGCCGCTATCAAGATGAAGGCCGCATTAATAGCTGGGGAAATGCACCATGGGAGAAGAATTACATGAGTAAATTGATAAATTACTCTTTCATTTGGAGATATCTTTGTTTACCAGTACAGCTTGTGAAGTGAAAGTGCATTTGGCAAGCGCTACCATCAGAACCTCATCCTGATATGCTTTTAATTACCGGAGGAAGGGGGGGAAAGGAACACAATACATGATTTAATTTTACACTTCAATTAGCATATGCTATCTGCGAGGAGATTTGTTCTGCTTTATGGCAACGTTTAATTTTAGAAATATCAAATTCTGTTACCCTTGCTTCTTTACTGTGAAGATGTTGTTTTCAGAGAAATGCCGAGTCCCGTCTCAGAATCGAAACGCTCGTCTCATTCTGACAGGCTGGAAGCCTGACTGGCCGACCAACTAAGAAAACAACAGACCAACTTTATAAATTGCAACAATTCAGTCTCCTCTATTATCCTCCAAGCTTCTTATCACACCAGATAACTTCCTTTGCCCCGCTCATGAAGCTGCAAACATCTGAGGGCTTTTAATCTCTTTTCACTACACCTCCCATCATGCCTATCTTCGCTAGACAAGCTGTATTAAAGAGAGGGTCTTTCTCCTCATCTGCCCTCTCCTTATGCTTTCTACTTCCAAGATTTCCATTTTAACATTTACATTTACGTTGTTGGCGTCAAGTAGATGCTCTTATCTAGAGTGAAGTATAAGATAAGTATGTATAACATTGCATTTACATTGTTGACATCAAGTAGATGCTCTTATCTAGAGTGACATACAAGATGACTATGTACATTTACACTGTTGATATCAAGTACATTACATTACATTCTGAATGCCGAATGCTCTTATCCAGAGTGACTTCCAGCACAAAAGAACAGCAGTGCATCCATTCAAGCAGACGCTCTTATCCAGAGCGACGTACAAGATAAGTACACAGAACATTTCTTTTATACTGTTCACATCAAGTAGATGCTCTTATCCAGAGTGGCGTACAGGATGAGCAACGTTCCTTTTACATTGCTGACATCCACAAATACTCACCCTGCCCAACACACTTGTGCAACACAATATGACTGACAGGAGTGTACCATTCCAGAGCCTCCCTGGGTTAACGTTAATGTAACGGTACGATAATGTAATATCAATAATAGTTCTAATAATATTGTGGGCAAGTTGCTCAGCTAAACCTGTGGCACTTACATTTCTAAATCTATGTCTCCAGCTGGACTATAACAGGAAGCCTATCCCCCAAGCTGGCCATGCTCTCTGTCATCCAGTGACCTGACCAGCCCACACCGCTGCCCCCAGTCCGTACCCTGTCACTCATTCATGGCTTATATCCTAACTATGCGAACCCGTTTTTACACTTGCATCCTTCAAACCTGACGCCAATAGGTGATTTAAGGCTGTTTGTATATACTTCATTCATTCCATCCTTAATCCATGTATGTATCCTACACTACTCTTGTTTGTTGTATAACTACTGTTGTTTGGTATTTGCCGTCGTCACTTTGGCATTGTATGAAAGCACTGTGGAACCAGAATCAAATTCCTTGTATGTGTAGAGGCATGCTTGGCCAGTAAAGTCTGATATTGAATCTAACACATGTTGGCTTTTATGTGGCTTATTAATGTAGCAGTAGTTGCAGTTGTAGTAGACGTAATAGGACTACTGGTATCGTCATTATATTCAAGATTGCTGAAAATTAAAAGATACTAAAGTACGATACAAACAGCAAATAAGCAACCATAGTAAACCTAACAGTACCAACTAACACTAACAACTACCTAAAAACTATTGCAACACCAAGCTATAAGTACAATTATAAATAGATATCTCTCTCTGTATCAAGTGCATTATGAATCATAATTATCATCTGCTGACCATCAGCACAGGAACATATTAATATGTGTTGACACTGTGTGTGTGGCTGTCTCCCATGTACACCACAACATGGTATTAATTGTGTTTGAAAGCTTATGGTGGGAACACTTTAGTGTTTAGGAGAGATGCTTTCTGTATTTCATTTATAATCATTAAAAGCTGCATATTAGTCTACTGCTGGTTTACATTCATACAACCTATTACTGCTGGTTTACATTCGGTTCAACCTATTACGCAGGGAAAAAGACTCTGAGCATGCTAACAGGGTCCTGCATGCTAGCCTGCACTGATTAGCTTGCATACTGTAGCTCACCTATCATGTGATCACCAAGGGGAGATTTTAAAGAGCATTCTGGGCTGTTCTCTGGAAAACTGTCACTGTCACTTTGTGATCGTCAGTTAACATGTTCATGTTTTTTTTTTTTTTTTTTGCATTTTCAAACGGACAACCACTGATCATCAACGACCGGACAACCACTCATCAAAATGCTCTCTTTATCTGTGGGGAAATCCTAATGTGATAATTATGGTGTGGAATATAACATATGTAAACCTATCTGCAATATTTACATTTACATTTGCATTTATTTATTTAGCAGAAGCTTTTATCCAAAGCGATGTACAAAAGTGCATATAGTGGGCAAACAACAGGCACAAGGGCAAGATGTATACAGGTCATAGAATGCAGATGGTGCTGAAGCTGAGTGCAAGGTCAGTGTAGCGAGCCAGAACTAATCTGATCTAAAGTTACATATATCAAATACAGTCACTGGGACAATAAAGTGCTGCTATACTACCTAGGCAAAAATGTGCTACAAATACAACGTAAGAGATAGTGCTACAAGTATGAGCCAAGAATGTTAGATTTACAAGGTCAAATGGCAAGGGTGTCAGTCCAGGTAGAGTCTGAAGAGGTGTGTCTTCAGCCCACGTCTGAATAAGTAGTATAGTAGTATAAGTAGTATGGTGTATAGTGTAATAAGCAATATTATTTGATGACAATGACAGCATACATTCAGATCTACCTGGTTATTGAGACTTATTGTGCTAAGATGAGCTTTTCTGGAGGCTTCCTATGAATTCATTCACCAATCTATAGACCTGTTATGAACATTAATTTCTGCATGGAAAAGATAGTATTTGCTCAGCAGAATACCATTAGCATATCTTAATAACACCCCTTTATTACTGTATGACAGGCTTGTTGTATCTGTCCCCTGTATCTTTTTCATTTACTGCTTTTCGACAGAGTAATGTGCAATGGTGTAGCAGGAACTGTATGGTCCCAAACAAATTTCCTTATTTGCATACTGTACAATTGGGTGTCATCTAACACATAAAAGAATACGTGGGGCAATGCATAACATTTCCTCGTCCAGTTTTAATGGAACAGCTATTTCGCTGATTTGTCTTTTGGATACCCAAGTCATTAGTTTATATGGGAATGAATCGAATATACATAAGCCTACGCACATGAATACACTTGGCTGAATGTGGCTTATATAGAGACACATTGTTTCATAACCCAAAATAAGACTTGGAATTATCTGGGGCCTTTCTTCCCAGTAAGCTTTTGATAGTAGTTTTTTTTTTTTTTCATTTTATTACCTTCTTTCGCCGCGACTGACAGCTCGGAAATCAACCGGAGACCAAACTTAATGCGTCTGTTATTTCTCCCTCATTAATTACCGCGTCTCGTCGCCGGAACGCGGAGGAAAAGTGACAGCCGCGCTCACTGGCAGAGCTCGCAGACGAGATCGCCGGGCGGATAAGGGGAAACGGCGATCTCCATCTCGCAGGCAATATTTTCCCCCTCGGTTAGCCGCTTTGTTACTCCGCAGAAGGGAGTGAAACAAGACGAAGAAACACCCCTTTCATCTGTCTTCCCGAGCCGTGATGGAGCACCTGCGCCGGGCTTCTGTCGGGACACGCCGCGGTTTTATCTGGGCCCGCTGCCACCGTACAATGTATGAGAGGGCGATACTCTTTAAAGCGCTCAGAGATCGTAGACTTCGCTTTTGATCCGTGTCTGCTGGGATGATATCTAAATCAGAGTGACTTGTCAGTCTATCAATCATTTATGTACTCACAGAAGCATACGTATAAAAGTCGCTTCCTAACATTACAAGAGGTGATGTACCTGCAGGGATTGCATTGTATACTAATACAATTTATGCATCACTTAAAAAGCCATCAGGGTTAAGTCCTTGTCACTTGAATGTCACTAGCTCAACCAACTATTACTATATTCATTATTTAACAGCAATAAAGTAGAACGTGTTTGAAATGATTTTGTACATCACTGGAATGTTTTAATCCAGTTGAGAAAATTAAACCCATGGAAGGGTGTTTGGTTGAACAAGCAAAACATGACATTCCTCTATTGGTATAACCGTTTGGTACAACCATTTTTAAGGTGTCGCTAAATTCGTCCAGTCCCGGATAAATTCAGGGCCTTAAATCTACTGATATCAGAATGCAGCAAAGTATTTTCCCATAGGTGCCGATTGCATACCATAAGCAGATTACTGTCTTTAAAAGGGACAGTGTCATTAGAGAGGTCTCATTAGCCTTTTACCTGGCAGCGCAACCCTTCAAAAGATACCTCACCCTGGCAAATGCACTCGGCTCCGTGTGGAAAGCATCCAGCAGACAGACAGCCAAGACAGTGTGGGAAAGCCGGAGAATGGGAGCTGTAGGAGGCAGCAGCAGAGAGCGCTCTGTGATTAACCGTGTCCCCGGGAGATAAGCAGAGCACTCGGAAAGCGCAGATAAGGCAGGGAGGTACACAGCCGAGGAGGCTACACAGACCCAGTGTTCGGTAGCAATCACAAGCTCAGAAGGCCACCGATCCTCCACCAGCCTGCCACAGGGAGGTGTTCTGCCAGCTCTGTGACTGACAAACCCTTCAGATTTTACTCAAGTACCCGTGAGACTTTTCACATCTTAGAGATCCATCTCATCTAAAGGGACTGGCCATTCTTGACACCTGCCAGCGCTACGATACTAACACCCAATGGTAGGACGTCCTGTTTCCCAGGGACAGCCACGTTTCAGCGGTTTGATTGTTTAAATGGCTTCGCTGACAAGTGAGGTATGTGAGCAGTGTAGTCCACATTATCTCTTCAGTACTGAATCAATAGCTGAAGGTGGAGGGGGAAATGAGTCAGGACACTTTGCCAAGGGGTAATCTCTGTGTGAGGAACGTCTTTTCCATTTGCTGATCTCAGGGTCAGAATTTATATGGAACAGAGTGGCACTATGAGAAAATCAAACTCTCATAAATGTCTTCACCAAAGTAAAGCCCAGCGAGTGTTCAATTAAACAACTTATTTCCAGATAACTTTCCCAGAAAACATCAATGTGTTCAAAATTACAATTACATATGTCTAGCTCTACACATGTATGCACACACCCTTTACATAAATGTAATTTATACAGGCCAAACACAGTATATTACTTTGAACATATCGATACATGTTACAGGAAGTTATGCAGATTTCTTCAATAGCTCTGTACTGAAAAGACCCTCAGTGGTCTTGAGGTGGAGTGCTGAAGCTAACAAGATGGCTAGCCAATCCCGTGCCCGCCACACCCGGAACTCTCTCATTCCTAACTTGCATTGGTTGTCTCTGACAGGCAGGCGGGGGTGAACCCAGGATGTGGGTGGGTCTATAAACCCACGTTACCCAAGTCACAAGTGTGTCACTGGGGAGAGCGAGGTGTTTTGATTCGTTGCGGTGCGCCGCATGTTTGTCCCAATCGAACGGGGTTCTTCAAAGCCGGCAGCGGAGAAAGGGAGATATGAGTCACCTGGCTCTCTGTTTTCCCGGAGGGGCCCAGAATCTCTTTAGTCGGAAAACGTCAGCCTTGAATCACTTTCTCTAAACACCTGACAGAGAGAGAAAACACTGTCATTCTTTGACTGATGCTGCCAATGCATTCTGCAACACATAACAAGCCTCAGATATCAGAAAAGAGTGCAGTGTAAATCAAGACAGATTATGCTGACTGCTTTACTGTGCGTCTTGGCGTGGTCCTTTTCTCATCTTTTCTGTGTTTAGGAATCTCATTGAAATATCATTTCATGCAACTGTAAGCCTGCAATGTCTCCTGTAGGCGAGCTACCCCTCAGAAAAACAGGGTGTTAATATTTATGGATGAGGTCCAGGGACGTAAGTGAAGGTCATTATGAGACATCATTAGCTGGAGCGTGGCTGTTGAAATCCAGGCCTGGAGGGCCGCAATCGAGCAGCTCTTCAGCTCTGTTCAAAGCGCCGACACTCTCAGAAGTGGGAAAGAAGGCTCAATTGTTTAACTATGGGAAAGGAGAAAGGAAAAGGACTGTACTGAAAATGTAAATGTGAATATGCTGGTCCTTACTTTCACTATAGTATCTCTATGCTAAAGCTCTTCGTTTTGTTTCATGAGTGACTACATAAGGTACTTTGAAATCTCTCCATAGTTTTGGACCTTACCTGGTCTAGTCCTTGTATAAAGCTTTATATTCATAGCTTCATTTCCCCTCTTAGTGGACTGCGGCAAATGAGATTCACAAAAGTTGCTTTAAACCTCCATTGATCACTTAAATGCATAAATGCAGGTGATGTAACGGCAAAAAGAAATGAGGGACAGATGAGGTCTACTCTGCGTACACTAATCTGGTTTGTGTTATGCCTCTTAGTGGTGCATTAGCTTACCGCTAACAGGCAGAAGGCATGCGGACAGTTTCACAGTGCGCTCTGAGGGCTGAATGCAGACAGGAACAGCAAGAGCCGGGTGCATTTGGTTTCTGAAAGGAATATTTTAAGAAACATCAACATTTTAAAAACGTGTCTTAAATTTTTCTGGACAACCACCAATAAACGCTTCAAGGCTGATATGGAGATTGGGGGAAAAAAAAAAACTAGTTTGTAAGAGAGAAACTGCCAGTTACACTTTTTATTGCTCATGTATTAGAGAGTTGCTGCTGACATCAGAGCGACAAACAAATCATGGAAATAGAAACATGACACGAATTCCTTGCTGTTCTGTGGTACTGACTCGTTGCTGTACTGTCACACTGACTCCTTGCTGTTATGTGGTACTGACTCATTGCTACACTGTCACACTGACTACTTGCTGTTCTGTGGTACTGACTCATTGCTACACTGTGACACTGACTCCTTGCTGGTCTGTGGTACTGACTCCTTGCTGTTATGTGGTACTGACTCATTGCTAGACTGTGACACTGACTCCTTGCTGTTCTGTGGTACTGACTCATTGCTACATTGTCACACTGACTCCTTGCTGTTCTGTGGTACTGACACATTCTTACACTGTGACACTGACTCCTTGCTGTTCTGTGGTACTGACTCCCTGCTGTACTGTCACACTGACTCCTTGCTGTTATGTGGTACTGACTCATTGCTACACTGTGGCACTGACTCCTTGCTGGTCTGTGGTACTGACTCCTTGTTTCACTGTCACATTGCCTATTTGCTGCACTGTGACAGTGTCTTCTTGCATTATTACTTTGCTAATCTTAACATGTGGTTGCTCCCTAAAAGGCTACCAGTTCTCAGGGTTTCAGCCCCTGCTGCTTCCCAGAATGACCAACAGGTGTCCTCATAACATCCTGTCTGGGTTCCCGGCTGCTGCTTCCCAGGACTACCACCAGATGGCCTCACTTCCTGTTTTCTCCCTGTCTCAGTTAGTTACATGTGTTATACCTGTGTTGACTAGTTATTGTTATAACCTGTGTTTTCTGTTATTTAAGGTCTGCCCTGTGCCGTCCTTTTTGCTCAGTCTTGACTTGCCATGTCTTTTGTATGCACTCCCTTACCGAGCCTGCTTTTTCTCAAGCTTTCAGTAAAAGGAAACTTTTTTGGTTTTCTTGGAACCAACCTTTGTGTCTGAGTCATCTCTGCATTTGGGTTCACCCTGCTCTTCGTGACACCAGCAGTTCAAATAAAACCAATGGGACCTTGATATTTATTTTAAATTCTCTGGAAAGTGTCACTAAGTATCTGAAAAGGATGCGGGGGAAAGTGGGGCTCTTTCCTGTGTTACATGAAAGCCGCTGCTGCTGACATGTTAATAATATTCTGTTAGTGATTTCCTATCGACATGCTGAGGGCTAAAGGTCGTAGCCTTTGCAGAGTGATACAGTTTTTAGATCAATAAATGTGTTAATAAATCTGGTGAGCAGGTCTCTGGCCTGTGACGCAGACAGGGAACTTTAATTAAAGGTCTGAGGACTTTGGCTTGCTTTCAGATCTTAACAGTCCTTCAGTAGCAGATTTAATACAATTCCAATCTAGTTCAGATTCAGTAATCACATGTGGTCTAAAAGATTAAAAAATGACAGTCTCTTTTAATTATTTTGCAATTTAAATCACATTTTAATCATACTAATAAGGGTACCTAATTAATGAGGAGACCATAAACTCTGTGTGTTGTAGGTACAGTTGTAATACATCTCAGTAATTGGTTGGATAATAGCATGCATACTGAACAGCTATTTAATTCAGGCATTCTATAGCATACAATACAATCTTGCTGAGTGCAAGACAAACAGCTTTACTGCCAAGAAACTGTGCGCTTAGTGCACACCATTATGCGATTGCCTTACACATAATAAAAATCACATTATATATTAATTCAGCTAGATGTTTTGCTAAAGCAATTCAAGTGAAGTATCTTGCCCAAGAGCACAGCTAGCAGTGACCCATCTCGTATTTGAATGGCCAGCTCCCTAGTTGTGAAGCTAGTTTCCTGCCGCTGTCCGCACGGCAGAACTGCATGTGAACGCGTTATAGCCACGGGTATGGGGGGGTGTTCACTTACTTCTGCGGTGAATAACGGGGGCGACTCCAGCCTTCCGCATGCACAACAGCAGCAGTGCCCTCTCCGTAGTGCGTCAGACCTCGTCAGAAGGCCTCCCTGCGTTCCACTCACGGGCCGCTGTCCCCCTCCCTGAGGGATCTGGCCCGCTCACGTGGAAACGGACACACTCTGGAGCGCGGCCCCTGGGGATCGGGGATCACGGAGAGGGACGGGAATGGGGCGGAGTCACGGTGTGGTTTTCACTCAGGCAATGTGGGCGCGAGGGATCAAAAGCAGAGCTGGTTGTTTTGATGGGAGAGCACAGTGACTTTCGCAAGGAAGAACGGAACTTAACAGGCACGTGGGAATGTTCCCTCAGTCAGTAATTCGCCATCCTAGCTGTCATTTAACGTGTTTGTCTTATCGGAATGTCATTTGTTAAATATTGTGGAAAAAAACAGTATTTGAAGGTGAACCCGCTGGAAAGTGTTTTGTTGGATATACCGAGCACAAGACAGCAGCCCTTACATGGCTTACATATCTATCTTCGGCACGTCTGGCCAAACACTTTCCCTCTGTTTCCTCTTCTCGTAAACCATTCCAATTCATCTAATAGCAGAATAACAGTGGAGTTACAATGATCAGCCAGTTCTTCCCCCTTGTCAGGTTAGACCAGGGCTGGCCATTTTGTGCACAGCACAGGAGTCTGTATAAGTAATGTCACCTCAATTTCTGCCCTCTAACACCGACTACTTGTAGAATTTACTGTTTATTTTACGCGTAATATTGTGTTGTGTTTCTATGATTCTGTGATCCACTGACTGATGTTTGGTAGTATACTTGGCTTCCCTTGTCTGTAAGTTAACTTGAGGTAGAGCCTGAATAGTGATATGCTCACACTCACTGGTCTGGGAGTGTTGTTAGCCTGGTCTGACGCTGTTTCTCATTCAACTTGAATGGACACATTTCTATTCTATTGCGCTGGAAGTCGGTCTGGATAAAAAGGTCTCCTAAATGAATGTAATGTAATGTAATGTATTGTAATGTATGTAACATTCACTTCCTCTTTATGTGTAGCAGATAAATAACAGGTCTGATGCACATTTCACTGGCTTACTCCTGGTTGCATCTCTTCAGTCAGATCATCTGTATTCTCCTGTCAGCTTCCATGATGCAGGAAGCGCAAAAGTACTCCTCAGCTCCTTTTTGTGTGGGGTCACTCAGGGTGTCAAGATACCAGTACATGCCCATTGAGAAGAAACTTTCCCATGATCCTCTGTGACAATGGCTTGGCCCCCTCTTAAACCCCAGACAATCGGCACATTCACAGACAGTTTGGAGCTGTTTTGTCAAGTACAACTTTCTCTCTGTGCCCTTCTTGGTGCCCTTCCACCATTTCGGCAGCAAACCTCATTCATATCATCTCTTTCTTTTTTTAAATTAGCACAAAATGTGGAAAGCAGCTACATCTGAAATATGAATCTCCTCATCAGGCCTAATAAATATTTTACTTAAATAAGCAGCCAGATTAATGGTGCGCTGGCGTTTAAATTCAGTCGTTGGACCAGAGCTGTCATTAGATGGAGCCATTTTATGTCCCTGCTGTCCTGTGACATGAGTGGATAATTAAATTCCTTCTGACAGTCGTACCCTCAGGTCACTGTCTCCCACACTCAGCTTCCTGCATTTTGCTTGGATGGATTCTCCAGAGCTGCTGTGCCTTTAAGACCTCCGCCGCTGCGAAGTGCTGATGTAACAATGGCCCTTTGTATCCTACGGCAAACCATCAGGTGTGCCTACAGGGGTGCAACACCAGCTCCTTTTCAGATCCCACTGGGGAGGAGAAGACCGCTGTTGCTGACCTTGGTGCTGAAGCTGCCATCTGACAAATGACCCGACGGCCTCTTACCTTGAGTTTCCCGTCCCTTGCAAAGAGCGCGCCCGCTCTCCGGATTCCTCCAGTTACCGCCGACTCTTACAAAAAGAGCTGACCTCGGCTTTGTCTGCCTCTTCGGGTTCAAGGAAAACTGTGAGGCCCTGCACCAATGACAGGCAATCTCTGTGAGTCCTCTGGGATAGTGCAGAGGCAAAGACTTATCACTCAGTGAAACCGTGCTGCAGTGGAGGCTTACTCAACTGCTATTTGTCTCGGATCCAACTACTCATATTGCTCATATAGTTTTCAATACCACCATGTGAGTACAATGCTCTAAAAAGACACTACTACTACCAGTACTACTACTGCTGCTGCCACTAATAGTATTACTACTACTAGTAGTACTACTACTACTGCTACTACTACTACTAATAATAATAATAATAATAAAAAGAATGATAAGAAGCGATAGTATCCAATCATGGATGCAGACATACCCATAAAGACATAAAAAGATCGTAAAACTGAACTAAAGAAGTTCAAAGAAGGTTGTGTGACTGTCCACCACTCTTCAGTTTTGCTTTCAAATGATCACTTTCAAATGATTACACTCAATGCCGCAAGGATGACAAGTTTTCAATAACAATCCATTATGTCCTTCAGTGAAGCATGGATAAATTCAACTGACTGATGGTTTGAATGCATGTATGTACAGACATGTGTGCATGTGTGCATAAGCATGCACACACTTGTATATGTTTGTGTTGTGTGTAGCATGCAGCATTTTTTTCGGTGGTCTTTGTCTCAGAAAAGCCTTGTGTCTCCACCATACATCCACACAAATATATATAGTGTGCACTTTGAGGTTAAGTCATTCAAGGCAGACACTTGCAGGCAGAGGGGCAGTGCATAAAAGAGGGATTCTGTGACCATAGATAGATAGACCATTCTGATACCAAGAAAGCCTGAAGCTGGTGAGGGAGCAATTTAACAATAAAGTCCCAGAGCGAGGACTGTAAAATTCTATTTGAATGTAATCGCTGGGAGCCAAAACATCACCGAATGCTGAGGCTGATAAATCCAAGGACCAGTAACCTTTTTTAACATTTTTTTTATTTAGCGAAACGATTTTTATTAAGGAGCCAAGTTTCTGCTTCAGTTGTGCCGGAGAAGGTGAGAGTGGTATTTTGAATTCAGGACAGTGTAGTAATATCTTCTTTCTTCACTTTATGGAAACATTTACTGGGTTTGGGCATATATGTCGCCAGAGTGGGCTGTTTTCATGATGTATTTAGTTTGAGATGCCTTTGTGGATTTGAACTGAATGCTGTCAGACTAAGGAAGGGAGACTTGTGTAGAAAGGGGGCCTTTGAGTCACATTAAGTCAGCGAATTTGCGCAATAAACATTTAAAGCATAAACAATTTTTGAAGGGCTGTCCGATGCGGATCGAATCACTTTGGAAACCGTCCCTCTCAGTGACGTCTTTCATTTTTAATCTCGGGCGTCCAGATCCAACGCCGGAGAGCACCATTGCGGCTGTTCCGTCGAGGGTACGAGGGCAGGCAGGACTCCTTGTGTACATGGAATTTCTTCATGTGTAAAACACTCAGCTCGACTGCTGCTGATGGCTTCCTACGATAATCTCAGCAAAGACGGCATGACATTCTTCTTTTATAAATGTGCTAAACTGGGACTGCCTGTGTACAACAAATATATCCTCCGCAATATCTAATTACACAGATAATCGCATGAAATGAAAAAGGCTTGATTATTTTCAGAGCAGCATCAGAGATTTGATCTGACAGGATGTGAATTTGTATAAAAATTGTGACTCTGAACACTTAGTACTCGATTAAGCAAATCATTAGCGCCATATACTTGTAATCTTGTCCGTCACGCTTTGCTGAGATTTGCGGAGTCAAAATGGCAAGTGTTCCTTCATGGCTACCGAAAGATAAAGAGTCAGAGGAAACGAATCTGCAATCTTTTCAGGGCTGTGACTAATCCTAAAACGATCAAAAAATAACCAGACATGAGTGATGGACCACATGGTGCTTATTAATCCTATCACTCGCCCAATCCAGAGCATAGCAAAATAGCTCTGTTCCCATCCCTGACATGATTACCACCTTCAGCTCATGTCAAAAATACAACAGCTGGCGGGACTGAGAAACGCAGAAATACGTCTCCAATTTATGTTCAAACCATGAACCCGCGGCATAAATAGAGGAAGCCCAGCAGGGCTAATCCTACCTCGCTGGATGTGCCTAACAGGTGGCAATGGAGAGAGGCCATATCAAGCCCTTGCAGCCATTTAGCTCGAGTCCCCCATGGCTATGCGTTCAGACCCCTTCTGCTCCTTCTGTCCACAAAGTCACTCTGCCCTGTTATTTCTTCCCATGGTTTCTCATATCACTGTTACACCGACGACACTCAACTGTATCTCTCTTTTCCCTGTCTGACAGGTCTCACCACGCATTTTGGTATAGTGAGTTGATATATAATGACCCGAGGCTCACTTTGGCTAAGACTGAACTTTTCCATCTCCCAGCTAAATCCTCTCCCTTCCAGGACGTCACCAACACTCTAGAAACAGTGCTGTTTTAGCCTCCCAGATGAGCAAGAATCCCAGAGTGACACGTGATGATGACCCGACCTTTGTGGGCCACAGGCCAGCGGTTAATTGGAGCTCCAGATTCTTCCTGTGTAATACAAGAAGGTGCCCCTTCCTCACCATCTTCTCAATCCAGCTCTCAGTCAAAGCTCTGGTCTTCAACTACCGGGAGAATGGCAATCCTCCTTTGCTTGTATCCTTGCCTGTGTCATCAAATACTTGAAGGTCATTCAAGATGCTGCTGCTTTCTTGGCCCACAGTCTTCCCAAATACTCCCACGTCTCACCCTTTTTGATCTCGATCCACCAGCTACCAGAAACAGCTCGCTTCCACGTCAATATGCTGGTGCCGGCAGACTGGTTGCCAAGGGGAACACCTATCCCCTTATCTGCGATGATTATCAGACCCTACACACCAGCTAGGCCGCTCAGTTCTGCAGCTTCACAACGCCTGGCCACTGCTCCCCTTTGTAGTTGCCAGATCCTTTGAGCCCTTTAGCCCGAATCTGAAGCCCAGCCATGTCATCAGCCACCAATGATGAGGAGAAATTGGCTTTGTTCTAATGGGCGTAAGGGCAGGTATGTCAGTCCCATTCACTCGCTGCTGTGCCCTCCTGCCACCCGTAGTGCCCTCTACTGGCCTATGGGTGTGAATTCAGCGTGGATGTGGCCATCCTCCATTCAGTACTTACTTCGCCATGGTGCGCTGTTTGGCTTGCAGTACGAGCTCAAGCTACCGGCTGCATCCCAGTGTAATGGAGGACTGCACTAGTCCTGCTTCAGCACCCCTGTGAGCATGGGAAGGTTTAAGAAGATATGAGCTAAGCGCACAACTGGTGTTTCCAAAACTGAAAAAGGGCAAAACAGTCAAAAAGGTACTAAAATGTAACCGCTAAATGGCTCCATGCAAAAGTATAGTGAAGCCAGGGGTAGTGTTTAGCTGGACATACTGAGCATTCACGAATCAGCTCTGTACAGGTCGTCAAAATGGTGCATGTCCTGTGCACCTAACTAATCACACTCCATTCCATTTTCAAATGCTTAAAAATTCATGGCAAGCTCCGAACAGATACACACAGTTACATGACAACTGCAAAGTAAACTACAGATGTTTCAGACAAAGGCAGCCACTGCGCATGAGGTAAACTACAGATCCCACAACACTGCCCCATCGCTGCGGCATGTGTGGAACAGCTGCCGTATCGGCGAGCTCGATTAGACGTGCATCCAAGCGCGTGCGGAAGGTCTGTTTAAATTCTTGTGTCTCTAACATGGATACACTCCGATTCTCGCAGAGCTCAGTCAGACGCGCAAAGACAAATAGCCCGGGATTACTGGAGCAGGCTGCCTGAGCTCGGCCTGAACAATCTAAGAGTGTTCTCTGCTGCCGCTCCTCTGACTTCATTCAGAAAACTACGCTTAGAGACAACCTATAGCAGAGAAAATCCCATCATTTTCAACAGAACAAGACAGATGTTTGGAATAATTACAGTGCACGGTTTTAATGAGAATTATGTAAAATTGCTGTTATTATATGGTACTTGAATGTCCAAGACAAATAAACATATCCCTATATACTGTATAATGTAGAATAACTGTAATTTAGTTTACAATTAATTAGTGTAAGAATGCTTTTATTGAATAAGAAAAAAATCAGTTCTAACTGTAGTACATCTAGTACATGTAGTACATAAAGAAGCACTACAATTCCCCAATGGTTGCAGTTTTGATTCCCAGGTGAGGTACTGCCGCTGTAACCCAGGTACTCAACCCACATTGTTTTAGTAAATCGCCAGCCACATAAATGGCTAATAGGCTAAATGTAAGATATGTATGTAACATGCAGAGTGTATGTAACAAAGGCATCTGTAATCAAATAGAATTCCTAATCTCAGCTATGAATCAGCCCATCCTTGTCTCCTTGTTCCCTGGGGTATACCTGTCTTTATTAGGCTCTGAAGCACTGAAGCTGGTAGGGGAGGGAAAAGCCTGCATCACACACTCCAATATGGTGACCTCAGAGAGTAGGTCTGACCTTTGCTCATCCCTTCCAAGAGCCTGCTAATGGCATCACCAGGTTAGCTGTTAATATAAATAAGAGTGTGTATTAAACAAGTTTGTGTACAGGCAGTTATGCAAAATCAGTCAGATTTGATTTCATCCTTGCTTTAGGTCCCCCAAGGACAAAAAAGATATATATATATAAAAAGGGAATTTTCTCTGTTACTGGCTGCTAAATTCCTCAGAGACTTTTTCAGTTTCTCGGTGACACTCGTTCTCTGTCCGTGGGGACAGTTTAGAACACCCTATGTGGAATAGTGTACCTACACTCATTCTTATTTATTCTAGGAATGAGGAAATACTCAAATGACGGATTCTCAGAACGGACAACTAAGGAGAAGGTTTAGATGAGAAAAATAACTGGCTTTGTCTTAGAAGGAAAGTGGAGTTATTTCCGGTTCTTGGCTATTTGAGCTATTTTTTGGGTATGTAAGCCCACATAAACTGGGACCATAGACATTTTGTTGAAACAATACGTTAGATGTGATTCACATAGGACAACAACATTCCACAGAAAGTTCTTTTGTCTTATTTGAAGAGTTACCAGGAAACAAGTGGTACATTCTTTTTAACATCAAGGAACATGTCAATCACAGAATTACATAGTATAGACTTATTACTATCTCTAAATGGTACTGCAAGCTGTAAGGAAAGTGATAACCCACAGTCTCCAGCAGGTTCTATTTAGAGTACAGACACAAAACTTGAATTTTCCAGAGATGACATGTGAGTGGGTTATTATGTTTCTCCAGAACACTGTTCATTCCTCAGAGCAGTTAGCTTTTCCTTAGAGTTGCAGTGCATCAACCTCCTCCAAGCCCCAATGCCATTACAATGGTTTTAATTATGCATGCTTCCTTGTAGTATCCAATTACTATAATGTGACAAAAAATGTATCTCATATTTTCTAGCTTAATATCTGTCATTACAGTTGGAAAAATGGGAACGTTTGCAAAGAACATCTTAGTTCATCTCCAGTTCAGCAGAAATGCACTTCCATCGCTGAAGAGGTCTGTGGGTGAGACAATGCACCCGATAATGTGAGCCTGTTCATTACAGAGTATATTTATGAATTCCAGCTCAACAAAAAGGGCTATTCAATGCAACACAATGAGCTTTTACCAACAACTTCAAGCAAGGTCAATTCCTCTATGTATGTTGCTAGGGCAACATTACACATTATGATTGTATTAAAAAAAATACAAAAGGAAAAAAACAAGGAAATCTCAGAAAAATAATGTCTGCTAAGCTCTGGCTATTCAAAGCCTTGGCCATTCTTGCATCATACTTGAATTGCACTGAACAGTGGCCTAAGTTTGTTGCCCCAAAGAGTTTTTGTTTGGCAGTCTGGACTTTTCTCCTGACAGAAGTGTCCAGGTTCGGGTTTGCGAGCGGAGGTGTGGGCATAAACAGAGGGCTGAGAGAGCTTTGGATGGAAGCACTGTTTCGCAGTCTCCTGTCTGCCTGTGATTTGGGATGATGGCGGGACTCCCGTCGCTCCTTTGAAGCACGCAGCCGCCCCCGTACGCAGGCAGCTAACATACATCCCAAAGCACTGCTGAGACAAAGACAAAGGCCCCATTTCCTCAGGCTCAGAAATCCAACTCTGCTGCGTCTTTGAGCAGTGGTTTTACCTTTTTCACCCCACTATCCAGGGGAAAACATTTCTCTTAAAAGACATGACATACAAAATGTATTTAATCCCCATATGTTTTGCCTTTATCTGCCTGTATAACTGTGAATACTGAATTTAAGCAACTGTCCCTTTAAATGATACTTAACCATTATCTGCTTGGTGGGTGCTGAAGTGAACGAGAAGTGCTGTGCACAGTACGTAGTGAAATAAGAGGTAGACTGGCTTAAATTTGGTGTCCCAAACCTAAGGAAAAAACACTCTGTGGTTAGGAAGTATATGACAGGTCGAGTGGTGCAGGCTGTTCACATGTTCCACTGCAAATAGCTCCAGCTCAAGACAACATATTACATTACACTATTACACTACTATATTACATTACACTACTATATTACACTACTACTGCATTACTGTTATTTAGCAGACACTTATCCAGAGCCACTTACATAGGTTACAATTATTTTACACGTTATCTATTTATACAGCTGGATATTTACTAAGGCTTACTGTGGGTTAAGTACCTTGCCCAAGGGAACAACAGCAGTGCCCCAGTGGGGAACCGAACTGGCAACCTTTCAGTTACAAGTCCTGCTCCTTAACCACTATGCCGCACAGTGGCTTGGCGGGCGGCACGAGGGCCAATGAGGTGTGGACGTCCGCCGCACTGCACTTACACAATGGGTGTGATGGGGCTTGCTCAGTTTTCCTTTCACTATTCTGATTTCAGCAAGCTGATTTCCCTGCAAGCATTTGTCTCTCATTGGAGCACACACACTTCCTTCATTTAAATCAATATGGGACTCATACAAGAAACAGCCACCACAGTGGATAACCAAGACATTCATTCTGCTTTGTTCGTATTATTCTACTTGCACAACATAATTTCCAGTCATAGATAGTTTAAATACCTTATATATGTGTTGTGTGTGTTTCAGGCAGCTGATACCACAGATGTATCTCCTCCTAACACAGAGACACTGCTGAGGATATTCTTATAATGTGATAGCCATATTAAATAACAGAAAATTGAAAGTGAAGGCTCATGAGTGATTTGTTACAGGCAGATTCTAAGCCCTTTGGCCGAATGTTTGCACCTGCAGACACTTATGAGTATGTGAAGGAGAGCCTTCACCTGCCCTAGAAAATGAATGTTCATTGTTAGGTTGTGTAGATGAAATGTTAAATGTCCAAGGGCCCTTTGTTATCTATATGATTCAAACCTCCCAATAACAGATCTTATTTTCATATCTTAGTCCAAAGCCTGTTAATTGTTTGCATGTTTGTAATTTGTCTGGGAACCAGCCCACTGGTTAACAAGCCACACCTGCCTAATTAAAGGCCTATTCAATACAGGTGTGTAGGTGGAGAGAGGAGGTTCATTTTGTTCCTGCTGACTGCTTGCTTTGGCAGGTTTCTTTGTTTGCAGACGTTTAAAATAAATTATTGTTTTTGAATGCTTGCTCTTTCTGTTCTGCTCATTTTCATGGGAGACGTTTTGGCCAGCGTCTCCACAGGGTAACTCAGATAGCATCAGAGGGATGAGGCCATCCTCCATTTGATGTCTATGCCTGGTGCACTATGGGACTTGTAGTGTGATGCACTATGTGTACGTGTGTATTGGGCTGCATTTATCTTTCTCAGTGATCCTGCGTGAGCTCAGAAACAATGGGACAAGGTACAACTGATGACTACAAGAGTCAGGTGAAAAAGACAAAAATGCAAAAACAGGAAATATTTTGCTGGTAATTTGTATCAGTTGGTATCCAAGTAATAAGTCAATAAGTCAATAACCATTAAACTCAGCAGTCCTTAAGACTCCCTCCAGGATGCTATTAGCCAATAGTACCATCAACATGTTTCAGAAAGAATAGGAACACCACATGCAAATATTAGCAACCACTGAAATGACTAATCCACACAATAGGGCATTTACTGTAATAAACACATACACTTTATTAATGCTCATAACAAACTACATAATGACAATCTGGAGTTTACTGTAATGCAGGAACAACACATTTTCATTCCACACACAATGTACTTCACAGTACGGTGTGGGTGTTTTCCATTGGGCCTGAGAGACTACAGTACTTTCATATTGAAAAGGGTAGAGTGCCATCTGGAAAAATTACATTTTCTATGCATCGTTTAGAGGTTTTTCTCCTCTGCTTCATGTAAAGTGTCAGTCATGTATGTGTAATTACAGTACATTGTAAGTAGTTAATAACCACTGCGTAACAGCTTCACAGCAGTTCCACACCACTGGCTTGGAGATCCCCTGTACTTACATACAGCAGTGCACAGCACCGTCTCCGGGGACTGTTCCATGATGCACTGGAGGAGTTTAGAATTCATATGTCGCCCACCAGCTCATTTCAGCTCGGCGGCTCTCCTGTTCGGATTCCTTTTTTTAAGGCCACCTCTTTTGTAAGGTCACCTGTGGAGCAGGGAGAAAGGGTTTCCGCGGGAGGCTTTCTGAAAGGGTCAGCAGCGGGGTTGGCCCCATTTTATTTTTACAGCCATGTGAATGCGAGAAAGGACGGGCAGCTGGCAATCAAAGGAATCTCATTCACACAGCCTGCCCAGGCAGGTCATAAGATACAGGTACATGTGCTGATTGTATGTATTGTATGTACCGACTGAAAAATGAATTGATTTAGGGAGCGAGGATGTCATTATTAAGGGTTACAGTTAGGATTGGGGGATCAACACTGCATAGTATTTCAAAAAAGTCTATATATAGAGATAAATTGTAACATGGTGTGTAAGCAAAAGAAGTAAATTTTGCCCCTCGTTTTAAAAATGAAACAGTAGAATATACAGTAACAATATGAAATTAATTCCTATTACTTTTTTATTTTAATCACATTTATCATCAATTCCTAAGTGGCATAAACATTTGGTGTATTTTGTGTGTATTTTTGGTACATTTTCATTTGTATTTCTTTACCAGCACTTTAACAGATAAAACAACCTACACCTAATTATAAGTAACAAAACTCTTTACAAATCAGATCAGAGAAAAAAGACTAGATCTTTGTGTGTGTGTGTGTGAAAAGGCAGTAGTGTAAAGGGGATGTGTACACATTGCATTCTTTACATTACCTCACATTACATTACGTTCATTTAACAGCAGAAGAGAACAAAAGTGTATCCATCCAGGTTATATGAGCCACAGTGCCAGACCTCGTTAACAACTATGCCAGATCAGCAAATGCATACACAACACCATTCAAACATCAACACCAGTCAACTTGTGTTAGTGTGAGACTAAGACAACCTAGAAACAGTCCCTGTCAAACTGTGATTATCATGTGTGAAGGACCTTAAGTTCAACACTTAACATCTTCATTGAAGTCAAAAATATTTAGGTTTATAGTGGGTTAAAATGACAAATATGGCTAGACTGAATGGCCTTTTCTTTTCATTAAACTTCTTATGTTACGCAATGGACCTAACTGGATTCTCACAACACAGTTAGTTCTTCACTGGTATACAGACGTAGTATTGATGTAATTAGTACTTAAAATATGCCATGTAAGGGCCATTCTTTTGGTCTGTACATTACATTACATTGCATTACATTATTAGCATTTAGCATATGCTCTTACCCAGAGTGACTTACATCCATTTCAATTTTTACATATTACCCATTTAGATGACATGTAAAAAGGTAGGTACCTTGCCCAAGGGAAGAGCAGGAGCGATCCAGTGGGAAATCAAACCACCAAAGTTTCAGCTGCAAGTCCTGCTCCTAACCACTATGCTACACTGCTGCCCCTGTAACTGGCATTTCTCATTACATACTTTCCAGTTTCGTTTTATAATTTTCAGTTATTTCCTTTTTTCTTTTGGTAGAAATGCTTTCATCAGTTTCAATCTATTACTGTAGGTCTGTATGAAGTGATAATTCTAATGTAAACTAGGTGCTCTGTAATGAGACTGTGGTCTCAACTGTCCTTCCTCTTCCTTTACAACTGACAACTGGAACAACCTCACCACTAGCACACACCATGGGACACCTTCCGCTATTCCCATTTCAAAAAAGGCAATATCTCTACCATTACTGGTTATTCAGTAAAGGTTTGAGCCCATGTTCATCTAATGAACTGTCATCGCTCCAAAAGTAAGGATTTCTGACGCTGAGCCAGGACTAACGTCTGCCCATTGACTAATTAGAGTGTGTGCTCTTGGAATACACTGCATCTGAAACAATGCACAGTCTAATACTTTCTACCATTTTTCATGCATTCCTAAAAAGGAATGATTCAAGGGAGTCCATTTACAAACTTAGTGACAGGCTGATTGTGTAGTCAGTCAGTTCAAAGGAAAAACCTATACATACATCTTGGATGGAAAATTGAACATGATTTTTTTTTTTTTATTTGATTATAGAACATCCACAGAGAGAGCCAATGCTGAGAGTACTGTCAGAATGTTTTTATTTTTTATTAAAAATCTTACTTAAAACATATCGTGCCAACAAAACAGCTTAATTAGGAAGAGGGCTCATTCCAAATGAGTAATGTCAGCACACACAGCAGTGTCTATTCGGTCACAGTACAGTCGATTGCTCATTTCCCTGGCAAGCTATTTCAGTTCAAAAGTGTTACTAGTATATTGGGCTAAAACACTTACATTAAATTATTGCAATTTGGCAGATACTCTCTTCCAGAGTGACTGACGGTTTAATCCATTCGTACAGCTGGTTATTGAGGCACATATGGGTTAAGTATCTTGCCCAAGGGTACAACAGCTGTGTCCCTGTGGGGACTCAAACCAGCAACTTTTTGCTTATGAATCCTGCTCCTTACCACTGTGCCACACTACTGTATACAGAACACTTACATTTCCTCTGAAACAATTTGCAGTATTTTTTTAAATGACATTGAAAAGATGTCAGGTAGGTTTCTGTTTGTACACACAGTTTGCACGTGCTTGGATTGTTTGTGGCGCTCGTTTTGAGTGGTATTTATTCCTTAACTTTTAGCTTCTGCGCTTGCATAAACAAATTTGCTGTAGACAGATATAAACCCACAGTGTACAGGCACCACAGGCAATGAATCACCCAGTGCTTCACACAGATAAGAACTAAACAGCTAAAAATGCGCCAAACTCAAGTCTCTTCTTTAGCTACTTATGCTAGAAAAATGGAGGATATTGAGTTTGTTTTCCAATGCAGTGTTCTGTAAAAGGTGCGGGAGGAAAAAAAAAGTGTGGGTTTGTGAAGCTCAGCACTATGTGCGAAAACCCTCCCCGTGTCTGAAGACTCCAAAGGGTGCTCTTGTGGCTCGACGTGCAAGCGATGTTGTCAGCAGCAGCTCCAAAGGTGCCACTAACGATGCGCCCGCCACTCGGTTCTAACACCTGTTTCATGTTTAATGGAGCCCGCGTGCCTCTGCTGAAGTAGAGAGGGTGCGTGCGTGTGTGTGTGTGTGTGAGTGAGCATCTCTGTGTTTCTGCGTGTGTACATCTCTATAATTCTTGGTCTATCTGTGTTTGTGTGTGTGCCTGTATGTGTGCCCGTATGTCTGTGTGAATATGCATCTCTGTGTTTCTGCGCGTGTGCGTGCGTGCGCTCGGCTGAGGAGAGAGCACTCAGAAGGTTAGTGGGGTGTGATGTGCCGGAAACTCGCCGACCTCAGTGCCAAACGAGGTTGAACCACCTCGCTCTGCTGCTTAATGAACTCCCTCTGCTCGTCTCAAGAAACGCACAAGCTTATCATTTACAACAAACACAATTTCACGAATGGCCGGCACCTGTGTGTGGGAGCCTGCCGCTCTGTGCATGCAACAACATAGAATTGACAATACAGAATGTAGCTACAAGACAAGCCTGTGACAGACTCATTCATATGAACACTGAGCTGCTGAACCCATACACAGCACCACACACACGAATAACACTATGTTAAGACGAGAGAAAAAACTTTGAAATATAAGCACAGTCTGTACGTGATCAGAGATGCAGCGTTACTAAAAAAGAATCAGACTGCAGTTCAGGGATAGAAGCAGAGCTCATGCTTATTCATTTGCTGAGCCTGCTCAAAGCGACAGGCTTTGGGGCCCTTCGCAATCCGCTCCTCGGCGAGAGATTAGGCCGCCACTTACCTGTCCCGCCAGCTCAGGTCGTCCTTCATGGAAATGGATGGCTTGTGAGGTCACCGCCTATTTTTACTTTCATGCAGAATTAAACAGTCTCTGTATTAGCCGAAAAAACTAATGTTCCTTTTGACAGGGAATGCAGAAACGGGTCAGACACCCCTCCCCCATAGCATAGCTGTTTGTGCTATCTTCCACTGCAAAATGAAGCCAAGTGTTTCTCACACTAGAGTATTAGTCAACATAAGCACTTAACTAACTTTAATGACAAAAACAGGCCTTTTAGCCCTGATAACGGGTATTAGTGTGGGTAAACGGCAGTGCAGCATAGTGGTAAGGAGCAGGACTTGTAACCAAAAGGTTGCCAGATTGATTCCCTTATGGGGCATTGCTATTGTAGCCTTTGGAAAGGTACTTAACCCAGAATTACCTTAGCTGTGTAAATATACAGGCTGTATAAATGGGTAACATGTAAAAATTTGTAACCTATGTTAGTTGCTGTGGATAAGTGTCTGCTAAATGCCAATAATGTAATGTATGTGTAATGTAAGCGAGTGGAGAGACTTGTTTTACATATTGGAAGCTGTTTTAAGTCAGTATTTTAAAGACAAGGCTGCTTATATGATGCCTTTTCTTTCTCTGTTATGTGTAGACAGGCTATAACATGACCCGTGCTCCACAGCTACTAGAGACATGGTGACAGCTAACAGGGCTTCCTTACTGCAAAGTCAGTCATGATTCATGTGCGATAAGCTGCACCCCGAGCAGAGAATGAGAGTGGGCTGACCCAATAAGTTGTGCACAGACACTGCGCATATCACCGTCCAACTGCAGAACTGCGCATTTCTAAACCTCAATGCGGGAAACAAGCTCAGCCCACTCCCCCATATCTCATTTACATACCCCCGGAGATAATCAAAGGAATGGTTCCCAGCACTTTGTGACAGCACTTTAAAGCAACATTGGGTATGCGGTCCAGTTGCAACCTCAGAACATGCTCAGAACAAGCCGTCTTAGGTATTGGCATTCAAGAGGTCAAACGTCACTGCCTAAAGATGACTTGGTCATGTTCTGAGGTTGCAACCAGACTGCATACCCAAGGTTGCTTTAAAAGAAAAAGAGGACACCCCAAGACCATTTGGCGGAGGACCATTGAGCAGGAACTGAAAGAAACAAATCTGTCCTGGGAGAGGCACAAGAGCTGCAAAAGACACGCAGAGTTGGAAGAGAATTGTGGATGCCTTACACTCCACAAGGAGCAAAGAGAATTATTGAGTGAATGACTCTGTGACAGAATGGCTTCAACACACCCTGAGTATTGGGCTCCCTTCTCCAATAAGAAGACTCACAGAACAGTTAGGCTGTTTTCTATGACCAGAGTCTGATCTAACAGTACGGGTGATAGGCACAAGGCTTTGCATCTCGGAGAAGAAGAAAGGTCTAGTGCGGACCGCTTCTGCTCCAGTGAGTAGAAAAGGCCTCTTTTTAGCACGGCTGACACCGGCTGTGATCCCGTATGATGTGGCGTGCTGTCGCTTGTCACAGCGAGTCGCTGCGTTTTCGCTGACACTAGCCCGGCCGCTGCCGCCGCTGCGCCTGTCACCGCGTACCGCACGATAGCCCCCCAACTCCATGACTCAGTGCGTCTGACTACACGCATTCGGCCTCTGAAGGCTTATTCTACTGACTGCATGGAAAATGAGATGGAAAAAAAAAATCTTACTCCACACACACAAAAAAAAATCCACCGGCCGTTGAATGGCTTAACATAGAGGTAATTTTGCGTTTCTATGGTAACACGATTAGATATCGTTTTAATTTTCACGTCTGAAAAGGCTTTTTTTCCCCCCTCTGGCCTGTAAAGGTGAACAATGATTGTCCTTTGCAATAAAACCAGGGGACGTTTTATATTTGAATGTATGGATTTTTTTAATGTTTTCATTGTGCTGTGAGGTTGAAATGTTCCTGTAAAAGTCAGGAAGAAAGACAAGTGAACATGACTGATGCAATAATTGTAACAGTAAGACAGCAAGAAAAATCAGAGAAGCTGTCATGGTTGTTCCAATGTTTGAAGTTTGAAGAAGTCTGATATTCCACAGCCATATATTTACTCAAATGTAAGTCACTCAGCAGTCTCCCCGACTAGGGCTTGTCCCCAGAACTTTCTGGTCACTCTTCCCATGACTTTCCTTATACACCATCCTGCTGAAACATTTACATTTGCCTTTACATTTATTCATTTGGCAGATGCTTTTATCCAAAGCGACTTACAAGTGAGGCAGTGTACAACACAAGCAAAAAGCCATATAAGGAGCGTACATCTGTAATGAACAGCAACTTCACTCTTTCTCAGGTCAGAAACATTTTCCTTCTCTCTGCTGCAAAACCTTCTTAACACATTTCCCTGGACTTCCCACAGGCAAGGCTATGTACGCTAACCTGGGTTTCTTTTGACGTCGGGCCTCAGTAGGGTTTCCCATGTTTGACAGAGACAGAAGTAACATGTTGTTTGCTAGCACACAACATCCAAGGGTTTGTTTTATATATGATTTACATAAATCTAATGTTGTGTTTTGTTTTGGGTCCAAAACAGGTTTTAAGAAAAAGAATGTCCAAACCTTGGCAACATAAATCACATCAAAATGCCAGCCAAAAATGTTAGCGGAAGAGATAAGTGGCCGTGCCGTGACAGAACCCAGCTAAAAGTAGCCAACATCCTTCACTTTCGAGAACACACAACAACCGAGTTTTGGCACAACCTGACAGGACGCTATTGAATCACTGCAGATTTTTGGCTAACGCTAGTACAGTAAAAATCTCTGTTCGACAAATGAGTCACAAAATATTCTGCCTCCCACACCACAAGCCGCAGTAAAGTAGTAAAAAAAAAACTGCCGTTTTCCTGCGAGTCCCCTGAGCTTTCTCTCCTAATGCAGTTTTCCCACTGGCCTTGATGGTCTCACTCAGCTCAAAATTGTTTTCATTCACACAAGCTAATGCAGTTGCAAAAACACACAAAAACAGCACAAAGGGAGATAGCTACAGTATTCCGGGGCTAATATTAGCTGCAAACTGCTCCTCTGTGTGCTTTCACACACCGTGTTAAGAGTGAGCTCCTTCTCCACCTCTCTGATCCCACTGTGTAACACACATTTGCTTATCTGCCCATAGCAAGCTCTTCTTGAGCCACGAGACACTTTGGGCTGTAAAATCTAATGAAAGAGAACAGCCTCTTAGGGAATTCATCATTCAAAATGGCAAGGTATTGATTAGTAACACATAAAAAAGGACAAAAGGCCCATATACCTTATCTTAACCCTCGAATGTACTTAAAACCTGAAGGAGACCTGTTTACGTAGATAACTACATTGGGAAATATGGGTGAGCATTAAAACATTGCCAGCCAAGGTTAGTGGGCAGTAAATTCCTCTGCAGAACATAATCAGTTCTATTCCCTTTACTGTCACTGTCATGGGCGATTCGACACAGCAATGACTCAACAGTTTCTGCCTGCAGGTCTTCATAATGGTGTGCTGAAACTGCAGAGGCCTGCTGATGCACTCGGATACAGCCTCGTCCATAATTCACTGCATGATAATGAAATTGATCATACATATCATACGTACCCAAGTGCAGTCTTAAATTTATAACTTTGTTTGTTGTGGAGGAAATTAAAATAGAGAGGTATTTGCATCTGCACCAACAGTCCTATTTGCGCCACGACTGTTCCAGTAAATGACAATATAAAATGGCAAAATGCGCAACATAACACATCGAACATATAACCATTTACTCATTGTAGCATATTGCCGTAATTAGTCTCAGGGTCTGTTGTCAAAAGATAAGATTCAATGGTCAGTGAAACAAAAACCACTGATGGCTTTTTTGGAGCAGGGAGGGGTCAGTGTGAAAGCTTCTGGTTTACCTTTCATGTGCACACAAACATGTACATGCTGTATAGATCAAGGTAGGCAACAGTAGGTATTAAAAAGCTGACTCCACAACCAAATTGGCCTAACAAAGGTCAAATTGGTTAAAGGTTAAAGGTCAAACCTGACTGCTGACAGGCTGACCTAGGGACAGCACCTCCCACCTGATCTTTTAGACTGCTGATATTTGAATTTAGTAACCATCATGAAGCACCAACAATCCTTCCAAAAAGAAGCCCCAGTAAAAAAGTATGAGCTCTGTGTGTTCACTGGGAGGAATGTCTCCTGTGGTACAAAAGCTGTCAGACAGTTTAAAGGGCCGCTTGGACTGGGCTCTGAAAAACATCAGTAGTTTGCATTACGAGGATCATTAATCATGTACTAAGTGGAACTTGAAAGTCCGGTTTTCTACAAAAACAGTCCCTGCTGAGCACCAGGGAAAGCATTTAGCTGGCCTTGCCAAGCACATCATATCACATTGGCCTGTATGAGGGCAATTTGTAACACCTTGGTACTGTACTTCCAGCCAAACGCTTTCACTTGGTTTCAACTTGCCCCAAAGAGCAACCCTAGGCCACTTTTAATAACACCACTAGGGAGGGGGTAAATGACCTAGATTCACAGCTACTGATTATCAAGACAACTGTTAGCACTTGCATTTCACAGCAAAGCGCCGGTCTCGCACAATGCCGAATCTATGTACTCAACAGACCCTAATAATCACGCAAAATAAAACCTTCAAATGAGGAACCAATGTAAAAGGAAGACAAAAAGAAGAAATGACATACTGGGACTACCCACCCCCCCCCCACCACCCCCACCCCCTAATACTGTGTGATAACAGCAGAACAACAAATAGAGCAGGTCTTGCCTTGAACGTGCACGACACAAACACCAGAACCAGAGTCTCTGCTTTATCCTTCCACCCAGTAAGTAACACCCAACAAACACAAGATGCATCCAAGGACGTTTCAGCTAACAATACCAAGGGGTAAGCAGCAGAAAGCACGGCCGAGGGCGTGTAATTAAAATGTTATTAAATGTTTTGTGACACGTTCTCTCTCGGGCGGGGGGGGGGGGGGGGGGGGGGGGGGCGCCGCGCCCCTGGATTTGTGACGGAGGCATCCGGGGTGAGGAAATGCCGCCAGCACGGCCCACGGTGATTAATAACCTGTAAATATCTAACCGGCTCAGGCCGTTCAGCATAAAACGGAAGCAGCGGGGCCCTTCTTTTAAACTTGCTTGTTCAAATGTGCTTGGGGATCCGGTGAACCGTGCGAGACAACTTGTTTTAAAAATAGATCCACATTCATATTTTCCATAAACAGATAACACCAGAGAAGGATATTGGATTCTTTACTTCAGAAAGCTTTGCTTTTTATTATCATCATTGAAAGTATAATACAAATATTCTCGGGCAAGACCTAGCTAAACAAGGAGAGAGCTGAGACATTAGTCTGCATATTTCTTGGGTATTTATTTCATCAATAAATTTAGTGGTGTCACTGAATCACTAAGTATTGTTTTTTTTATGTTTATGTCATTATGAATTCTTACGCAACAGACGCAAACTCAAACTTGAGTCTTTTTACCCCAGTACAGAACTACAAAAATGCTACCACAACACTTTCTCTCTCCACAGTGGAAAATTATCTGTTTGCACAGAGGAAGGCGCACCAATCACAATTCAGATCCAAAAACACGGCCACCTTTCGCTTCCCGATGGCCAGCTGTCCCCTCCCCCCCGCCGTGACGCAACACGCTGGCCTCTCCACAGCATGTGTGTGTGTGTGTGTGCATGACAGAGCGTGTGTGAGTGTGTGTGTGTGTGTCCTGTGTGTGCGTGCGAGCGCCACATTGGCATTTCTCCCCTGGGGACTGCGTCAGGCTGTGACGCGTTCATATTACAGTCACACCTCGCTATCCTCCGACGGCCCCTGACAGGAAAGGGGGAGGCCACATCTGTGTCGTGCGGGGCCCGAGAGTTACCGCGGTTATATCAATCCTATCAAAATCCCATCTAAAATAAATCACTCAGGCCCCGGGGCCCTGAGAGATAATTAAAACCCGTGATTAACGCCGCGGTGGCCTGAGAGATTGCGGTGTGAGGTGACATGACCTACAACTGTTGTGGCCGTCCACATTAAAAACACGCCAGCGTTAGTGTTGGGGCTACATTTTAACTCAATATTCAGGGACACATAACATTCTCCTCCTGTCACTGAAGCGTGTCGAAAAAGCTAAACAAGTGTCAAACAAATATAATGCATGCTGACGTTTGCCTAATCTCGTTGCTGATTTTTAAGTTCCGGAAAAAATGTTCCTCTGACCTTAACCTGATTCATTGTTGTACTGTTTTTTTTGGCTGACAGGCCTACATGGCCATTCTACAGATACAGCACTCTGATCAAGCAAGCATAATAATTAGTCTTATTCTAAATTTGGAGCCTCTCTGTTCCCGACTGGGTGGCGTGCCAGCGTTTTGAGCGGCCTTCCCTTTCCTCCTGCCCCTTCTCTGCCAGGCTCCTACACTTTGGCTGATTGCAGAGGACTTAAGAATCAAATCACCCCCCCCCCCCCAAAAGGCGCACCCCACCCCCCCTCCTCCTTGCTTTGAATGAGCTCTGGCAGCCGAGTCATGCAAAATGCCTCCGATGCCGAAAACCTCCCAGCCAGTGTTCATTATTGAGAACAGTTATGGCAGTCTTTCTGAAAGTTCGCTTGGAATAACAACTATTGAGGGAAAGGATTTTTTTTTCCATTTAGAACTTCTTTTTGGATGTTTATTGATGCCGAGATTTAAAAAAAAAAAAAAAAGTGAAGAGCAGGTGTTCTGCAAAGATTGAAAGATCAAAGCTGCATTTTCCTTTAGGTGGTAAAATATCTTCTTTTCACGCTCAGGGTTTGGATACCTGGCATTCCAGAAGTCGTTTTTTAAGAGTAAGACATCTAATAATGATGCATAACCTGAATCACAGCAATACTGTGCTCCCTCAAAAATAACTGAGCTTTGGCCATCTCTGCAGGTGTAAGCAGTTCTCTATAACCAATATAGGAAACAGGAGACATACTAAACAAACTAGACCCCACACAACTCTGCTGATTTTATAAAAAAAAATGAAATGGAATAGAAAACTGTTCCCTCACAAAACATTACACAAGACAGTCACTGCTTTTGGTAACAGTTTCTGTCGACACAAAATTTCTCCAAGGGCGTAGATTTGCATATGGACGGTAGGGACATGTCCCTACCAATATTGGTGCGAACTCGTTCACGTTATCTTTGGAGTGAAGTCACATTAGATAATTCCGATGTGCCCTCGGTTGTTGTGTCCCTACCAATGTTGCAACCAAACCTACGCCCTTGCCCTACATTTTTGTAAATGAGTCACTTATTAACACATAAATCCTTCATTGTGTAATACTATTTCCCAAATTCCCAAAGAGTAAGGGGCTCCTCAGAGTCCTGGCAAAATTCCCAGTCAGGTTCTTTCAAACTAGTACATGTAATAATTTCCCAATTTGACTGGCTAACAATTCCCTCCCTCTCCCGATCAGCTGACATGTGATCCAAAATGGATACCAGGTGAGTGGGAAACACTGGTGATGGTTGAGGTGAGTCACACCCTGTACACTGTAAAGTGACCTGAGATCCGTGAAAGGCGCTTTATAAATGCAACCACTGTTACAGTATGTCTGTGAGCATGTGTGATGAACAGGTGGTCTATTCTCTCTGTACATCTCACTGCATGAGTATGTCTGGGTGGCAGTGTAGCATAGTGGTTAAGGAGTCTCATAACTGAGAGGTTGCTGGTTCGATTCCCCACTGGGCCACTGTTGCTGTACCCTTGGGCAAGGTACTTAACTCACAATTACCTCAGTAAATATCCAGCTGCATAAATGGATAACATTGTAAAAACCTGTAATTGATGTAAGCCACTCTGGATAAAAGTGTCTGCTAAATGCCAGTAATGTAATGTCTGGAAAATAAGCGATCCATCCTGTTTGCATGCCTGCATGAGAAACGAGTGGTCCGTCCCATTTCAAATTTCCATATGAACAGGTGTATCTGTGGTTCTATTCTCTTTGACACTCATGCAGAGGGAGATTTCAAAGCCCATTAAGGTCCAATGATGGCAACAGAAGAAGTCCACACAGCAGGAACTTCGATCAATGTGGCAAGGGTCTGCTCTCTCTCACTGCGCTTGTTACAACAGCTGGCTTTCTTAAGTATTGGCTTCAATGAAAGGTCTCAGTCAGAACCGTCTCTTGCTGATTTGCATCCGCCGATGCTGAAAGAACAGAGCAGACAGTTAGTCTGTTTAAATCACTCAAACGGCGGGTCTCTTTTACCTGGTGGGATTTCCAAGTAAAAATTTTCTGATGTTGCACTTGAATTGGATGTCTACCGTTTTCTGTTCTTGACAGAACAGAAAATGGATTAGACACAATAGAAGAATAGTCATCTTATTCAGAACTTACTCAGTCAAGCAAATTTAAAAAGCATCTTTCTGAGGGACAAGCTGTTGTGTACGACAGTACAGTTTTCCACTGTAAGCTAATGGTGTTTCAATGAACCACTGTGCAGACCTCCAGTTATTGTGTCGGCTCCCAAAACGTAACACAAGCAACTAGTCTTTCCACACAGTATTTCCACGATTTCTTTACAGGAGGTGATATCACAGAAAAAACACAACCAGGGAAAACAATTAGGATCCATTACAATTGCATTACTGTATATTCTTATTTTGACTGATTATGTCTTGTGATTGATCACTTGAGCCCTCTACTAGATCTAACCCTGTTGCATATTATTCTCATATCTGAGTGTCAAAGCTAAGCATCTTTTCTCTAAGCATCTTTTCTTTCTTTTGCAACATTATCAAATGGCATTAGCTGTTCTTCCTGAATGAATGTGTGAGAAACAAATAGTTGCAAATGGATGGCTGAATATCATACAAAAGACTCCTAAATTGGGTATTGCAGTATTACACAATGTGATATATAATATTCATACATACAAATGTGTCACTAGCTTCCTTGAAACTTGCAATAATCCCCAATTTAAGAAGCTGGCAAAATTTATTACTTTAATTTATCAGTTAAACTTTATTTTTAAGGAATTGTACTCTCATATTCACAGTTCCCAGCAGATACATTTTTTAACTCTAGATGCGAATGTTTCTTTTAAACCTCTGGAATGTGTATCAGTGTTTCGAAAAAATTCACCCCCAAACTGAATTCTTAGGACTCAGCAAGTTTCTCAGAGGAACACTTTAAGATTCAGGAGAACATTATTAGGCACTATTTGTCCTGTTTGTCCTTTCTTACAACGCTCTAATTTATCATCCCTTTTTTCACGGGAAAGAAAAACACCTCACAAATAGCCTGTAAATTTTTTTTAGAAGCATAGTGCATTAAACAGGATCATTAAATCAAAGCTTGTGTCTCGTATCGCGATATTAAACATCAGCACAGTTTACATTTATTCATTTGGCAATTCATCCAAAGCAACTTACATAGGTTACAGTTCTTTACAATGTTATCCATTTATACAGCTGGATATTTACTGAGGCACCTGTGGGTTAAGTACCTTGTCCAAGGGTACAGCAGCAGTGTCCCAGCGGGGATTGAACCGGCAACCTTTCGGTTACAAGTCCTGCGCTTTAACCACTATGCTATACTGCCACCCATAAGTTTGCAGGATGTTTTAAATATGCATTTGGTTTACACCTGTACATTCTCAACAGAGGAAGCGCAGATGGACCAGACACATACGTCTGCTGGAGTGACCTTCTACGGTTCCAGTGCAACTACTCATGATGGGCTACACAATTATATGCTAATTCAGGAGCTCCTAGCATTCGGTGAAATTCGGTATCTACTTCGACACCATGCATTTGATAAAAAATCGCTTTTTGCATCCGCCCATCGGTTTCAAGACAATATTACAGCAGCTTATTAAGTGAGCTCAGATGAGGAGTTCAGCTGTAATTGGCAACTTTTACATTACAAGCTCCAGAGATAGCATTCAAGCTACCACGCCACTAATAACCCTGACCCATCTAGGAAGAGGTTTCATACCGACCTGTGGTATGTAAATGCCCTGGTAAAGTTATTTTAGGATGTATACTGTCATATCTTTATGTTTATCTCCACATGACCAGCACATAGCTCATATTGAGCTAGAGGCAGCCTGTGGAATCTGTACTCGAAAAGGGCAAGAATTATGGAATGAAATGAGTTATGGTTATCATGTGATTTAGTGACTTTTTGATATATGGTAGTGTACATATTGTATGTACTTAATGACTTCCCATAGCTTTCTAGACTGTGTGCTTTCAGATTAGCACAAGTACACTGACGTTGATGCTTACTGTGCATGCACTTGCTGGTCTCAATCACTGTTGCTCATATAACGTTAATGGATGCACTTATATTCTGTTGTGCTGGAAGAGTGTCAGCTAAATGCATGTAATGCAATGTAACAAAATGGTATTCCATGAATAGGTATTCCTTATCACAGTCAGCCTCATTTCTGTTAATTTCAAAGTGTCTGCATTCAGCATGAGAGCAAAGTAAAGTAAAATATAGAAGTCTGAAATCAGTGAAGAGAAAAACATGAATAATAAAAAAAAAGATTTCATGGGGCCTTGAGTTAACCAATAAAGCACCAACAACCACTGTAGGTCATTAATGGATGCAGAGATGTCTGGAATGTTGAACTCATTCACAGACTGCACATTCAAATTCAAAAGCATAAAAACACCAAACCAACTACAGAATCAAAGCTTATCTGCAGTAGCAATATAAAATCATTTTATCTCACAGATTCTCTTTACCACAACGAATTGTACAGTCTACTTGACAACTAACTGCAAAGATGTTTTAAGGTGTGTGCTTGACCTGAGAAAATATGAACAATTAGAGTAAAAAATGGCTAACGATTTCCCATCATGCAACGGGTTGCATATCCAGCTGTGTAGAACATAAATCTAATTCTGCAGAATATTCGCTGGGAACAAACATCCTCAAAGTGAGACTATTCTTTTCCAAAAATATCAAAAAATGAACTGCCACACTGGTGATGATAACAGTCACATTTCCCTTCCAGATAAAGTAACACCAAGGTACATCCACAACCTAAAGCTTCAAAGTTTTATTTACCATTTACCATTTTGTCATGGCCTGCCGTGCGTTTCTCCCCCAAAATGTCACAGATAAAGCCGGGAATGAATGTACTCAAAGGTCTGTAGCAGGCATCTACATGACTGAATGTCAGTGCTTGCTGGCAGGTTGGCACAGGGGCCTTTAACAGGTTTAAGGGGACTCTTGTGTCACTCTGTCCCATACTGGGGAGCCGTGCCGTCAAAGCAAGGAGAACACAGCAACTGAGAATACTGAAGGATACTGAAGCCATCCAAAAACAGTAACAGCCTGTCTTTTTAAATATGGATCAAAAGGTAAATCTAGCCTTACTGATATCTTAACACTTTACTTGAACAGGATGTGACATTCATAATACTTTAATAGGTTATGCATAATGCAGCATAAACGTTGTCACTATCATATATAAATGTCATAGCAGGAAATGTGAAATATGATGTTCTGCCACAGTTGCCGTGACGCTTATCATCATAAGTTTCATAACCTCACAGCAGCAGCCACAAGGTGATCGTACGAAAAGGAAATTCACCACCCTAATGGAAATCGACCAAAATAAACCGAAATGGGATTTTTCACCTAATAATTTCTGAATCCTGATTCATGCCTCTTGCAAACACAAATACAAACCATGTGATAATGGCATAACACAATGTAATGGCTACACAAGAGTGCAAAGCATACACCTTGGCTGAGCATAATAGAGAATGAAGACGGCCTGACACAGCAGCCTGCCTTACACAACACCATATTAGGTATCTCATATGGCCAGAAAACGATGCACAGAATGCCAAATCAATATTCACATCAGAGTCTGCTATGTGATGTGTAAGAACAAATGTATTATATTTCCCGCAGAGTCAAACTAAAACAATACGTTCTATTTGGAGTGTGGTTCGGTTCAGCCTTCAGCCCACTCTCTGCTGTTGCTCCCGAGGCAAGGCATTTAAATTCATAAAGGCAAGCAAAATATACATCGCTTTGCAAGGAAGCGCATCTCAGCGTGCTTATTTTAAACACCAGCGTAATCAGATTAGTATCTTCATGCAAATTGCTTTTTTTGTGCCATCACAGCTACACTAAGTCAAAATTCGGTGCCTAAAGCTTCATCCAAAAATTTATTTTAGTGGAACTATCAGCTTTCTCGTTTGTGTGAATCACCAAAATTATTCTAACCAGTATTATACTAACAGTCTGCAGTCTGTAGCGCTGTAAATAACTTCTCCTAATGTGTGTGTGTGTATGTGTGTGTGTGTGTGTGGGGAGAATGTGAATTCCAACTTTAGCATGGATGAGAAGAGTTCACAGACAAAAAGGCAGGAATAGGAGCCGAAAATCCTATCCACTTTCAAGTGCCTTTGAATGTCAAGCAGCCGGAGAGCACAGAGAGAGAGAGAGAGAGAGAGAGAGAGAGGGAGGGAGAGAGAAGGAGAGGGAGGGAGGGAGAGAGGGCCCTTTCTGGGCTCATATCTCTGCACAGCTCTTCCTGTTACAGGCTGTGTGTTTGAGAAGTGGAGGGTTGCTGTTTAAACGCACTATTGAGAGACCTGTCATCCAGCCTGCTTGGACAGCTCGCGTTTTCGTTCGTATCTCCGGGGTGAACTCGCAGCCTGTGTTTGGGGCTGACCTGGTAAGACTCCAGCGAGGCCCCTCTTCCAGAATGATTTCTTTGGCTGTGTCGAGTGGGGGGTTGTTTTTTTCTCTTTCTCTTTGTTCTGTTTTTTGGACTCGGCGGCGGACTTCGCCGGCGATCTTACGGCCGGACAAAAACGCACCTTGTTGCGCAGTTGTTTGGCTGTCTGGGAGAAGACGGGGGGATTTCAGCGGAGAGGTGCAGGGTTTAACGAGCGCTGGAGCGCAGTAGCCGGGGTGGGCGGGGGGCCAGCTCACGCCAGGCCTGGCAGGACGGGTCTCTCCGGCCCTGTGTGCCACACCTCTCCCGCCCCTTCTGACACCTCGCCAGCTCCTTCGTGCCATTCATTCACAACGCTTACATCCACTGGGAAGCCATTAGTGTGTGTGTGTGTGTGTGTGTGTGTGTGTTAGTGAAGGTGTGTGTGTGTTTTTGCAAGATCATATCTAGCTGATGTCAGTCTGTGTGTTTTCTATAAGTTTAACAACACTGAACATCATTATGGTCTATAGGTTTTTTTTTTCCTGTTTCCTTATTGTGGAATCATTGTTTATTTAACACATACATTTACATTTACTCATTCTAGAGCTGATTCTCTACTACAATATTCAGCCAAGGATATGATCTGACCCTTAGACAAATGTGTACAGATAGGAGATTTTCTCACAGCATAGCAATCAGAAGGAAGCATTTAACACTTGATTCATAAGGTCATATGACACACGAGTATGCCCAGGACAGAACACCATGTCAGTAATGTTTGAGATGCACAGTGTCACCATTTCCAAAGCCCTGGGCATGACATTACCAAGGACAAAACCCACAACCTGCTGGTGTCAGGGCAACCAATACAGCTGCAGGGCCAGTGATGTGGCTTCTTTTCTACTGATACATATACGACCACAAAAGAGACCCAACGGTAGTGTGAACTATAAACACAAAGTTTTCTACAAAGACACTGACAACATAATCTCTGCAACGCGCAACAGCCAAAACGAAGTAATGTTACATTTACATTTATTCATTTGGCAGACACTTTTATACAAAGCAACTTACAAGTGAGGCAGAGAACAACATAAGCAAAAGCTAGACCCAGAGTAACAACATCAGAAGTGCTGCATGACCAAGTCTCAATAGTAGGCCAGATAGGTACAAGCTAGACAGTAGAAACTCAAGTACATTAAACCGTTAATTTTTTTAAAAGGAAAACAGTGTTTTTAAAGGAAAACTATGTTTGGCACATACAGAGTGCTCCTATTTGACATCCCTCTGTGATGGACAGGTGGACAGTTCCAGCCTTTGAGGTTCTTCTTGTGGTAGCTAACCTTTTAAAGGCAGCAGGAAATACATATCTGGAACAAAAGCTTCATTTAAAGCTTTAACAGGTAAAGGAAAACTACATGAAAGCTGGCTGTCCAATCCCACCCCTGATCTATGCTATTCAGGTTAATGCTAACCTAAAGGGGCTCAGATCAGCCGTACGTGGCTGTATTTTCCCACACAATGGTGTGAATCCCTTTCAGTTTTGCCCCTCTTTCTCCCCGGCTAGGCCTTCCTGTTGGCCTGCTATCTCCATGTTGTGGACGTGGTTGCGTGAGAGACACAGCATCGGTACGGTGCCAAACGCAGACAGGTGAAGCTAAGGCGTGAGCGCTGCGTGGAGGGCTTTGTAATTAGCCTGGATAATTAGCGAGCTGTGGAAAAGCGCTGCCGAGACGAGCCCGCCGCTGAGTGGACATCTGAGCCCCCCGCGCTGCGGAGCCAGGCCACCGCTCAGCACTCTGCCCCCAAGAGCAAACCACACGGCGGAAAATGACCGCTCAGCTCCGCCATATGCTTCACACGCAAACGCTCACCACACACTCTATCTCACGCACACACATACACACACACATACACACACACACACACACACGCACATACACACGCACACGGACAGGCACACACACACACGCGCACACACACACACACACACACACACACACACACACACTCTCTCTGTCTCTCTCTATCCATTACACACACACACTCTGTCTCTCTGTCACACACACAGATGCACAATCTCGCTATCTCTCTCTATCACACACACAACACACACTCTCTCTGTCTATCTATCACAACACATCATCTCACTGTCTCTCTCTGCCACCCTAGCTCATGTGCACATGTAGCAGGTGAAAGCTTCACTATTGTCTGAAAAACCCATTGTCTCTAAAAACTCAAACATAACGGCCCAGTAACAGGGCTGAAAATTTCCAATGGTAAGTCAGAGACTGCAGAGGCACCGGAGCTGAAACAGGCTTTAACTGTTACCGTTGTTATCCATCTCTGGCACTGCTTGACTCATTAGTGTGTGGAAGTACTGTAACAAAAAAAAAAGGAGCACAAGCTACATTACGTGGGCCAGTGCAGAGTGGAACAGCTGCCTTGCATCCCTCCCGCAAACATTACCTGTGACAGTTCCTTCAGAATTTCGAGGCCAGTCTGTGGGTTGGTCTGAAAAGCTGCTCACACGTTAATGACCAGAGCTGTGTCTGTGTGAAAACCGTCTGTTGGTGTGGAAGGCCTGTCAGTTATTTTAAAGCAGCTCAATTCCTTGAGGTGTACAGTTTGCGTCTGTGGTGTGAGTTACACTGCCCGGTCAAGCTGAACCTCAAACAGCTTGAGGCCTTTGTTTTTGCAAATTTATCCACAAAAGGAGAAACTCAAGGGCAGGACAGAGTGCAGGTTGTCTGAGTAGGAGATAAAGTGCTTGCCAAGAGAGCTTAACAATGGCAAAAGGGCACAATCCAACCATGGTTTCAGCATCACATTTCAAAACTGGTACCTGACCAACAGTCTGCATACATTAATTTTATTAATGTGCTACCTAATTAGTGTGCTACCTTAACTGTAGTTTCACAGTAGTCAGGAAGCACACACACACAACCACACACACACACACAGAGTGAATGTAAACTGGCAGCTAGCTTCTTCGGGCTCCGGCTCATAAGACTTGAACCCCCTTTTGTAAAAGATGACTTTGCAGGGGTGTGAATCCCTTGTTCTCGTCTCTCTAACCTCCCCCACAAGTTGACGCGAGAGACTTTGTTTTTGCATGGACGTAGCCTCATTGCCTCAAAGGTAACTGTGCAAATTGTGATCCCAAACATGCTTGTGAGTGGCCTGTCCCTCGAAAGTGCCGGGTTTAAAGACTGCCTTCGACACGGACGTGAGAGCCTCTCCTGTAATTGATCTGTTTCAAGCACTCTTTGAGATGAAGAGCATCTCATGAATGATACATAATTTTCTATCAAATCGAAGGATTAAATATGAAGGAACATGATAATGAACAGTGCTGCCAGCCCAGTTCTGAAATCCCGTGGACTTTTATAGAACCTGACAGCCGGCCAATTGCAGGTAAAATTCCCACCGATGAGGCCCGCTCTATCATTTGCATCTGTTAATAAAAGAAGACAGCATCCATATTTTCAATAACTATCTATTCAATAACCTGTGCTTCTGCCCGGTAGAACACTCCTCAGCTCATTTCTGCCTATATGACCACTTATTGTTTTATGATCTTTTCTGATATTTTAATGAAAGCGGAGGTAGCTGTTTGTGAAAGATGTGCTGTAGGGACCTTATACCGGTATCAACTCTAAATGCTTCACTTATTTCCATTTTGAGAGTGATTTCTTCTTTTCTGCCTTCTATAAAGACCAATCCATCTGGATTATGGACACGTTCTTTTAAAATAAATGAACTCTCAGATAATGTTCTTTAAAAAAGAACTTTTGGAAACCTGCATCTTAAAGTCTCCTCTACAGTCTGACGTTTTATTCACTATTTCCGTGTCTGTTTGGGGCTACTTTAAATGCATCTCTAGTAGAAATCTTCAACAGACTTGTTCCTTTTGTTAGAGGAAAAATAAGGGTGGCACTATCTAAGCTCCCAGAGTGATAGATCTCGACCTGGAGAATTAAATCATTTCCACACATGGCCCTAGTGGTGGAAGATAAGGAGCCACACTGATAGTCCCCTTTGCAATTAAAAACAAATTGTCATTCACTTATAAGAACGTATCAAATGTTATACTAGATAAAGAACAATGGCAGGGAGAAGTGAGGGATTACCATGACCTAAAGGTACTTAATTACCCTCTCTTGGCCTTATGAGCTTTAATGACAAAGATGGAGAAAAGGGCCAACAAACTGTTTCAGAAGTACATGATATTCAAGTTAAACTCCCATTCATCCTCTCTTTTATGTTTGTGTGTGTGTGTTTGTGTATGTGTGTGTGGTAGAGGAAGTGTTATGCACATTAAATATTCAGTCGCGGAGAAACTACAGCTTTGTTGCTCTGATGGATGGGAAAGAATCCGTGTGCAGTATGTCCAATCCACTAAGACAAGCAGGGCAATAATGCGGCTGTTGAAGGTGGCGGTGCTGGCAGCATTCTTGCCACTCTCAAAACATATTTTCCCATCCACACCAACCTACACTTCAAAGGAGTCGCACAGTGTAGTTCAAACACTATACCATAAGGCCTTAAGGTATTCAGACGGATAATATGGAATATGAACACTTAGTAACACTTTGTGGACATTTGTCGGGCAATAATAAATAATAAATGTCTAAATATGAAAACTCATTACTTGACTTGAGCATTCACCCCTTTTGAAATTTGAATATTCAGAAGAGTACATCCAGCTCAGAGAGTTTTGGAATATATTCATCTCAGGAGGGTTCCAATAACAACAAACTGCCTCCCAACATTTGGGGGGAGAGTGTGAGGCTCCACTCGGGATCTTATGAGAAAAGCCTTCAACGGCGCCCTGAATTCAGCGTCATCTTGGACAGGTAATTCGGCTGCGACGCTGAGAGGAGAGTGGGTGTGAGCACAGCAGCTACATTGGGAGGGATGCCTTTATATGGCTGACAGACCGTCTGCTTCCTCACCATTTCCCCTTCTGAAGCCAGGCGTTTAGCGTGGACTGGCGGAGGCTGAATTCCCAAGCACGCCTTCTTAAGTCTGTAAATTATCAAGAGGCGGTCCTTTACCGTCCAAATGTTTCAAAAACATGATCCGTGGTGTTTCTATCCATAATACGCACATCCTTTGTTTCATTGGTAACTTCAGCTTCAGCATGAACTATGTGTAATAAACACACTACAAGAAAGGTAAGTTGTAACTGTTTTGATTAATGAGGTCATTTTGATCAAAATCCGTCTTAAGGGTGCAGAAGGAGAAATCTAAAATATTACATCTACTCCAGATAATTTTATAGTCGTTTCAAAATACATGTGCTGTCCAATTATTTCCTGTATGTAATCAATTAAATTTAATTCATGTCATTCACTTTCAAGTAGTTTGTTTATACTGTTAAATTCCTGCCCTCATGATATGCTACTACTTTACAGCAGCTAGTACATAGTATGCATGAATGAGTGAAATCCCACGGAATTTAGCTAGCAGGACCAAATCATCTCTGATTTATTTTGAAAGAGCTCTGTACCCTTTACTCTAAACTTGCTATATAGTTTATGGATTTCAGTAACAGTTTCATTTCTACAGGAGGTATGTCGCTGATTTAAACTGAATTACAGCATGAGTAAAAAGGTTAACACTAAATCTTGCAAGCATGTATCCCTGCTATTTGAAACCATTCTTCAACTTAATAAGTCAAAGTTGCAGATACTTTACAACTACGTAGGACAGAAAATGACTTCCAAGCAAAAATTACAGCAATACAATTACAGTAAATTTAAAATTATGGTTGACATTTATGAGGTTTTTCAATCAGAATCACCATCTAACTGGAACAGAACTGGACCTTTGCTGATTCTAACTTAAGCTCCATGCTGCAACCATACTGCATTAACAACAGTAGGGCAATATTCAATATTATTCTGTAACATTGCATAATGCCTTACGTTCTGAAAAATTTGTCATATACACAATTTTAAACTAGCTTTTTCCATATTGTCCTCAGCTGACCACTGAAGCAGGTTTTCAGTAGGTACCCTATAAGTTCAACCTTGTTTGCTTCTCCTGAGGTGACATTCTAGAACGCTCCTTACTTCCTGTGAACCTGGCCAGGCTATAGGCTACACACCACGGTATATACTATTTCACGGTGGTGTCCTGAGATGCCCCTGAGAAGCACGAGGGCTGGTTTTTGGTCAGAGAGAAAGTTCAGCGCTGTGTGTTTGAGCTGAGGTGTGGCCATGGGCTCATCTACACCCTGCTGGGCCCTTCTCCCACTGCCAGGGGTCCCAGCCCTGCTATCAGAGGTATTGGTGGGTGGAGGGTGGGGGGTGAGGACGCCTCGAGGCCCCCGGAGCCAGGGATCACCAGATGCCCTCTCCATGGGGGTAACGGCGATAAAATTAGGCGGAGCGGACCCAGCCGATCTGGCCCGCGGGCCGCCGCTGCAGGCGCCAAGGCTGTGTCTGATGCGTCACTGAGGTCGAACAGAGGGGCGGCACCTCGAGTGCATTTCGAAAGTTCGCGACTATTCAAGTGGACCAGTGACTTTTTGCGTTTTAAACCCTCCAAGCTAAACAGATGAGACTGAACTCCAGACGGAACGTGTATCATTATGCAAATTAATACTGCTCGACTGATTGCAGACAGCAAATTGGACATCCCCATCTGAACCTGTATTCAGTGTGGGCGTAAATCAACATAATGACATGATCTATGAGACTAACATGTATTTAACCAAATGAAATAAAGTAGCATTGCTCTCCTTTAGTCATAAGTGTTTAGCATAAAACACCCCTACATTCGCTGTATGTATTCATGAAATGCATTATTTATCAATTTTGGGGTTTTTTGGATCCCCTAGAATAACTTGCAAGGCTATCATGGCAAGGCCGAATATTTATATTGAGTGCTAAAACAGTTTAATATTGAACACATACCCCACCAGCAACAAAAAAGTACAAGCACAGGAAAATAATACCCAGTAACACTGATTCAACCTCAAAATGAAAAAATCAAAACCCATTAATATAATAGTGCAAACCCAATTTCCTTTGAGAGCAGCATGTCTATATTATTCAAATGTGCATACAGAGCCTAACAGTGTTGTGTGAAAACAATGTCACATGATACCACAGTGTTCGCAATGGTTTGTGATGTAGACATTGTCTTGCATCATACTGAAATACACATTGTGCTTAAAAATGATCTGTAATAGGGGTCTCAAGTACCTCAGCAGTGAAGGCGTTGGCTTTGAATGCAAACTGAGGCCTACGGCAGCCAGGGCAGGGGGTTGGTGGGTCAGCCAAAGCTTTATCCATCTCGTCGCTCACTAGTAATCTCACTGGCCAATCAGGGGCCCCAGTCTGCCTGTATAAATCTATGTGTCTTCATCTTACTTTCATGTCTGTGCAAGACTGGGGACTGCGTCCAGAAGACAGCATATGTTTGGCTGTGTTCTCCAATATCGTTAGAGGGGGCAGTAGCAATGAACAGCACATGATACACATAGGTATTTGAAAATGGGAGATAAAGAGGGAGAAAAGGATTGGGCTTTTAATTTAAACAAAAACAAATGTAAATGAATATATCCAAATTAAGACCTGTAACCATATGGTCAGAGGGAAAGCTTTTTAACAGAAAGGAGTCTCTCAGTTCATTTGGTGCCTTCTCCCAATTGCTTCTCCCATTAGTCAGAATGCACCCCTAGGACTGCAGACTTGCATAAAACTAATTTCAGCACACCCTTCACAGAGATAAGAGCTTTTCATTCATTGGCTTTAATTGAAACGCAGTTCATTGTGAAGCCATTTGAGATAAAAGGCGCCAAACTAAAACATAATCATCTCTGCACTCTCTATTAGTCTGTGTTAAGTACGGAACAGTTTGTTTTCTGCAAACGAGCAACACGACACAATGACAAAAGACTGGCTACGATGGATCTACCCAACACAAAGACCAGTGCTCCTTCCTCTCGTCTTGCGGCTATCCTACAGGCAAGATGCAGCACAAAAACACTGTTTAGTTATAAGTGATTCATAGAATCTCATTATGTAGACATGGCCTGTAAATTGGTTAAAAATAAGAGATGTATCATAATGGTGCTGGCTAATGCACTGCATAATAAACCACAGAAGAGGAAATTAGCAGTATAGCATAGTACTACAGAGCAAGACTTGTAACCCAAAGGTTGCTGGTTCAATTCCCCACTGGGGCACTGGTACTTAACCCAGACTTGCTTCAGTAGAATATCCAGCTGTATAAATGGATAATGTGTAAAGATTCTAACATATGTAAATTTCTCTGGATAAGAGTGTCTGCTAAATGACAATAATGTGAAATTATAAATAATTTTCTTTAAGAATCGAGATTCAAAAAACTTTATCTTCTATCACATAATGATAGAAAATTGTCTTGGGTTAGGGGCTCACAAACAACATACAAAACATACACCAATGAAAAACAACATTAAAAATCAAAGTTGAAAGCATTGAATCAGGGCTTCTGCTACCCAGCTACACATCTGTAGCGAATCAGCCTTATGCAGGTGAAGTACATCAGCCAATGGCTGGCTACCTAGCAGACAATAACAATTAACCATCCTTAAATTAAGAAGAGAGGATGGGATCTGTTATTTGGAAAGATGGAAAACGGAAAATTCATAAATGGAGAGGATGCTCAATTTACACACAATTTGCACGTTTAACATCGCATTATTGACAATTGGCAGATGCTCATTTCAGGACTGACTTACATAGGTTACATGTCATTTTTACATGTTACCCATTACACATATTTACTGAGGCAATCCTGGGTTAAGTACCTTGCCCAACGGCACAGCAGCAGTGTCCCAGCGGGGAATCGAATGCTCCTTACCACACAGCTACACTGCTGCAATAACAGTTTCAAATACAACTAACAAGTAACATTGTCAGCAATTTAGGTGAACACTCTCCTTCATATATATGTTCAAAGAAACCCACCTGTCTCAACAAAGACTGATGCGCACTTTCAAATTCAGACAGCGAGTGAAAAATCACCTAGTTTTAATTTGTGTGCCCCCGAGTTGTGAAACGAGCCACTGAAGTAGGCCAGATTGTGAACCAATCATGGCCACGTGCCGATCTGAATGTTTAACGCGACTCGGGCAGGAAGCGGCGACAGCGGAGATCACGACGGCGGTTTGGGACAGCCTCGGCACTCCGGGAGCTCGGCGGCACCCCCTTCCGATCGGCCCTCGGCGCGACGCCTCTCTCGTGTGTGTCGCGGCCGCTCCGTGTCTGCGGGCCGCTGGTTCCTGTCAGCCTCTCCATCCAGCTGCTTATGTCGCTGCCAATTCATTAGTTATTGACCACAGTGGCCTCGCTCATGAAACATTAACCGCCTCCCTGTGAATTATTGATTAATGATAGTGCAATATGCTGCAGCTGTTCAGGCAATCTGACAATGCAGCGCATCAATAAAACACAAGTGGCTACGGGGATCGATAGAGAGAGAAACGCCGCTCTGCCTGTGGGCCCGTTTTTAGGAATGCTCTCCTTATGAGGGGCTGCTGACGACGCAGGTGGAGTTAAAGTGGACTTCACCTGGAAACGGGGAAGCTGAACGGCAGTAATGACATACCGCTAGAGGGCCCGCCCCCTCCTTACTTAAACTAATACTGGAGAAATGGCTTAGAGAGTGCAGCGTGACTATGGAGAGAAACTGTTATTTCACTCGCTCATATTTTAATAGTATGTTTTAACTAATAACTAAACTTTCAATAACTAAAATTTCAAATCTATGGTTTCATGCACTTGAATCTCTACTACCTAGCTTGAACCTTGCCTGTTTGACTATTGAAACTTGGTCATGCAGCACTTCTAATATTGTTGACTCCTTTTATGGCTATTTGCTTGTGTTGTACTCTGCCTCACTTGTAAGTCGCTTTGGATAAAAGCATCTGCCAAATGAATAAATGTAAATGTAAATGTAATAAAGACAGTCTGTATCGTAGTAGGTGTTGTGTATTTCTTTGGAGGTCTTTAAGATGGCTGAAGTGTGCCAAGAGCTCTAGTGAGCAAGTAGAGCTTGTTGGCTGTTCTGAAGCCTTGACTGCTGTTCACACTGCAGTGAAACTCCAGTGAGTTGTCACTTTATCACCTCAAATTAACATTTTACTCTCTTGCACAAAAAAAAAAACATTTGGAAAGAGGACAGAAATGAGTGCAACAGTATCTACCAGTACCTGTTTTCTGGATGTAATTTGACATTATAAATCACAATTTAAACAGTGTCACCCACATGATGGGCCATGAGTCAATCACTACCTCAAATTGACAGAGGAAGGTAAAACATACACCATCACTGACATTAGTAACATTTGTAACTGCTGTAAGTAACAGTACAGTTACATAACTTCACTTACACTGAAGAGCTGGGACTGGGGTGAGGTTTATGGGTAGGCCTGGGGGGTTTGCAGGGGTTTATGGTTACAGGCAGTTTAATGAGATAACCCACAATTACACAAACCACGTATTCATGCATGCAAACCGCAACAAACTGTACCCTCGCACAAGGTGTCGCGCTAATCGCATACAGCGTTACCATTACCGGGTTAATTACAAATCCTCAAGTGTGTCACATACAGTACAGCAATGCATACTCCTTCCATCAACATGGTGAGATGGCAGCTGTGACACGTCTAAGCGACCGGTGCTCGCGTGAAATTCCGCAGAACGGACGAAACTTCTGCAACCGCAGCCGCGAGCGGCTCGTACCCGCACAAGAAGCGCATTGTCCCGCGCCTCTCTCGTGCCCGGGCCCCGGCCGAGAGAATGGCCGCATTAATCTGCCTCGGTGCACACCTAGTGGTCCCGTATAAACGAGGTCCTTCACACTCCGGCGCACATTAATGCAGCGCGGTGGAATTACCTTCACGAGCGAAATCATTTGCTCAACCCGTTCGCCCGTCCTCTTCATTTGGCGATTTCCTTTTCTCCTTCAGAGCTTTCCAGATAAACAGTAACGCTGCTCGGGTTACGGCTTTATTTCTTTCATTATTACCACGGCGAGGAAGTTAATGAAGGCGTACTTTCAGTGGTTTTTTTTTTTTTTTTCAGTAAATTTATTTTAAGCTCAATGCATTACAATATAACATGACTGCTGTCCTTCATGACTCTATGAGAATAACTGCAGGTACTGAACGGGTCAGTTGCAACCAGTGTGAGGTTTTGCCCCGGCAATTTGAAGGACATGCATCCACTATCACGATAATTAGTCGGCGCCCCCTGGTGACAACAGTATTAAACTCCTCATTTCCAAACTGCCGGTTCTTTGAGCAGTCGTGTGATAGTCACCTTCCACTGCTGTACCATCTGTCAGATACAAAACTATGACAAAGATACAGCTATCAGCTAAGTTACAGCTAAGTTAACATGTCTAATCATACACAACGATCTGTCAGAACAGATCAGAACAGAGAGTGTTTCATCCAACACGGGCTGTAGGAGTCTTGGGTTTCTTACTGAGTTATTTTGTTGGGAAACAAAGAGGATAAAGCAATCTGTAATTATGTGCCCAAATTCCAAGTTAACTGCAAGCATTATCCAGTGTTGAGGATCTTAAACCCGGCCAACCCGGGTCACTTGTCCTTGTAAATCCGCTAATTAGTAATCCTCTCCACACCTCTGAAGTCAGACACTCAGGCCGGGTTTGTCCATGCCTCTCCCAAATCAGGGCCCCCTCTTCTCCAGACTCTCGGACATACTCCACATTAACTCTCTCTATGCACGTTATTCTCAGACTTACTCCACTTTAACTCCCTCTCACTGCACGTTACTCTCAGACTTACTCCACTTTAACTCTCTTTCTGCACGTTACTCTCAGATTTACTCCATTTTAACTTTCTCTCTCTGCATGTTACTCTCAAACTTATTCCATTTTAACTCTCTCAACGTTGCACCACTGGGCACCTTGCCACCACGAGGGAAGGAGGATCTGTTTTGCTCCTGAACTGATAAGATGTTTCCGAGGGACTCTCTGCCTAACACTGGTGAAAGGCACCAGCCCCTGAAAACAGCAGCACGTCTTTTTTTCCAAACATCCAGAGCACCGATCACTGTGCTGAGGCCAATGCAGAATTTACACATTCAAAACACGTATTTCACTTACATACCATCAGTTTTAATACAAGCAGGTTGATCTTGGTATTAAATCACCAGATTCCAACTTTGAGCCCTCTGGCTAAGAAAACTCCTCCTTTAGGGAATGCTAAAGCATCTCACCGGCTAATGTTTCTGCTCTTCTCGGCTAATCTACCTGAGTCTGTGTGAAACATGGCCTATTAAGCAGATTTAAAGATTTGTACTTGAATATTCAGCAAAACAGACATAAAATGGAAACAGGACTGTCTGAATCAGTCTTGACTCTCACCACAGCTTTGCCTGCCAGACAAAGTGATACAAATTTTATGGACGGCTGATTAACGCGCTTACTGTAACATGGGCTTCAGACATGTTTCTAAGATATACTTTTGTGAACCGCAACGCCAGAGAACACTAATCATTTCACATATGCAAGGACAATTGATGCATTCTAAATTGTGTTAAGTTTTGTCTGAACTCAGCCCACGCAAACTTTCCAAACCGGCAGGGGGGACTCCCACTTCCAAAAGTAGTGATGCCCTAGGGGTATAACTGCTCTCTTCACCAGAAACCCCAGATCCAAGCGAAATGCATGTGCCTTTTTAGCCCGACCGCTGCACAACGGAGGGTATGGGAGCACAAAAGCAACTGTTTTCCAAGCGCTGCCTTCCTCCATAGGACAAAGCTGGTCTCTTTTGCTCACGCACCAGCTAAAGGGACAAAGGACTCATTATTCAGCCGACCAACATTTTCATGACTGTATAGCTTGGGGAGGGACCTATTCTCCCCGCAAGTATGCTGCAGAGTACACAGAGTGTATAGAGACCCCAGGAATGGAGAGGGAATCTCCGTTACGCAGTCTCTGTCCAGCTCTACATCAATGTGATTGAAAAAAAAAATGTCCTCAAACACTGGCTGCCTCAGACAGTTAATTAAATTGACATCAAATCATACGCATGTTTCTGCTGTAACAGCCCAGATGTAGAGTTTTAACTGACCTACATGCTGGCACCCAAGGGAAACCCCAACAGAGAAAGCACGAAATAGCCTAACACAATCTAAACCTGACACACGCTTACCAATAACACTCCCAGGTCTATACAAAAGCCTGGTTGTATTTGCAGTCGCTTCCAGCTAAACGAGTTTGCAAATATCAGGTTGTACTACAGCTCAGGTTATAGATGCAATAAAGGCAGTGAAAGTATTTCATTGCAATGATAAGCTGCAGTGACCTGAACCTCCAGCCGAGAGTGTGCGAATCATTGCACAGAATCAGAGAGCAAATTAGGAATTATACTGAAATGATGGGGTATCAAAGCTTCACAGTCTTAAAAGTGTGTATGTGCTGTTTGGCTTTGAGCCCATTGATGTACAGAGCCATGCGGGCAGAGAATTAAAAGCGATCAAGGCTAAACTCCGTGGGAGTGTCAGAGGTGATACCTCTATTTTCAGTGTCATTTGCCTTGAGCCAGGCAAATTTTTAATAAGTAGCTTGTGTTGCCTGTGCCACAAACAGCTTGAGCTGCACAGCAATACAATGTGTGCTAAACTCGAAGCTCCAACAGAAGCATATAGTCTGTAACTGGTGAATAAATACTCTAAGGATCTTTGATTAAAAAAAAAAACTCTAACATTTTCACATGGTATTTATACTGTATGAGGACTGCCATAATTACCCATACTCTGTCTAGTTTAGAGAGTATCTATACTACATAACTATAGTATCCATATTACATATCAATGGTATCTATATGACACAACTACGGTATCTAATATCTATACTTCTCCCACTCTCCCCCACCCCCTCACACACACACACACACAGATTATACAGTCAATAGGCATATAAGGTTGTGTACGACAAACTTGTACTGAAATGTGAAAATTGAATGTGAAATAAATAAGGTACTGCGTGTGTCCTTCAGTTCATTCAAACCACAGCCCTCCTCTTTCCAGGTAATTTGCACATATTACATTATCAATTCCTCCGGCCGCATTATTTACTCAACCAGTCTGGATTCAGTGCATTCCTCGCGGGTTCAACTACGGCGTCTCCTATGATCCAAGACCATCCGCTCCTATTGTCCTATTCTGCCACGATGTCAGCGGCTATACACACTACCGACAATGAACGACACACGCTAAAAGGGCCGAATTATCCTCAGTCAATGCCGAATCATTTGTCTCCATCCTCTTTTCATGTATACTAAGTATTGCACGCGGTGCACAATAAGACATCCACAGCACAGCGACTTTTATAATCTATTCTCTACGTGTATTATAATTTCGAACCAAACCTAACCGCCGCAGCAAAAAAACGTAAATTATTTAAGTGAATGAATCGGTATGTTAGGCTGGCGCTGAGTATTCTGTTGTTTTCGTATGGTTAATCACGAGTAAAGAATTAGGGAGAACTCTCATGTTCAACCAGGCTTGCGTTTCCACATTTCAATCACATAGGCGATCCGCTGCAGAATAGCAGACTTAAAATGCTTGCATTTTAATGCCGGCTTTGCAGGAGGATACAAATGACATCATAGTGAAAGTATCCAACCATTCAAAAAGTAGAAAGACAAGGAAACATTCAACGTTGAAGAGGACCGAGGCCTCCGGGAAGGCAAGTGTCGTGTGAACCGCTGATAGATGGCTGCCCGTGTCGCCTGTTTGTGCTACTGTATTTTAATTTCTTAGTCTTTTTAAGTCACCCTATTATACTGCATCTTCGGCTGGCGCATGACAATAAAAAAAAATCACTGTCAATATGAATGCTTTAAATGCCTTCTGTATTCTAGAAAATTTGCTGACATGCAGTTACCCGGGTATAAAAGTAAATACGGTACAGCTGCAACGTCACACATACTTTATGTCTTTTCCGTAAACTGATTGTTGTTGAATCTCACGGCACTGGACCGTCTTGGGTAGTGTTGTAATACTAATACTAATGTTGAAGCTGGTCTATTCGTGAAAGACCAACAGTAAAAGCATTACGTATTCTTCAGTGCAGTTACTTTTAATGGTGTTAAAAATGAACCGCAAATTAATTGCTAGGAGTAAAAAAAAAAAAAAAAAAAAAAAAAACTTTGGCCACGTGTTCATTTGAAATGTGCTGCAGCTAGAAAGTCCTCGCGCTGGGGAGATTTTCACAGAATCAGAGTCAAAAGGCAAATTTCAGTTTCGTGCACTTTTCATGACAAAATTGATTATTCTATAACAATTGTTGTAAACAACAAAACTGTGGTTTTACTACGGGTCCGTCTGCACTTTGTAGGCTATGATCTAGTTTCCGCTTCTCGAATTTTAATTAATACGAATTCTACAGCTGTGTTCTACCTAAGAATGTGTACAATCTCATCCAGAGATAACACTTCCAAACCCAGCTACGATACACGTTCTATCTCTAAAACATCCTTAGCGGAACACGTTTAACCGACGCAAACAAATATCCAAGGACAAAACTGTGCTTACTTTCCAGAAAATAATGCAAGGTTTGCTGTTACATTATCATGAGTATAAGTTTTGTTAGGCTACACACTGCAAAATACCGCACGCTTACGAAATGGTATGAATACAACGACGCTTTAAAAATATATGATGCACTTTTTACAGTGCTGTACTGTTGTGGAATTGAGACTTGGTTTAAAAACCCTTAAAACTACACTGATGGAAAATGTAGGCTACGTATTTAGTTCGCGGAAAGTTCAGATTTGTCTAATTAATAAGAATCCGCACCTTTTTAACTATTGAACAATAAACGTGATTTCCTCCACCCAATGAAAAGAAAAATGGCACCACAGCAAGAATGATAGTTGTTGCTAGGAGACAGAAGCATCCTTTGGTGGAGAGCGCAGCCGATTCAGAACGCAGTGTTTTTTTTTTTTTTCCTCCAACACTCCCTCCGCTGAGCTGAAGCTCTCACAGAGGGTAGCGCTATCTACTCCGCTCAGAGCGCTCTCGCTGCGCGGCCACTCAAGACCCGAAAGCTACCGCACTCCGAACAAAAAGAAGGAACTGGTGGAAGAATTTTCCCCTTGCGGATAAACAAGAACGCAAAAGGCAAGTGAATCAAAGCATGGAATGTAGTTACTGCATTGCAAATCGTGAGGTTGTATTGCTCGGGGAGAAGAGCGCAGAAAGTGTCGGGGGGTGCAGAGAAAACTGAATATGAATCCGCATGCAAAAAAAAATCATTTGTTCCAAGTTCATGAGCGCACTGCAGCAAGTTAGCGTTCGATAGGTAGCGGCTTTTTTGGTAAATCGTACAGTCAAACGCAAATGAATAAGGGGCATCAAAGCTGATAGCCGCTGTTAGCGGAGAACTTAAACTGATTTGTGAGGCAGATGGTTGAAAGGGGTGTAATGAGTGAATACTGGAAGCTGTGTAGTTCTTTAATACACCTGCATGCCGAAATGAATCTCGTGATAAGAATGAAGATTAGAAAAGTATATGTGTCAGGCGCATGTGTTTGCCCGTTTATGCAATGTGCCTGTTTCTTCGAGCGCAGAGATGTTACGAACTGCATCTTTGGCGCTTTCCGCAACCCAGGGAAGTTATTTTGGATGTTATATAATCCTCGAGACTGAGGCGGACAGCGATTCTATTCATGGAATGCAAGTGTCTTTTTACGGTCGCATGTCCAATAGCAGGAACATGCAAAGCATTAATTTGTTAGTTAAACATTACGTAACGCGACTTTGCTAGTTGACAACAATGGAATGTCAAAGTGCAGCCGTTTTTTTTTTTTTTTTTTTTTTAAACCAGCGTTCCAAAATGCATTGGCAACTTGGACGTTTCCACCGGTGTTTACGATCTTGCTCCCATGCCGCGCGTTCAAATCCCTTTTCACTTGTCACTCTGTTCGTCCGTGCCAGTCTGTGACCTGTAGCGAGCGAGGCATGGGTGAGGCAAGAGTCAGCGCTTGCTTGTCTGACGCTTGAATTTAGCTATTTTCTCACAACAGCTGTTTTTTTAATATGAAGAGCTTATTGAAATTGGTAATCTGCTCTTTTTTCCCCGTGCCGAAAACGCGAACGTAGACACCAGCTGAGGTCACGATGAAGAATGTTGCATACATCCAACAATATGTTGAAACTAATGTAGCCTAAATTTACAGGCGTAGATTGATGGCTGATTGCCCTCGATGTTTATGTGAACAATGAGAAACGCATTGATTTTGAAAATACTGAGTGACAGCCCCCGTGTATTACCAATAGTGATGCACACCCAGGCACACCTGAATGTTTCAGAAGGAATTCTTGAAGGTATGGTAATGATACATTATTTATACCAGCACAGTCGCTGCACAGAATTCTAATTCTTCAAGACATGACGCTTGGTGAGGTGAATTTTATGATACTGGATCACTGTGAAGCACTGTAAATTACAGACACAAACGTGATGCACTAGACTAGGATTCGAACAGGAAATGTTTAGTGCGCTGCCTGTTTGTTTTGGATTGCTCAGATTACATAGAAGGAGATGAAAAGATTTGGGGGAAGCAATACAAGGAACACAAACAGAGTGTGTGTGTGTGTGTGTGTGTGTGTGTGTATGTGTGTCTGTGAGTGTATGTGTGTATGTATCTGTGTGTGTGTGTGTGTGTGTGTGTGTGTGTGTGCGCGTGTGTGCGTGTGTGTGTGTGTGTGTGTGCGTGTGTGCGTGTGTGTGCGAGTGTGTGCGTGTGTGCGTGTGTGCGTGTGTGCGAGTGTGTGTGTGTGTGCGAGTGTGTGCGTGTGTGTGTGTGTGTGTGTGTGTGTGTGTGTGTAAACGCAGAGAGCACACATCTTAGCTTGCAACTGCAGTTCAGTGGTTGTTCGTACTCATTACAGTCATACAAAAAGGTCAAGGCAGACAGAAGCAGACCTTTTAATTACAACCAGCATTTACAAATGGTGTTGGGAGTGGATTACATCAGCAGCTGTGTTTGAAAATTTCCCATTAGGCAAAGCGGGCAAAAATGATTCCAGGTCCTCAATGTTGTTGATGTTTCTTTCTTTTTTTCTGCATGAGTGGCGGTGTTGTGCAGGGGATGGGGAAGTGGACTTGTAAGTACACAGTTCACATCCTGGCCGGGACGCTAGCGGCGTAGCCCTGTATCACATGTAAAAACGCTTCCCTGGACAAAGCCATCTGCTAAGCGTGCAAATAAAGTAACGATTTAACCCAGCCTCAGAAACTGACACACAATGGAATATTGTGTCTGTAAGGGAACTGGAAAGAGGGGGATAAAGAAGGATGAACGCATCGTTACGCTGTATTCTCGCTCGGGGGGAATCAACCACTTTACCCCGCGGAGGGCGTCAAAGGAGCTGTGTCTGTGGAGACAGGTTCAGACCTGGCATTGCGGTTCACTGCTCTCCATTCAACTGCCACAAAAAGTGTATCTCTTAGCCCCCCTCTCAGCTGCGGCTGCTGTGAATTCATAATCTGTGCTCTGCCCCCAGCCCCGCTTTACAGAAACGCGTGTAAGGTGTCATAAGTGCTGCCTGCATTTCAGCGCTCATCAGTCAGTTGATGAGACAGCAACATGAAAATCAGGCTTGCAGTTTGACTCCATACCAAGACTATTTTAGGAGACTGTTCGGATGAATTTTTTTTGTTTTTTTTTTTTGAGAGCAACGCCAGTGGCGCTGAGGTTATGCGCAGCGTTACAGAGAGCCATCGGTACGCAGGTCAGCGTCTTTCGAGGAAGAGCCGTTTCTGATACGGCCTTGAAAAGACAAGGGAGTTGCGCCGAGTCCACAGAGCTACACTGAGAGGACCACACTGTATTACAGCCGTTAGCAGCCTATCAATGCTGTTTGTTATATGGACGCAACTGAAGCTTCCACTGTCATTCACGTTTTAGCACCCAGGCTAATCGCCCAAAGTGTTGCTAATGCTGTCAACTCGAGAGACAGTCCTTTTCCTGAGGTTGCTTTCCCTCTCCTGCCAGTCCGTAATGAGTAATAAAGGCCGGTGAGAAATGCTATGTTATTCGTTCTTTTATAGCTGTGCATTGTACCACACGCTTTAAATAATGCAAGCGCTGGGTACTCAACAGCAGTCAACAATGTCAGATCCAGCTACCATCCAGCGGATGCCAGGAGTGGCTTTCCAAAGAAAGCACAAGCAGTCACATCCCGGAAACCCACTGTATGCACACAGGGTAAACGCCAGGCACTCTTTCTTCAAACAGATACCTTAAGTGTTTCTTGGGCTAAAATCATTCGAAGGAAGAGTTTGTTTGGACATGCTTGGTATTTATAAACCTGTCCTGCAAAGGCTGGTTTTCTATTTATGTGCTTGGTGCGTCCAGAATTACTGCTCTCCCTTGTGTTCATATTTAAATGCCTATTAACTTATTAAACAAGACCTCAGATTAATTAAATGAACATTTTCCAATTCTTAGTTGTACACTTGTTATGTGACAAGTCTCTGTTTTTTATTGGGAACATAGAGTCATTCCATGCTTTGTGGGGTTCATACAGTCACTCATACTGAATCATAATCCATGTTTCCATATACAGTCCTTACAGATGTGTTGGTAATAATCACGTGCTTGCAGTCATATATTCCTCCATGCCTACACTGTAACCTTCTGCGGATCTGCATTATTTATGCGTCTTAAAAGGCGTAGGCTTCTTTGAGAGAGAAAACTGCCAGTATTTGGGGATGTTTGCCATGTGATTCCCAGTACTGGATGTCCTAAGAGCGAGTTGTTTTCAATGGAACACGTTCATGGTAAAGCAGCACCATTCACAGGTAGACATGCTGAATACTGAACGTGTTCGGCTAAAAATAAAACAGTGCCATGAAAGGGCTATGGCTGATCATTTCCCAATGTGGGATCCTGCTTCAGGAATTGCAGGGAGACTACTGAATTTTTATGACAAATTCAAGTGCTTTTTCCATTAGTCACACAACATTAGGTTCGGTGGTGACTAATGAGAAATGTTTTGTTAGTAACAAAAGAAAGGCAGACTTGCTTAAAATTGTTTGTCTGTAATGCGGTAAGATCTAAATTGAACCCCTAAAACAAAACTGTATGCATGTTTCCCCGAACAGAGTTTTATTTTACGCTATAATGTGAGCCAGGCCTCAACGTTATACAGTGATTTGAGGGTTGTCTTTTCTCAAACTTTTCAACACAGATCCATTGGAAATTGAAGTTTGGTGTTCTAATGAGGGAGAACATCTCTGGCAAGTTTCAGTAAAATTCGTTTAACAAAATATTTTAAAATTATTTTAAAATTATAATGCTTATGACTTGATTATACAGAGAATAGTATTCCCTGTCAATTTGCACTGTACCTCAAGCACTCCTTGAATAACTAGCTTGTGGGATTCTGCTCATTTAAAGGGAGAGGGTACCTATAGTAGCTAGTTTATTAGCATGTTCAGCTCTTAAATGCAGCTTTATGGTGTATGACTACCTTAATGACTAGCTTAATGGCTAGCCACATAAGCAACATGACATAAATAGCTAACAAACATTAATTCAGGAATTTAGCTAGTAAGTAAATCTGGCTTGCCTGGCAAGATGGCTAGCCTGCTGTCAACTGTATCATGTTGAAAACAAAACAAGCATCAGGTAGTTTAGCGAGGAATAACTAGAAATAAGACAGCTAGTTTACAACTAACATCATACTATGCTACCACACACTACATAGTTTCCTAACTATAATTGATTTGGAGGAACATATGTGTGAAGTACACTATATAAACATCACATTGAAGGATCACTGTCACCCAAGTGCTAAGCAGGAATGAAAAGCGTAGCCAAACAGTGTCTCCCGATTCCTTTATTCCACGGCTTCACCCTGCGGCCGAATCGGGGAGCCCTGTCACGGCTTATTCTCGTACGACAGCACAGATCTTCATGGTGGATTCCCTGCATTTGTTCCCGGGGAAAGAACCAAAACGGCAGGTCTGCTTCCTTTCTCCTCTGCCTGAGGATCCCTCTCAAAACGGCGTAACCTACTTTCCTGCGTTAGCCATATTTCATAGAGTCACCTGAGAAATGTGACAAGGTATAATGATCAGTGGATAAAACTCTGCACGCCATATGTCTTGTCTCCTCACGCATATAGTACCTATATACACACTGGTTGCATGAGGGATATTTGATAAATGACTTTGCATTACTGACCTTACTGAATTTTGCATTATATCTTACAAATTCAACCGACCTTTACAGTTTCCTTACAATTGCTGACATTCACAAGTAGCTAGAATTTGTAAATCTTTCTTAACAAAATTCAGTAAACTGTCAGTGGTAAAATTTGATTCCATGTCGATAAATGCTGTCTGAAGTTAAACTGTACACAGTACGGCAGCACTTAGAAAAGCAGTCTGTACAGAAAAGCTTTGGTTAAGAAGAACTTCGGTTAAGTGCTCTTCTTTGAATATCCCGCCTCTATCAGCTTTTGTGTGCTTGGATGTGGACATCAATGGAATATGCATGCGTCCAGTCAATCAGTCATGCCATATTCCTGTAAATACGGCCGTCTGAGACACATTTCTACCGAGGATCTTCTGGGGACTTTGTGATAAGCACAGCGGAGCAGTGTGATTTTTCTCAGCCCGGGTTTAAGGCGAGGCTTTTAAAGGGCAGCGTCGAGACCCAGCTGTTTTCTTTCTGGAGCGGGAGTCTCAATAAATAATGGAGCAGCTGATAACTGCTGTGCAGAGGACACAGCAGAGACGCAGCATGGATCGCGCAATTCAAACTGCTTCCCTAAACAGAGAGACTCTCACCGACACAGGGTCGCTATTAATGAGAGCTTCAACAGACCTTCGTAAAGCATGCGTAACACCTTCGTGTGCATGTTGTTATTACTTTATAAAGCATTCATAAACAGTTGAGGCACTTTGTGGTTTATGAATCTGATTTTATACGGATGAGCGACAACTCATGCTGCAGTGTACCTTTAAAATTTTCTCCTATTAACAACCTCATTGGAAACCAGACACAATGTCAGAGGTTATTTCTTGTTTCTTTCCTTTATGTGTCTTACTTGTTACTTAATTTTACTCACTATGCATTTTGACTGTTCTTATGAAGTCTCTGCTACATGTTGGTGCTATGTTATATATACTGTGCTTTTAGATCTGAAATAGCTTGCAGTTATGAGGTTAGACATCACTAATATTTTGGCCAAGCATTTAATGGGACAGTGAAAGAGTTCAGTAGAGTCCTTGGCCGTTGTAAATACTTTCGATAACCCACCCAATTGGATCTTTAAGTCTGAAGAGATGAGAATTATTCAATTTCTGACAGAAGGCAGTCAGCAAGTCAAATGCATAAGGGGACTTGTGGAGAATGTGATCTACCTTGTTTGTCTTCACTCTTTTCAGTTCTAAAGCATACACAGAAAGGGTTAATCTCCTATCCCTGCTGTGTGGATACACTTCTCATATCTGCTGTCCAGTAGGTTTGGCATCTATTGTGTCAAACATTGCTGTGTGCTTCGTTATTCACTGGTTCTGTTGTCTTGACCTCAGAGACACTACATAGCCTAACCAAGTCCCCTAGGTTCAGAGTGCTCTTGGTCAAAGGTATATCTGTTAGTGTCTGGGGACTACAACTCCCACAAGCTTCTATCCAGTCCCTCCACCTTGACTCCTTCCTGTTACCAGCACTTCTTTCACCTCCATTGTCAGAATGTGGGAAATTATGACTCGAAGGAGCTGGCGACCGCTGAGTCATGCTCAGTTCTAAAGTAGGTGCAGAAAGGGTTAATCTCTTATCCTTCCTGCGGGGATAGACTTCTCATATCTGCTGTCCATTAGGTTCGGCATCTATTGTATCAAACATTGCGGTGTGCATCATTATTTAGCGGAGGAATCACGACACCTCTTTGTGGGACGGGATTTTTCTGGAAGGGCGCCGTTGCTTTGAAAGTCAGTTTTATTGCCTATTACAGAGTAACTGCATACTCCATATCATAAACACGATGCTCCCCAGCTAACTTGCCTCATTACTTTTTTAGAGCTATTATTCCGTCAGAAGGTGCCAGGGTAATCAGTTTTTCCCTTCTGCCCACTCGGCCATCTTATAGAGCTCTGAGAGAGAGTTCCCTCCAGGCTGTTTGCTGGTACCTTACTGCATGCCTGCAGATCTTAATTGGGAACACGTCTCCAGCTCCTTGCAAATGTGGAACTTTTCCCATACTTCTTTTTTGCCTCTGCAGAAGTTTAAGCTCTGCGAATGCTTTTTAATGTTTGCTTAGTGTGTCATATCTGCGAAATGATCATAAGTTATAATGAACATAAATCGAGATCTTAATTAATCTGCAAAAAAGTTTGGCCCATTTGTTTTCTGTTTAGTTCTTGTTTAGATTTACTATTTTCTAATATTTCTTTGCTTGCTCATTTGCTGCAAATGCCTTGCACATAATTATTACAAAGGGGTATTTGTAATAATGTAACAGTTCCCAAATTCCACTGTCCGAATTGAGGTACAAGGTGTTCAAAATAGTGGTATGGCTTATTTCCTGCTGTTCAACACAAGAAAAAAATTAGTAACAGCACTTCTGAGAAACAAATTTAAACAAATATTTTAGCAGTTTTTTTTTCTGAAAAATCTTTTTTTTTATTTATTTTTGAAATGCCGGCTTAAATAACACAATGATGTGTGAGCGTAATTACTTCTGAGCCCTCGACGTTAAGGCGAAATGATGCAGATGTGGTACATGATCTAAGATGTAGGATGTGCATTTTTGTGCACTTTTTCAATGCATCAGTGCCCTATTTACGGATCAATGGTCTCTCAGACCTAAGAAGTGCTCTATAAATATTTAATGGTCTCTCCCCACTGTATGAATTCTGTCTGAATACAGGCGAACCACATGACTATTTTCCTGAATTCCTAATCTGGACCTGCTTGTAATTTATTCATATGCAAACATGCTTAGATAATCGTTTTTGAATTATTTAGGCTATGTTACGCAAAAAAATGTAATTGTTTCAGCACATGCGTGCGTTTCATTGAAAATAAGAGAGAACAGAAGATGGAGGAGAACAGCAGTTTGTGACAGTTTAAGATCATTGATGGTGTCTTTTGAAAGGGAGCCAGTTTCATGGCCAAAGGGCAGTTTCCCACTGTGTGTGTTCAGGTACCTGGTCCATTGCTGTCAAGTCAATAGATAATAATAATAATAATAAAGAAATAAAAGAAAGGCTTGGAAAATTTTACCAATATGAATCCAAGCAACATCAACATCCAAGAAGTACAGAAGATAACCCGCCTAGGAACAGCACACATTTTGCGGAGGGTGCTCACCATTACATGAAAGACAATCTATCTTATAGCACACAAGGACCATTGTTTGGACCTGGTTCTGTAGATGTATTACAAGATGCAAGAAAGAAAATAATAATTATAACAATAATCATAATAATAATGGACTGCATGTACATGTGGCTCTCACTCATCTTAGAGTGCTTTACAGTGAAGAGACGGGGGGTCTGGCACACACCACAACAACCCTGTGGCACCCAAGCCAGTTCACACCAGAATGCTCCTTATTCATCAGCTGAGGTGAGAAAGGAGGAAGTATTTTAGCCAATTACATTGTGCTACATCTCGTCTGTTCTTATAACTGTTTTTATTTAAGCTCTTGAATGAATACAATGTTCCCCAAAAAAAACCCCTGGGGTTAGAATGCTTCCAAAATAATTGGACCGCATTTTTTGACGTTAAGTGTCTCATTTTTGATAGTGATATTATTTGTAATAACATATTTGCGGTTATGTGGCTGGCATCAATGCGATGAGAGAAACCGCACTGCTCCGCACCTTTAAGCTGTCTGAACAATTATCTGTTCCAGGTGTGTTCAACTGTGAGCCAAAAGAGAAATAAAGTGAAAGGAAGGGTGTGCACACTGGACACAAAAAGATCCCAAATGACTGTTGAAATAATGCAAAATTTCTATCACATTATACCGGTCACATGACATATAAAATAGAATGCGGTAAAGGGGTGCAAAGTATCATAGGTATTTGGTTCTGATAACAGTAGAGTTGTCAACGGGAAAAGCACATTTACAGTACACAACAAGTCTATACATAGATGTCTTCAGCGTGCATGTAAACATGGGTTTATGTCAGTGTATTTACAAGACACATTTACATGTATTTATAAGACAGAGCCTGTCAAGCCATCCGTGAAAGAAGCCGTTTTTTTCCCCTTCACATAAGCGGCGGAGACAGCTGCACAATCTAAAGCATTTATAATCACTATCAGTATCGGCTAATTTAATAGAGAACGGCCATGTCCCATTTTAATTCAAACTGCCCCCGGGAGTATTTTATGTAACTGTGCTACAGTGCGGTACCAAGGCAGGCATGTCACACTCTGAACATGCTCCAAACATCTTGGCATCAAAGTGCTCATTCTGACCGGAGTCCCAAGTCAACAGGCAGGAAGAACCGGAGACCGGAGGAGCAGGAAACAGTTCAGTAGCTGTTAACGGTTACATCATTAGGCAGCCGAATAGCTGCTTAAAACATTTAAAATGTTTTAAAGACTTATATAAGAGTAATCTTATCTTCCGTGTTTGCAGAACATGAATGAATGAATATGGAGGTGGCTCTGTATTAATATAAATATCACAGATTCAGAAACTCAGCAAGGCAAAAAAGACTGACACGGATGGAGACCCTAAAATGTATGTCCTAATGTTGGTATATGCACCGGAACCTGTGGTCCAAAACTGCTGTGTACGTCGAGTGTAGAGCATTCATTGTGACAAGGGAAGCTTGCGCTTGGCATTACTTATTCTCAAACACATATTCTTCTAATTACCATTTTAAAAGCTGGGTGTTATTCAAATGAATGTCGATAGCTGCAATATAATTGTGAATAATTTGCCCCTTCAGCGCATGGTGTGGATAAACCTCTCTTCTCATCAAGTGCAAATGAAGCGTCTTTGAGCACTGAAAGAAGTGGCCCGCGGGGCGTAAGGTTGGGCCCACTCCCCTCTCTCTGCCTCTCGATGTTGATGCTTTTACGGTCCCTGCTTTAGGGAAACGTAGTGATTACGTAAGGGGAGGCGCATTAGAAGGAGGTGGGCATGACAGCCAGCGAGCGCAGTTAACCCCAAACAATGGGAGGCACGCCTGCACAATGTACTCTGGTCTGACCCCCTTTTCGGGAGGGGGGGGGGGGGGGGGGTGTCGTAGCGAGGCCGTCTGACGTGCGCACAGATGTGCCCCAGTGCGTCGTGCCTGACGGAGTGTGGAGGAGGGGCCGTTCTGTCGGCCCGTTTGGTGCGGGGGACACCACCCCCCTCTCAGCAATACCACAGCATCCGAACAGGAGCAGGAGGAGGAGAGGGGTGAGGAGCCAGCAGTGTAGCACAGTGGTGCAGAACTTGTAACCAAAAGGTTGCCGACTCAATTCCCCCGCTGGTGGACTGCTGCTGTACCCTTGGGCAAAGTACTTAACCCACAATTGCCTCAGTGAATATCCAGCTGTACAAATGGATAACGTGTAAAAAAGGTGCCTCGTGTAAGTGGCTCTGGAAGCGGCCTGCTCCTTACCAATATGCCACACTCACACTGCGTGCTGAAACATTGTCAACGCAATAAAATGGCATGTAAAAGTCACTATGCACGCATGCCCCATGTTTCCAGCAGTTCTGTTGCTGTGCTGAGCAGAGGCCTGTTCAGAATCCAGTCCAGACCAAGTTACAGTGTTGTATACCTTAGCTGTTTTATACTCTACGTCAGGGGGGTCCAAGCACCCTTCTCAGAGGTACACCTGCTGCCTCACCTGTCAAAGCGAGTTTCAAGTTGCTTCTTTTGGGGTTGAGGTAAATCCCATTTTGGAATCTAAACTAGCATTTGTCTTTGCCATCTTTGAATCTGGTTGTGTCGGTTTTATTCAAACAGCGCAGCATAGTGGGAAGGAGCAGGACTCGTAACCAGAAGGTTGCCGCTTTGGTTCCCTGCTGGGGCACTGCTGTTGTACCCTTGGCCAATGTACCTAACCCAGAATTGCCTCAGTAAATATCCAGCTGTATAAATGGGTAACATGTAAAAAATTCTAACCTGTGTAAGTTGCTCTGGATAAGATTGTCTGTTGAATGCCAATAATGTAATGTAATATTCACTATGCAAACTGTCTGTGGCTGACAGTGCCCCACACGGAGCAGTAATAGAGCTACAATTTCAACCTTTGAAGCAAAAAAGACATTTTAGATGGTTTTCTGTGCCAGCTGCTTTATCTGTGCTCTTACAGGTAGCTGTGGTCTTGTTCACTTGTTGGCTTGAGACATGTCCTGACTGGGTTGGAAGTGTATAGTAGTTGGTCAGGTATGACATGCATTCCTAATTCCTAACTGAACTTTCTGTTATATTCAAATAGTTCTGTTGCTTACAAGGGAAGATTGTTTTGTCGGGCAATTCTTCTGCTTGAGGCTGTGCATATCAAATGGAGCAGAATGTCTCAGCCCTTAATGTGAGACAAAAGGCGCAATACGAGCGTAGGGAAAGTGCCATCGAGTTTACAGTTGTAATCCCGATGCTTTTCATACAGGCACATGTCACCTGTACAATCCTTATCTTACCTTTCTGACGGTCTTTATTTTAGTGATCAAGTCGAAACAACAAAGGAAATGTCGACCACTGGAAAATGCTGCTATATCCTTAAAGAAGAGAAATCCTTTCAAAAGAGATTTCATATTGGAGCAAAGATTTTGGTCAGCTGGAAGTTTCAAATGTATTGTGGAATTAAGGCATACCCGGGGAGATGTGAGCGGCAGTGCATTTCAACAGCACGGAGCTGTAGCCATAAGCAGTGTCCCATTGGAGGCTGGCAAATTTAACTGGACCACTTTGGCCAGAGGGAAGAATCTGAAAAAGGGTTGGGACCAGGTGACTTAGGAAAACAGTTTCTGTTATAGTTTTATGTTTCAGTTGTAAGAAAACTGTTGGAACAGACTTTAACACAGCTTGGACGTGATTATAAAACGAGTCACTTTATTGTTGATTATGTCTTGGGCAATATTATGTAGCTAAAAGATTAATTTAATTGGAGACCTGAAGCTTTGGGCCAGAGAGTTTACAAGCCCAGTAAACCCACTTGATATTAGTGGGAGTTCTGTTGATTTCGGACTGCAGTACTGAGAATGGCATGGCCTTATTCTCCAGTCTCATTAGAGCGTGTGAATGTCATAACATAATACATTTAGTTCTCAGATTAACCATAGTATCCAGAATCTTTTTTCACGTTTGACCATGAATGTCTGAAAATTTGACCAATTCAGATAAATATTACACCATCACCTTTCACCATGAAACAAAATAGAATCGTAAAAAAACTCATCTGGACAATTGAATTAGTACCATCTTTGTGTTCTGATAATCATTCTCATTGCTGTCTGTACGGGCAGTTTGGTTTACTGTAATACAAATTTATAACATTTATGAAAAGACATAAGATCTAGACCGTGGGCATGGAGAATGAGAAAAGGATCTTGTGAGGGGAGAGAGGAGGTGAGGAGAGGAAAACCTGAAAAGGAAGCGAGGACGTTTTTGGTTTGGCTTTGCCGTTTTGAAAGTCTTATTTTAGTCGGTGTTCATTCAGTGTGGTCATGATGCCTGTGATCCCCCAGATCCCGAAGGCGTATTTATTTTCCTCCTCTGAGTGTGTACGCTCACAGTGGCTAAAATAAACACTGAAGACAGCGGACAGCGATTCGCATCCTGCTCCTCCATGTCCTGTCATTCCCAGGTGTCATGCACTGCGTACCATAGTACAGTACTGAATATTCATATTGTACTCAAAGTATGTCAAGTACTCAAAGTGTGCAAATGTTCATTCACTATTTATATTCTGTGAACATTTGGTTTAATCTCATATTTATCTTTCTGTTAAATATATGTTATATACAGAGAGCCAGAAAGAGAGAGTGAGACAGAGAAAGAGACAAATTAACCCTTAATAACTGAATCCAGTTAAAATTTCCTTCTCTGGCTATGTGATCAAATCATTTGGTTTGGTGTGTGCCTGTCTGAGCCACTGAAGGAGGATATGTTTTCATAAGATTACAGCGAATACTTTGTGAACATTAAAGGTGGATCTGTTAAGGCTGGCGTTAGAAGCTCAGATTGGTGCAAGCTTTGTGAACGCTGGCACGTGTCCACGTGCTCAATTGGTGGAAAATCGGTACGTTCCCAGAGTGCATCTGGGGAAAGCCAGTGACGGTTTGACATCCATGTTTTACCTCACCTAATGCTTACCAAGCGCTGGCTATGTGCACTTCCCTCAACACTGAATTCAGTACCAGGGACAGCACACAGGAAAGCACATACAAGAGGGACATGGGTATAACTTCAGAAGTCAAACTGCAAAGCAAGAGGATTGAATATTCCACGATTTGTAGAAAGCCCGGGCTCAGACAATGCAGGTAATTTACATGACCTTTGCTAGTTATTTTAAAACATACAGCGTCAGACTTATAAAAATGTCAGCCACAGAGGCAGTGATACAGCATCTTTCTTAATCTAACTCTTGGTACACACAGTTCTCTCATATATTTCGGTTCTAGCCCAGGGGAGCAATGGGGTTTTCTTAATTGCCATTGGCTTGGAGGGTTTAAATTTAATTAAATTTTGTGCTTTAATTAGATGTTTGTTTGAAATTGGTAATGTCACAGTAGATTAACCTGGCTGCGCAGAGCTGCATTACAATACCACTGTCCCCGCTGAGAACGACGTGTCCCGGCGATGATGTCATAAACAGCTGTCACCTGCGTCGTCGGGGTAATTAAAAACAGAGAAACGGCACGAGGTTGGGCAGACGCAGCGTACGTACCGCTCCCATTCAGAAAAACGTGTGCTTGCTCGTGTGCTTTAATTGGCTTTGCGATTGGTTGGCATTCTTGCCTCCAAGAGTGGTGCTTGGCGTTTGGGTTTGGGCGGTAAGTCTCTGTCGTTCACGGGCGGTTGTGTGAGCATTGAATGAGCAGTGAAGCTACCATTATGTAAACCACATAGGAGTTTCTCATGTTGTATGCTCCCCCCCCCCCCCCAGAAGGCCCCTCTCAAGTTTGATGCTACCAACAGCAAATGTGCCAGGTCCGTCAAACAACCATCACCCACAGAGAATGCTGGCCCGTCCAGTGTTTTCCGGAGCTGTGGACGAAGGCCATCCGTGCGGTATGAATAATGTCATACCAGAGTCTGTGAGTCCACAGCCCCCAGTGGTCAGCCTTGAGCTGTCTGGCTGAAAGACGTTTTTTTTGTTTTTTTTATTTGAGGTCTTTTTTCAGAGCCTAAGCGACCGTTGTCCCCAGCTGATTGCTGTGCCGAAGGTAAACATGCTGGAATAATTTAAGTTCATGCTCATTTCCCCATTAAGACTCAGTTAACCACAAAGAACACACTAAAGGAATAATGGCCTATATATGACGGCTAACGCGCACACACACACACACACACGCGCACACACACGCGCACACGCACACACATGCACGCATGCATGCACAGCACTAAAAAATCTTCTCCTGCCGTCCCCCAATAAGCATAGACTTAGAAACCATTATTTGGCTTCTTAGGTTGTGTGAAGAATATCTTAGATGAGAAGCCTAAATATAGATATGACTCCAAATAACAGAAGACTGTTCGTTATCATGCAGTTCATATTGGCAGAGTGGAGATGGAACATATTTCTCACCCTGGGGGCGTAGAGGGTCTTTCATTCAGATAAACTTTGCACAAGATTCAGCACTTTCAGAAAAATGCTGAAATTCAAAACAGTGCAGACTTAAATGAACGTGAGCTGTCTTGAGGTCTTGAGGTTAACTAAATCTGACAAGACGTCATAAATGAATTCAATTAAGAGCTTATTAATGTTAAACTCCGCGTGTATAATTGACTGTGAAATCAATTGTGAGGCCTTCATCTTGTGAGGCTCTTCTGTCTTCAAAGAGTGTTCAGATGTACTGGTAAAAGTATTTGTCAGTCAATAGACGCGGTCGTCTAAAATTGAGGCCAGTAAGATGTTGCCGTGTAAAAGCGTGAGTGAAAGGAGGGAAATCGTGCTGGTATTGTTCAGTTCGTTCAGAGAAAATTTCTCTTTGTTTTCGAAGAGCGTTCGATGCAGTCAAGCCCATAAACGTTAAGAGGAAAAAGACCGCATCGTTCCTTTGAGTTCAGCAGCTGTTCAGAGCCCGGGCGCCGCCTTTGCTCTCTGTTAACGGAGACGGCAGTGCAGGTTCTGCTAAAGAGCTTGTTGCGTTAGAAGGCGGTTTGAAAGAGACAGCATCGGGCTCGGGCCGAGAATCGGCCAGGGAGGACAGATCCCTCACACAGACGGCTCGACTTTGTGCCACTGCCAGCACAATGAAGCTCAGTCTGGCTTTGCACGGGGCGCAGAAAAGTGCCGTCAACAGGGGGGGGGGGGGGAATCTGGGAAAAGAAATCAGATAAAGGAGACTTTGCCAAGTTTCCGAGATCAAAACACAAACCATTCATCAGCCTCTGATCTGAGGCTGCTGATCCATACGCAGCCAATAGGGTGGTGCGGGCCCTCATTTCAAAGTGCAAGGAGATAGTCGGAGAAAAATGCAGAAACATCGGCTCCACGAATGGAAAAATACTCAAAGCAGTGTAGGTGATCGGCAGTCGGCACCCGCCTTGCCTGCATAGGTCTGTGTATAACAGCTCTGGCTTTTAAATTACGCACAATATTTACCTTTCCGCCACCAAACCTTTTGACTCGTCAGCTGTGAGGGAAAACAAGACGCTGCAATTACCAAGATCTGAGCACGCCTTTCAGACAGGTGACAGCTATTTTTTTCTAATTGGAGTTTTCCAAACAAAGTTTCAGTAGAGGCGTCCAGACGGCCCCTTAGCCAATTACCCAGAAACCCAGCAACAGCTGTATTCCCTGCTATGCAAATGGCGCTGATGCAAATCAGCTGTCGGGGTCCTGACCACGCCTCCCACCTCTGTTCCCGCTAACAGCACACGCCTGTCTGAGGGTGTCACGCTAATTAAGGCCATCCCCGTCGCTGCATCCTCCTCCGAATGGCCTGGCAGGTACCAGGTGCGCTAATGACGCGCGCCCGATGCTAACTCCTCACCCAGGCGAATAGGTCAACACGTTGTCAGGCCCCCTGCAAAGTATACACTGCTCCTTAGCCGCAAGCCTGATGCTAGTTATCCTGATCCCTGTCCAAATGGCCAGACAGGTGCACAGAATGTCACACACCTGATGCTACTTCCCCACCCAAAAGTGGCAGGAATTTTTAACAACTCTCTCTGGGTATTCCATGGTGACATCATTTGCGTGCCTGATGATTCCGCATTGGCTTCTGTTGGCTGGTTGCAAGGGTTAACTTGTGGTAGTACTTCAATGTTGTTAGGCTCACACTCACTGGTCTGGGAGTGTTGTTAGCCTGGTTTGACACTGTTGCTCATTCAACTTGAATGGATATACTTCTGTTCTGTGCTGGAAGTCACTCTGTATAAGAGCATCTGCTACATGCACGTAATGTAATGTAATGGTACAGATACACAGATACATGGTGCAGGGCAGTGTACAGAACACTGGTCCACTAGCCAATCGCGTCATCTAAACATCAAGGTAGCTGCACTGACGACAGGACAGAGAAATAATCCCTATCCTACCTGCTGCCCATTACGGCCAAAAATGTCACTAACGGTGCAAAGCAAGTTGTTACAGTGAGGATGTCTCTAGCAGGGTCAACGGGAAATGCAATTCATAGTAAAAAGCCACAGGGCTTATTCATGTCTGTGCAACGCCTTTAACCGTTTCAGGTAACATCAATCACTGCCACTTTGTATAGATAAAATTTTTTAGCTTACTTATCCTTCATTTTGAAGTAAGTGTTCATATAACTTTGTACAACCAATGACCAGTGCAATACTGCCTTTCTTACGGTATCCATTTTAAGATGCTGTGTGTTCACTTCATTTGTATTAACACAAGGATTCATAATCCCATTTCACAACGCACATGTAAGATAGCAATAAACAGCAGTGAAGGGCTAACCCTGTGTCCTTTCTGTGTCGGTCTGAATGTAAAGCGCCTTTTCAATGTAAATGCAGCTGACTAAATAGGTGGAGAAAATACTCATGCTTACATAAACACGGCATGTTCGGAAATCACTGGAAAAAGAAAGACGACGTGTCTATAATGCCGTAGAAGAAGCAACATGTGAAACTGTGCCTTCGTTAAAAAAAGCTAAGGATGAAACGCTGTGGTTAGATTGAACAGAAGATCTTGCAGCTGCTCTTTTTTGCAGAGAATTATTCAGGATGCAGATAAAGCTAAAAAGTGATTTGGCGACGCAGATCAGAACGATAATCGCTCACCGTGGCTCATAAGATGGAGTCAAGGCCCACAGTCCAGTTGGACATTCAGTATCAGTGCTGGACAGTATAATAGTATGATAATAGAATAATAATAGTTAATAAGGAAGCACATTGTGATTTGGCTGATCGGAGGCCTGTGTATCTCCCCTCCACAGGACGCAAGCAGAACCCCATGCGGTCCCCTCCTCCATGTTCGGCCGGGCGGGACACCCCGTGACTCTTCCATGGACGGCGAAAGGAAGCCACCCCTCCTCTGACGCCCCTCACCGCTCGAATCAAAGGTAACCCCGCTCCTCCGCGACCCGAAAAGAAAAGAGGAGGCGGGGGGTACAATGCCGGCCGGGCTCGGCGCGCTGCTCCTGGTGGCGATCTCCAGGGGGGTGGTGCTATCGCTGGGCGAGCCGGGCTTTGCCCGCAAGGACATCAAGATCGACGGCGACCTGGTGCTGGGCGGCCTCTTCCCCGTGCACGAGAAGGGCCTGGGCGCCGACGAGTGCGGCCGCGTCAACGAGGACCGCGGCGTGCAGCGGCTGGAGGCCATGCTCTTCGCCATCGACGAGATCAACGGCGACCCGGCGCTGTTGCCCGGGGTGACGCTGGGGGCGCACATCCTGGACACCTGCTCGCGGGACACCTACGCTCTGGAGCAGTCCCTGGAGTTTGTGCGGGCCTCGCTCACCAAGGTGGACGACGCCGAGTACATCTGCCCCGACGGCTCCTACGCGCTGCAGGACAACAGCCCCCTGGCCATCGCCGGCGTCATCGGGGGCTCCTTCAGCAGCGTCTCCATACAGGTAACGGCTAGCGGCCGCCTCCTCACTAAACGCACGCTAACTTCCTCATCCTTGGCTCTGTCAGCAGAGCAAGCAGCTATATGCAGAAATTAGCTGAATTATGTGAATTTCTTATCGATACTAGCGTCAGTGTAGCATAGTGGTAAGGAGTACGGCTGGTAACCAAAAGGTTGCCAGCTCGATTCCCCTCTGGGACACTGCTGCTATAATTGGGCAAGGTACTTAACTCAGAATTTCCTCAGTAAATATCCAGCTGTATAAAGAGATAACATGTCAAGGAATTGTAACCTAAGACAAGAGTGTCTGCTAAATGCCAGTAATGTAATGATACTGGACAATATTTTTTTGCTCTCAGAGATAAATGCTTGGAATAGCATGCAAGTATTGGTAGTGGAAGCAGTGACACAGAGTTCTCTAGCACTCTAGGGTCTAGATTGTAGACAAAATGATAGGCCTAGCCGAGCAAAAAAGGCCTGTTCCCCTCATTAAACATATTACTTTTTTAACTTAACTTTTTAACTTTAACTTATTACATTTTTATTACTGTAATCAGAAAGCTTGTTTTGGTGTGCAGTATGTGTTCGGTCAATTGATTTACCGTGAACCTGTATGTTAGGTATTGTGTTTTTTATATAAATGTAGCTCCACTAAATATGAAACATGAATACAGTGACAAACTCCATTTTAGTTCTCATTCATCACAAGCTCCAAGCTACGGCCGCCGCAGCAATCAGCTGGGCCTTTGACTTTGATCCCGACCTCGCAAACTGTCGAGGGCTCGCGGGCGAAAATCAATTCAAACGCCTCAAAGTCATCATTTACTTTGTTCTGCTCCTCGGCGTGAACCGCGGCCCCCGAAAGATCTCCGCTGGGGAGCTCGTGCTCCTTCGAGGGGCTCGTGCGCAGGGAGACCTTTGCCGCCGTTCAGCGCGAAATAACTAGTGTGTTATTTACTCGGTCCGTTCCTGGGAGAATGGCACCGCCATTGTCTGTGCCTCACGGGCCTGCAGAAATCCTCCCAGCACCCTCAGCCATTTTCGCAGATTACTCCCTATTATTATAGCAATGTTGCCCCGCCGCATTCGCGGCTCTGGTACACGGAGTGACGGAATTTGCATAGTTTTGCATAAAACCCCTTCTCCCTCTCCCCCCGATGGCGCGGAGCACAAAAGAACCCCCCCCCCCCCCCCTTATCTGCTCCGGAATCCGTCATTTGGGCGCTATTCAAGATATCGCTTCCCGCTCCCCCCCGGGCGAGAGCCGCGCGTGGAGCCTGACCTCAGCCCACCCTCCCCTCAGATAGCCATTGTTATCCATCACTCGCGTCTCGTCGCAAACAATCAGGCCCCTGTTTTTTCTGCACTCCGCTGTTGCTCCTGCTCGTTCTGTCTTTCGCCTCTCCTCCCGGCAGCTGCGTCCGTGAGGACACGTTCATTTTGTTCCGCACGACTTTTTCGTCCCCCCCCCCCCTCCGCCTTCTGAGCCACGGGGGGGGTCGTTTCGGCACGCGGGTGAAGCCGGGAGGGATTCGCCATTTGGCCGTGCAGATCAGAATCGTGACAGCTAGCGGCAGGTCACACACTGGAGTCACTGATCAGAACGCAGTTTGCTCCCATGATGCAAATTAAAATACAGTACTGGTGCTACTTTAATAGTTTGCTACTTTAATAGTTCAATGCTGAGTGACAGTCTCTTCCAGCATTTTCTCCTGTTTCAAGGAAGCAGGCTCTGACATTGAACAGAGTCAGTATAGCGTTATCCAAAAGTACAACACGTCTTTAGCAAGCATCATCAGATCTGATTATAAGACTATGTGTGTCAAAACAGAAATGGTGCACTCCTTAATATTCCCCATATACTGTAACTTATATGGTTTACCAGGCTGGCCAGACCAGACTAACATGAAATTATATCTGAGATCATAGCTGAAATGCACATTGCTGCTTGCTATTAGTTATTCATTAAAAACAGGCTGCAAACAACTTAAAAAGAGCAGTTCTCTGCGGCACCACTGTTGTTGCTGTGATTTTGCAGAATGGTAAATGGGCTTGTAATGCAAGTGGGGTGAGTCAATCAACAGTACAGGAGAATGTTGGATGTGTCAGAAACATTCAATGTTGTTTCAAACTCACAAGGACGTGATTTGTTGACCCCCTTCGTTCTGCCCCCCCCAGGTGGCAAACCTGTTGCGACTCTTCCAAATCCCCCAGATCAGCTACGCCTCCACCAGCGCTAAGCTAAGCGACAAGTCCCGCTACGACTACTTCGCCCGCACCGTGCCACCAGACTTTTATCAGGCCAAGGCGATGGCGGAGATCCTGCGCTTCTTCAACTGGACGTACGTGTCGACGGTGGCGTCGGAGGGCGACTACGGCGAGACGGGCATTGAGGCCTTCGAGCAGGAGGCCCGCCTGCGCAACATCTGCATCGCCACCTCCGAGAAGGTGGGCCGCTCCAACGCCAAGAAGTCGTACGACGCCGTGGTGCGGCAGCTGCTGCAGAAGCCCAACGCCAAGGTGGCGGTGCTGTTCATGCGCAGCGACGACGCCCGCGAGCTTCTGGCCGCCGCCGCCCGCCTCAACGCCTCGCTGGTCTGGATCGCCAGCGACGGCTGGGGGGCGCAGGAGAGCATCGTCAAGGGCAACGAGCACGTGGCCGACGGCGCCATCACGCTGGAGCTGGCCGCCCACCCCGTGCGGGAGTTCAACCGCTACTTCCAGCGGCTCAACCCCGCCAGCAACCGGCGCAACCCGTGGTTCAAGGAATTCTGGGAGCAGAAGTTTCAGTGCGCGCTGGGGGGAGGGGGAGGGGGAGGAGGGGACGGGGACCGGGCGCGGGCAGCGTGCGAGCCGCACCTGGCCATCGACGAGTCCAACTTCGAGCCGGAGTCCAAGATCATGTTCGTGGTGAACGCCGTGTACGCCATGGCCCACGCCCTGCACAAGATGCAGCGCACGCTGTGCTCCAACACCACGCAGCTGTGCGACGCCATGAAGGCCCTGGACGGCAGGAAGCTGTACCGGGACTACCTCCTCAACATCAACTTCAAGGGTAAGTCATCCGGAACCGAACATTCAGGGAGCCTTCGGGGGGGGGGGGGGCGCTCCGGGGAAACGCTCCCGGCTGCGGCGTGACTGTGCGATTCACTTAATCTGCATTCGTTTTAATAGCCGAGCGAGCTGCAAGGTTGCGGCTCCAAACATATCGGGTTACACGGGAGTGTTTTCTCAATAACGAGACTGATTAGTTTGCGGGTGCCGCGTTCTCTTGGCGCTCGGGGAGTGGAAGGTGTGAATGGACTGAAACGTTCTAGCCTGAGCTTTGAAAAGCTCATGGCCAAACATGCTCCTTTTGCTGCTAATCCATAACAGATAACGGTAAGCACACGCAGAAGAACTCCCGGTGTGAAGGTCCCTTTTCAGCTGAGGAAAATGCAGTCCCAGTCCTGGAGAGAGGCAGGGGAAATGCGGCGTGCTTTGCAGAGAGAGGGAGGGAGAAAGAGAGAACGGGAGAAGGAGAGAGAGAGAAAGAGAGGAGAGGGGGGGGAAAGAACTGAATTGAGTTAGAGGGAGGGAAAGAGAGGGAGAGTTAGAGACAGGAAGCGAAGAGGAGGGAGACAGAGATAGGGAAGAAAACAGAGAGAGAGGTAAAGATAGATAGAGAGAGAGTTAGAGAGAGAGGTAGACTGGGAGACAGAGATGGAGAGAGTTAGAAAGAGAGAGGTAGAGAGGGAGACAGACATGGAGGGAGTTAGAGAGAGAGAGAGGGTTAGAGAGGTAGGGAGCGAGACAGAGAGAGACAATTAGAGAGAGAGGTAGGGAGGGAGACAGAGAGAGAGAGAGGTGTGAAGAGAGAGAGAGAGAGAGAGCGAGAGAGAGAGGTAGGCAGGGAGAGATAAAGCAGTGGAAGTGCAGGAGTGGGACAGGATGCGTCAGCAGTTGATTCTCTTTGAACGCCATCTTCATATTTCAAGCAGCAAATCAAAGGCTGTGGGCCCGAGTCTGGCACGGCGGTGTGAGAGGCAGCATCCAGCTCGCAGGGGCCGACGCTGGGGGGGGGGGGGGCTGGAAACGGCGCGCGGACGGCCCCTCCCGCACCTCATTCCCACCCTGTCACTGAGACTGCTCTCTGCCGCCTCGGTCCCCAGCGCCCCATCTGACCCCGCTCTGATCTGAGATCAGTCTTTCATCTTTATCCGCGGCTTCCGTTAACGCTTCAATAGACAGTGGCTTAGAAAATAAGAAGGAGAAAGCAAATGGGTAGAGTAAAGGATAGTGCTAAGGCTTGCTTAAGAATGACAGTGAGCAACCGTGCTACTGGTGCTGCTACTGATGATGATGATGATGATAATGATGATGATGATGATAAACCAAACTCATCCTCTGCAATCTGACAGCTTTCTTTGCTGCTGCTGCTGCTGCTGTTTACATCTGTTATGTTATGCGCAGCTCGAGCAGGTTGATGGTTTAAAAAGTCCCCAGGTGACCGACTGGCTTTTTGATGGGAAAGCACAGAAATGAACTGTAGAACCGCAGCATAAATATTTGAGAGTGTGCTGTTTGTTTGAATCAAGAAATTATTTCTGCAGAGAGTGCAATTTCGCTTACATTTTCATGCATATCCATTCATATGTTCCTTGCTCCACAGGTTCTCAGTCATAAATCTGACATCATGCTAAACCAAGCTTCAAGTCCAATGACATGCAAACATTAGACTCCACAGACAAGTGCCACAGTATTATTCATTTATTTGTCAGATTCCGTTTGACATATATATATTAACCATAAATATATATGAAGTCCTAAATGGTATGCATCAATACTGTGTGATATTTGCTTGAGATAATCACATCAAGCACTTAGCTCAAAAGTGTAAGAGCATCTAGACCTTACACCCTCACTTTAGGAGTTCCTCACCCTGTGTCTTTTGCCACACTGCCCTCCTCATGTTAAACACTACCTTTCCAATGAAAGGAAATCCCAGGCTGACATTGTGCCCTGTGTAATTGTAAGGGATGATATTATATAATGATATATATGGTATATACAGTACCAGTCAAAAGTTTGGACGCACCTGATTAAGGTAATGGAAAACATGCATTCTAAGACATTTAGATCTTTGGTCTCATAGACTTATGCTTAAATGCTTGAAATTTGTTCCTTAGAGAAACATAAATTGTGACGTTGATGCCTATGCATGTTTTAATTTAAAAAATGGCTATTTTGAAGAATCTAAGATAATTTTGATTTGTTTATAACACTTTTTGGTTACTGAGTAATTCTGTTTGTGTTATTTCATAGCTTTGACGTATTTGCTATTATTCCCAAATGTGGAAAACAGTAAGAAATAAAGGAAGAAAAGTGTGTCCAAACTTTTGACTGGTTGTGTATAAAGGGAGGACAGCGATGGGGAGGAGACGGGATTTCTTCAGGGTTCACCGGCAGATCAGACTGAGACCGCCACGAACGTGTTTCCACTCCAGCATCGATTCCTATCCGGCGCGGTGCAGCGCAGCGTGGCTAACAAAGGCCGCCTACGTGCTTTCCCACAATGCATCTGCTAACCGCAAGATCTAAAGCGGCGCACAGTCCCGTCATCCACCAATGGTTCTGCCTGGAAAAAAGGCTGCCATGATAACATATGACAACATATACACATAAAGCTTTTGTGGATTGAAATTTTTTTCACCCCATGCTGAAATGCTAGTTTTATTGTTGACATTCTGTACAGCACCATCAGACCTGCGTGATTTCTCAAAGAAGCAGAAAGATAACGTAGATGCACAAGAATTTGAAGAGCCGTTGCAGTAATTCCGCTTTGTGAATGGTATACCTGCAAATTATCCCAGCCAAACCGTATCCCAATCACCAATGGAAGGAGTGACCCGAAAAACACCCCCGCGGTGTTCTGCACCTACCGCACGGAGGGATCTGTTCTGGAAGAGCCGGCTCAAGCTGCTGCCGCTCTCGCTATTTCATTTTCCAAGAAATATCAGACACCCGCGGCCCACACGCTTCCAGAGCCATCTCTCACCCTCCCCCGATCGGCAGCGCTCAGCGAAGCCCCAGCTCAAATAAAAATCTGATTTATACCCCTTTCCTTGCACTTTTATTGTCTGTGTGGCTAATGTTTCTGTGCTGCGCCGTGTTACTATTGAAAGCTGAAGCGAAGCAGCCGGAGGGCAATATTGAGCTGAGAGCTTAATGGTAAGCTGCCAGCAAACTTCGCCCCCCTCCCCCACCCCCACCCGCGCTCGAAGACAAGTCTTCCCACTCGAAGCTTTGAGGAAAGTAATTTTTCTCCCCCCATCCTCCAGTTAGAGGAATGGCTACGCAGCTCTGTATAACCGGGCCTGCTGGAGCTGGGGCTAGAACCAAACGGCCGAGCTTTGGCCAATGCACAGACCAACAGTCCTAAACCCACCCTGGTCTGAGCGAGTTTTAACATGTGCGCTCCAGAGAGAGGGACTCCTTTACAATTAAGCGTCCCTGACGTACATGTAAACTGTTACAAGTGTGTGACTTCTACCGCCGGTGTCCGCGCGTCAGATGAAGCGTCTCAAGAGGGAGGCGTCTCCAACATCGGGATCGTCAGAAAGAAATAAATAAAGTTACGACTGGTATGCCGCGGGCAGCCCAATGTGTAAAACGTGTGAAAACCGGTGCGAACATTTGAAACCTGCAGCGATATGATATCCCTGCTTCTCAGATTCCTGGCTGTGAAGCGGCTATGTGGCAGACCGTGCCGAGCAAACCGGCAGTGGGTGGAGAGTGCTAAAAAAAAAAAAGAAACACAACCAAACAGGCTACTCACAGGCTTGTGCTCATTTGGCAGGAATTTATGCCGTTTTATCTGATTATGTTCGTTTTTCTGTCAGTGACATGATATGTACAGTGTGGGAAGACCAAAGGAAGAGATGAAATGCATGGACCGGATAAACAACTACTGTACACTGTTCACATAGTTACACGTGTTTGCTTATTTCCGTCTGAGATTCACAAATGCATATTCATATTCACTTATGCATAGTTCGAAAATAATAACTACAGTATCTAATAAGGAACTTTACTGTTCAATTTCTTTCCTTTTATGTTCTGCAACAATGCCTTTGGACTTGGAACAAAATCAAACCGTGATAACTTCAGTGACCGTTTATGGTGAGGGATCCCGGTAAACATGGAATTAATTTTAAAATTAGTCTCATCAACGCTTTTTCTTTTCAGCACGCATTCCGCAGGATGGTGTGTTTTGAATCGTGTTTCGTGAGAGTGATTAATTGCCAGCAATAAACGAGCGCCCCTTTTCCTGACCTTGCACATGCATGGATGATACGATGATTTACGATACCAAATTCCAATTATCTACATGTCTGATTACATAGAACATTTCCGAGACGTTTATCGGGTTGCTCAACTGTGGTCCTCGCGTGGGATCGCTCCAACGTTACGGCTCTCGGCGCGCGCGCGTGTGAACGCGTTAGACGTGATCATCAATGACCTCGCCCTTCGGTGATGCGTGGGCTTAATGGCTTGCTCTAGAACGTTCTAAATCTCGTGCCAGATTCTCCAGATATGCGCTCTACACGGGAAGTGTTTTGCAGATAATAAACTACGCAGGCCCGCTGCTTGTCTGCGAAGGTTTAAAAAGCTGCAAGTGAAGAGAGCAGAAGGGCCTTCCCTTGCGAATTGTAAATGAAAAAAGAGTCAAGAGTTTTAGCCTGTATTTGATCAAGCATGCTATGAATAGCCTTAGATACTTAACATCTTTAGCAAAATAGGCATGTCGCCTAATTATATGTTCAGTGTTCAGCCTTGAATGGAAAATATGTATTGTGATCCTTTAGGGAGCAGAGGGGGGAAGAGAGGGGAGGGCGGGGGTGGGGTGGGGGGGGTGTTTATTTTACAAATCAGCACTGTTATTATGCAAGTCAGTGAGTAAATGGCTGTGCAGTAGGAAACGGCGAGAATAAAAGGAAGACTCGATGTGCTCTCATTTGTGCTGCAGATTATCTGAGCCAAAAGAGAGCCTCATAGTGTGCCCTCCAGTTACATTTGCATCAGAGCGAGGCCAGCATGCCGCTATGTTCCTGGAGGCCCACACCGCCGCTGTTCAACCTCACCTCCTAATTACACAATTAGCTCAATTGCTTACACAGTATGAGGTTTTTAATACTTTTTCCTTTTCTTTTTTTTTTTTTTTTTTTTTTGCAAACGGTAAGCCGTAGCTGGATTGGACTGTACACCGTGCTCGAGAAAGACTGCCGCAGTGCATGTTGGGAAACGCCCGGCGCAAACGGACCGAGCTAATTAATGGGCCGGACTGACGGAGTCAGTGGAACAGGTCTCAACAAAAGCTACTGTGCACGAGACCCTCCAGGAATTCAGTTGGGCGCTTGCCGGGTAGAAGGAAAAAGCCCTTATGCAGCTTTATCATGAATTCGGGATGGGACTACAGAGCACCATTCCCCGGAGAAAGGAACCCCTGCACAGAAGCACGGGTCACAGCGAGCACTGCTTCCAAGCAGCTACAGCCGCACGGCTAAGATGGCAGATGCACCTTAATCAGGTGGCTTACTGTACGTTACAGTCTTCATATTCCCAGCAGATGCCCGTCTCCACAGTGAATTACACAGCCTATATTTTTATACATTCTACATTCACCCGTACAAAGCAGGATCTTTACTGCTGGAAGCCTGATTCCAGTTAAGGACCTTGCTCAAAGGTACTTTCTAGAGCATAAGCCCTCGAGGGGATTTGAACCTGTGGCTCAAATGGTCTCATAAATGGCCACAAATTGGCAGTGTAGTAAAGTGGTAAGGAGTATGACTCGTAACTGAAAGGTTGGTGGTTCGATTAGCTACTGTGTCACTGCTGTGTGTTACACTTGGGAAAGGTACTTAACCCAGAATTGCCTCTGTATAAATGAGTAATGTGGAAAAAAAAAACTGCAACCTGTTTAACTCGTTCTGGATAGGAGCTAAATGCCAATAACGTTACTCCATCGATTCTACATATTCAACACTGCTATTGTGGTAGATACAGGACTAAGGCAGGTGTGGGGGGAGGGTCTGGGTGAGTAGGGCACCTCACACCTGTGGGGGTCTCACAGTGCGGGAACAAGGAAGGGTACAAACACACACACACACACAAAAAAAATGGGAGTTGAAGGCTACCGTCAGAGATTTGAGCGGAGCGCTTGACTGTGCACACGGAGCATCTTAAGAGGAGCTGCAGGAGCCGAGCTCGGGCTTTGAAGTGTCGAGAACGACAGACTTTATTTACTTCCCTTCCTCCGCCCCGCCGGCCGCGTTTCGGGCGCTGCACCGTGCCGGGACGCCTCGATCACGTAGCGGCAGAGAGGAAGTGGCAGCGAATCGGCGCTCGCGTCGGCAAACAATCCTTTCTTTGCTGCCTTCAAGCTGACTGGCATTTAGGTGCTCTTCACAAAGCCTGACAACCTCGCATTGTATACACGCGGGCATTCATATGTAAAGGGAGGATTTTCAGATCAGCCGCTTACAAATAACAAGGCATCCTTTTCCGCTCATTCAGCTTTCAATCTCCTGTGCTTCTCATGTCATGTCTCTCCAATCTGCTGTACAGGGTGAGGTTTTAGCCGCTCTTACCTGCCGTGGCTAGACAGTGTGCAGGTTTTTCACATTTCTGCCCTTAAGGTTTTGGGAAATTGAAAAAAGCATGACCACGATGTGGCTGCTTTATTCTGTTAATTGTAATCTATATGGAAAGCATGTGTTTCCTAAATCAACTGTCCACTAGCTAACACCTATATGGTTATAATATAACCATATTGCTCCTGTCTAGGCAATATTATTCCATAACGTTTATGCCAAAAGAAGTACAGAAAGGTGTCACTGTAAGGGTACTGTACCATGGACAAATATCTCTGGAAAGCGAGTGTTCTTTGTCTCAGCAAATCACATGTGGGTTGCTAAATAGGAGCCTAAACATCAGATTAGATTCTCACAGTAACAGTGCCTCATCCAGACAGCTGGCATATAGCCACTCTTTGCCACATGCACATGCTCAGATGTTTGCAGTGAGAATATTCTACTCTTCCCTGTTTGAGTAAGCATTACAGGCTGACCCCTGTGTTGCTGGCAATGTCCAGAGGTACAGCTCCATCGGTACCATGCTCAACACTGTTTAACTTAACAAGGCCAAGACTGATGACATGAGTACATGTTATTCCATTTTACAGCCTGAAAGCTTGTGTGTTTCATATGAAGGTAACGCTTGTAATAACTCACCTTCATCCATCTTCGTGGACAGTACAGGGCCCTTAAATTGGATGGTCCTTGTTCCTGGTGGACAAATATCAGACTGGTTACCTATAAGCCAGCCAGAAAACAGGGCTATATTATCCCGCAGACCAATTACCCAAAAGACACTCAGGAGCTCAAAGCTGTGATCATGTCCTTGAGATAAGAAAGACCATATCATGAAATGAAAAATTGCTCACGTTGGAGGAAAAAATAAATCTGTTACATCAGATGTCTAATATATAGCTAACAAGAAATAGTACTAGAATAACAATATGCAGCATACACATATGTCTATTAAATAAGCCATGATCAAAGCCTCTAACTCGTGCCTATTGAACTACCAGTCATTTTGAATCAAGCATCACACCTGCCTTATTGTTTGGAAAAGAATGATCATATCACCCCTTTGGGTGAGGGGTGGGGAGCTGGTGCATTTCCTTTGTTGTTTGCAGTTTCAGCATCTTGTGATGTTGTTTTGAGAAGTTCCCTCCTCTAGCAGAGCACTCACACACCTCTTCCCCAGTGAATGTTTTCAGGGTCAGCTTGAACCCCCCCCCCCGTGATGATCATGGTGTAGTCTTGTGACAGACAGATGTCACTTCCTGGAACTAACAGGAAATGACTTGACACAGAATGCTTTCCCTCCTTGTTCAAAGTTTGGGCTTGCTTTAGGTTCTACTAGATGTACATACATTAATGATTTTCTCTTCTGACACCTTACCCAGTGCGGTTCACATACCAAATCCCACATTTTATGCAGTGTGAAGATATTGAAATGGATATAGACTGTGGCATGTCGTCATGCAATGAGAGGAGACAGGGGTACAATGGGAGTGTCTCACAGGATATGAATCAGTTTAAGGTTACGAGCTTATTACCTTTAAACGGTGGGGTACTGTCGGGTAGATGTGATTCTATGGGATCCAGCAGCATTGCCAAGTTGTATTTCTCAGTGGACTTTCAAACTTACACTAACTTTGTTGCCCATATTTTTCCCCAAGCAACATTTTTTTGAAGCTATACTCCACCATCGTGCTGCACTGACAGGGTTGAAGCACTTGGTTTGATGTTCCTCTGTGTCGGAACCGTAAATTCTGTCGAATGTCAGCTTCAAATTAAAGATTTCTTGTTGCTGTTATCGATATTAAAGTTTGGTTTGGTTTTCCGCTGTTTCCCAGTCGCTAATTCTTACAAACCCCGGTAGAAAACGCCTTAAAACATGACCGTGTAATTATTTTTTTTTTCTTGAATCCACTCGATGTAGTTTGGGCATCTTTTTCTTTTTTACTCAAGATTAACACGTTTTCTCACCAGTTCAGTATCTGCACTTTAAGATTCAAGCAACCAAACTTTAGGTGTCAAAATATTTGATGTAGACAAGAAATTACCAACCATTTCCGATGTGAGGATGAGTCACAAACTTTGAATAACGTTGTCCTATTAGTAATATTACACTACTACAGTCTACGCCTCTGAAATTTGCCCAGTATTTCGACAAATGAAAGCTCCGGTGGCTTCAGATCTTGTAGTTTCCTGTGTCATTAGCGTCGGGCTTAGAATTTGCAGGTGACTTTTTCCTGGATGGTCCATCAAGATTATGGGCTCTTCTCTGTGCTCTGACTTTGCTGACGGGCGCATCACGCTTTCGGTCTGCCCTCGGGAGACAGGCAGCCTAACCGAAGCATGAAAATATGCTCACTCACACAGCCATAAATAAAATACACTCTACCATCATTACTTACTTGCAGACGATGATGCACATATAACAGTTAATTTTCTCAACACCAAGACCGCACGAGTCAGTACAGTAAAGCTTTGCATTTTTAAAGGAGGTGGACGTTATTGATCTGGAAGGCAGTGTTTTTATTTATATTACCTTGTGCAAATAGCGGATGAACTGTTACGCAACGGAATGTTTCCCATGGGTACCAAATTACGAATTCTGGCAGTATAAACACTGAAACTTCTAGCTGTCACTGCAAATTCAAATGATCTATTTGGGGCACAATTCCACTTGAGCAAAAGCATTAGCGTGGACAACTGCAATGTTTCTGTCACTTACAGAACTAATAGAATGCAGCGTGCCAAACGATCCATTGTGATAGTCCGCAATTCTGCGTTTACTAATTCAACATGGCACTGTCATCATAATTACACTTTGAAATAGTTAAATTACTGTGAAGGGTGTTAGTAGTGATCCAACTTGCCGCGACTGCTGAATTGTGGAACTGCAAAAAGACACAAGATCGATCTTCGACAGCAGACGTAATTCGATTATCTTTTCCCCATTGAAAACCCTCAGGACATGGCTTGGTTTCTGAAGAGCTTTATAAAAGATGTAATACTGCCATCTAGGGGTGGATAGACTGTGCTGATTAAAAATTGGGCTTGTGCCATGGGTAATGATCCTTTAATAAGTAATTAATTAGGGAATGTAAGTGCCTTTTGTACAACTGCTACCTCTAATTGTTGACTTCCTCCTGGTAGGTCTGTTTACTTTAAGATTTACTGTCGCACAGCGGTTACTCTGAAACCTGATACTTGTTAGCTTCAGTTAGATAGTGGCAGGCTGTTTCGGTGGGTTCTTTTGACTTCATTTGATAATATGTTTTGCACTGTTTCTTTTTAAGTGGCCTTGGATAAGATGCATCTTCTAAATGACAAAATGTAAATGTGAAGGTGTGATAATTCACATTTTAAGAATGCTAATAATTAATAAGCCAGAATGGTGCATTCACCGTCCTTGACCACTGTCACATCAGGCTTCCCTTTCTTCCCTGTCCCACAGGCAGTCGTTTCACTAAGTGTCCTATGATTCCATCCACACTCTTTCCACAGACATATACGCTGGGGGGATTAAATGCTACGGCACACAGCGTCATCCGCCATCATCTAGGGATAGTGGAGACTGGAGGGAGGACACGGGCTTATCCAATCCGAGCAGGATGGGGCTCTGGTGCTCCTGTCATTCTGCCATCCTCCGCGCCCCTGATTAAGGCTTGCACTGCGCCGCCACGCTGGTTCCATTTTCCCAACTGCGGCCTCCATCCGTAAAACAAATTTATCGAGCCAAACGGGTCAGAGCAGAAGCTTTTGTGTCTTTATCTATGTCAGTTTGGATTCTGTCTTCAAACACTGAACACCGTGTGATAATTCCCCGATCCGAATGGGCGTTGGGGACAGAGTTATACTCTGCCAGTGTGCCACAATGCAGGAAATTGATTTATTTTTGCATGAAGCAGATGGTGCTGGAGAGTGTGTTCTTTCAGATTTTAACAGTTACAGTATGTAGTTTCCTAATGCATTGTACTTGGAGCACATGTTGCAATACTACATTAATAAACTTAAATCCAAATTCAAATAGCATTAACCATCACGTATATACTGCTCTGTATATATAGTACTGTGCACTGTGGTGCTGCAGTTATCTAGTTATGCCCTTAAAGCTGTGGTTACTGTAAGTCACTGGTTCAGTATGTTGGCCCCCCTAAATGTGGTTTAAAATTCTCTGTCCCTCCTCATTTTGGCCAGGGAAGCAGAGAGCTGGAGTCACCACATGCTTATGTGGGCCAAGGGACCCAAAGCTGTTTTATCCTGTGCAACAACCTGGAGTGCTTGGCAGGGTTTCAGAAGTCCATTGATCCTGTTTCTCTGTGTGTGTGTGTGTGTGTGCACTGTACTCTGTGCTAGTGTGTGTGTGTGTGTGTGTGTGTGTGCTTGTGTGTGTGTGTTTCTGTGTGTGTTAGTGTGTGCTATGCTAGTGTGTGTATGTTTGTGTATGTGTGTGTTAGTGTGTATGTGTGTGTGTGTGCGTCTGTGTGTGTGTGCGCACCAGTGCTCCTCTTCTCTCCCTCCTGTCATTGGTCTGTCATGACTGGCAGGCTTCCCCCACCTGGCACCCCTTCAGGCCCTTCCAGGTGTTCCGTTTCACAGTTGCCATCGGCAACAAAGATGTATATAACATTCCCATAGCAGAAATACAGGGCTCAAACCAGTCAAACCAGAGTGTGCTTTGTCCTTATATTTGAGCAATAAAATCAAGCAAGTGTCAAGTTTTTCTTAATTTCTTCTGTTTCAGCTTCTCCTCAACGTTTTTTTTCCTCATCCTAGTGATTCCCAGACTTCCAAAACAGAAACAAAGTAATGAAACACTTGCTTAAATCTTTCACCGACAGATCTGTGTGGTGGTTAACTACCATGTCATGTCAATGTTTCCTCTCCTGTCATATTGTGGAGTTTTTATCAGTTTTCATATAAGTTTTTATCAGAATATCTTTTAACTTTTGAAAGTAGTGAGCTGCCAAGCAAGATGCAAATGAATTTTTAAAATAATGGTTTATCTTCCCTTTTTGTTTGGCATCTCCTATGTTTTCGATTTGATCCAAATTTTTCATCCAGTTTTCATTGAAGTTATTATAAATTCAGCCCGATATATGGTCATTCCACTTTATAAACATCTTACATCACTGCTGACGCCTATATCAAGAAAGATAAAACTAATGAAAAAAACACTAAACTGTCTCTGTTGGGCTTGGAAAAATGATACACACATAGATTTTTCTTATGACTTTTGTATACATATTTCACTTACTGTTTCCATAAAGGATGTATACCCATTTAGATAAGATATTAACCAGACAAATATATAATGGTTGCGAAATGAAAGATCTCTCAGTGACAAGAAAGGCAAACCTACTAATCGTGTTTACGAGGGAGTGACTGGAGTCGGGGCATTGTGGCAGGGGAGTGTCACCGGTGATTTATGGAGTTCATAAAAACTAAACCCCGCTTTGCTGACAAGCCCTTCTCAGGCGGTTCGTCAGCTGATCATAGCCGTCCCAGCACCAACGTGTCATGCAGTCTTCACTGTGTGGAAGTTCAAATCTTTACAGCTTCCCGCTGAGCAGAGGCTTTTATCTAGAGCGACTTGCATATCATCCATTCATACAGCTGGATATTCAATCAAGCAATTTGGGTTAAGTACCTTGCTGAAGGGTACAATGGCAGTCTCCCTACCTGGGCATTGAACATACAACCTATGGGTTACAAGCCCTACTCCTAATCGCTGCTTTACACTGCTACACCTTATGAGGTGAAAAGTCTTGGTGTTCCAGGAGAAAAAGGAGAAGAGGGCAAAGTGGGTGTGATGCATTAAACACAATGAGCCAGGCTTTCTGTTGAGAGGATCTCACACAGAGAGGTAGGGTTGTGACTAGGGGGTGCCCCCAGAGTGTGCGTCATGGTTTTACTGTAGATGTAGCACTCTCACTAACAGCGCGACAGAATTGAGTTCAGTTCCCCCCTCCTAATGTTCCATTAGCTGCAAACTCAGTGGAGAGCCGTGTTGTAACTCCATTACAATATGCCATCGTCTTTAACCTGAAGGGAGAGGCCCTGCTGATTTCCATCCACACCATCTGGTTCACAAAATATCTGCAGGCACAGTTTGGGATAGAAATATCAATGATAGTTTTTGCTCATGGTGTGATCTGAAAGCCACTGTTTGAGAGTGCTTTTCTGGAGTCCATTAAGTAGCCCTGAGTCATTGACCAGGCACATAAACATTACAACAGGGAAAACCTCTCTCGGACACAGAATAAAACAATCGTTTTACTGAAGGTATAAATATCACTGAAAGATATAACAGGAACATATCTGTGTAGGTGTCTTGTCTCATAATAGGTGACTCTTTCTCAAAGGGTACCCTTAAGCTGTTCTCTGGTAAACTCTCAACTTTGAATTATCTTGTAGAATTGATCGTCAGTTTGGCTTTGAAATTCATTTGAAGTTTTCTGGAGAAAGCCAATAGGTACTTGAAAATTGACCCCAAGGAAAGTGTTTAGTTGGACAAACCAAGCACGCGTCAAAGTCCATGTCAACACAATAATGATTTGTAAATGCTTTGTTAGCTAAACAAACACCCCCCCTGGGTTTTTTCCCCTATAGACTAGGTGCATGTTAAGTTATTTGATAGGCTTTATGTGACCTCTGGTTAGTATGTTGATTAAAGAAGGCGAATCAGGTGAAGTAACATTCCACACTCATGTGGTATGTGGATCTGTGTCCGGTATGATTTCCTGTGGACCTCACCTGCTTCCTGTTTCCTGTTGTAGCACCCTTCTCCCCGCCTGGGGTGGACAGCGTGGTGAAGTTCGACGCCTACGGCGACGGGGTGGGCCGCTACAACATCTTCAACTACCAGCGGAAGGCGGAGAAGTACGCCTACGTGCAGGTGGGCGAGTGGGCGGAGACGCTGTCCCTGAGCGGCGAGCTGGTCCACTGGCCACGGGAGGCGGCGGCCCCGCCCACCTCGCAGTGCAGCGACCCGTGCGCCCGCAACGAGATGAAGAAGATGCAGGCGGGCGAGTACTGCTGCTGGATCTGCACGCCGTGCGAGGCGCACGAGTACCTGGCCGACGAGTTCACCTGCGCACCCTGCAGCCCCGGGCAGTGGCCCAACGAGGACCTGACGGACTGCTACGACCTGCCCGAGGACTACATCCTGTGGGAGGACGCCTGGGCTGTCGGGCCTGTCGCCATCGCCTGTGTGGGCTTCATCTGCACCGCGCTGGTGGTGGGCGTCTTCATCCGCCACAACGACACGCCGCTGGTCAAGGCCTCGGGCCGCGAGCTGTGCTACATCCTCCTGCTGGGCGTCTTCATGTCCTACAGCATGACCTTCTTCTTCATCGCCAAGCCCTCTCCCGCCGTCTGCACGCTGCGCCGCCTCGGCCTGGGAACCTCGTTCGCCGTCTGCTACTCCGCCCTCCTCACCAAGACCAACCGCATCGCGCGCATCTTCGGCGGGGTGAAGGACGGCGCCCAGCGGCCGCGCTTCATCAGCCCCAGCTCGCAGGTCTTCATCTGCCTCAGCCTCATCTCCGTGCAGCTGGTGCTGGTGTCCGTCTGGCTGCTTCTGGAGGCGCCGGGGACTCGGCGCTTCACGCTCCCCGAGCGCCGCGAGACCGTCATCCTCAAGTGCAACGTGCGCGACTCCAGCATGCTGCTGTCGCTCTCCTACGACGTGGTGCTGGTCGTCCTCTGCACCGTCTACGCCTTCAAGACCAGGAAGTGCCCCGAGAACTTCAACGAGGCCAAGTTCATCGGCTTCACCATGTACACCACCTGCATCATCTGGCTGGCCTTCCTGCCCATCTTCTATGTCACCTCCAGCGACTACCGGGTAAGTAGACTACCTCTGTTCCAGAGCACGCATTTCCCTTGGTGAAATAGCTAGGCTTGGTACACAATACCAGACAAGACGGGCATAACCTTTACAGCAATGTGATGACTACTTATTAGCGGGTAAGTGCCTCCTTCCCACAGCGCGCGTTTCCCTTGGTGAACTGACTTCACTTGCCCACACAAATGGCAAAGCTTGGTATACAACACTAGACAAGAAGGGTATTTACTTTACAGTTATATGATTTATTATATGTTTGGAAATTCTTGTGTGTGATACAGCCTTCAGAACACACAACATGCAACATCTGGTGCATACATATACCCAACAGTAGGCAGTAATAGACAACACCACTATTTACATAAATACATCACATTATCATCATTATAAGGCACCTTTACCCCCACAGTGCGGCCTCTACCGGTATACGGGATGGGATATACGATTGGGTCTTAAATGCCTATAAGCCATCAGAACAATTCATGCTGTTCCTCCATTGTGGGGGATATGCAGGGATGGATATCTACAAATTCTTTCTGAGTAAACAAGCCCCAGCCAAAACGGAATTTTCAAAATGCAACATTTTTATACATTGCTACATCTCGTTGGTACCCAACGAGATTGTATTAGCATTTAATATTTCACCTCATGTATATGATAATCCTGAGAGTCTGCTCCCTGACGCACCGCTTTTTGCCGATAGACTGCTACGGACGGCATTCCGAAACTGCTGACGCCAACCCGAATTCAAAGCCGGCTAGAGTAGATGTGTAGTTTTTTTTTTTTTTTTTTTCTGAAGGCCGCAGTCAATGAAGTAAAAATAATTTAAATTTTCAGAAGAAGATCAACTCCTGGGAGTACTCAGGAGAGTGCTGATGTACGTGGAACCTTCTCTGTTGAAATCCTTTAAAAGTCTAATGTATTCGCGGACCAAAAAAAAGACAGAGAGGCTGTTTCATTATGCGTGTGCGGCAGAGTATATTTAATGCCGGCTCGACCTTGGAATATGAGAAAGCTGATTATTCGGGAACGAGGGACGATAAGAGAACACTCTACACCGGGCCAAGAGAGCAACAGCTACAGTAAGCTGTACAGATGATCTCACAGCACTCCACATAATCGCGGCCTGTAACCTTCACAGGTGAACAGCCGCAGTGAACAAGTGCGGGTTCCAGAGGCATACTTTCTCAAACCAAGGCCAACTGAAGCGGTATCCTCGGAGGCCGTAATATCCGATTATAAAATAACAGCATAGCACATAAGAGGATCATCATTCTGGTTCACGGTGGCTGCAGTGTGGTACAGTAGTAAGGAGCAGGGCTTGTAACCGAAAGGTTATTGGTTTGATTCCCCCCACTGCAGTGCTACTGTTGTACCCTTGGGAAGGGTATTTAACCCACAGTTGCCTCAATAGATATCTGGCTGTATGAATGGATAAAATTGAAACTGAAACCTACTGGTTGGACACACTTTTCTTTATTTTTACTATTTTCCACATTTTAGAATAACAGACATGAAGACATCAAAACTATGAAACACAAATGGAATTATGCCATGCCCAAAAAAGTGTTATAAACAAATAAAAACTAGATTGTATTTTAGATTCTTCAAAATAGCCAAAAAACATTTTTTTTAAATGAAAAGTCTTTGGAAGGACATTCATAAATAGGCACCAGCTTCACTATTCGTATCTGTCTAAGGAATGAATTTCAGGCATTTAAGCATAAGTCTTTAGATGTCTTTGACCGCATATTTCCCATTATCTTAATCAGACATGTCCACACTTTTTACTGGTACTGTATGTACAATAAAAGTGTCTGATTAATGTCATTACTGTAATGTAACGTAACGAGCGTAATGTAGTGACACGCGTTTGTTATCTTGCCCCCCCCCCCCAGGTGCAAACGACTACCATGTGCATATCGGTGAGCCTGAGTGGCTTCGTGGTGCTGGGCTGTCTGTTCGCCCCCAAGGTCCACATCATTCTGTTCCAGCCGCAGAAGAACGTCACCAGCCACCGGCACAACCCCGCCCGCTTCAGCGTCAGCGGGCCCGCCACCACCTACTCTCACGGTGAGCCGGCCTGACGCCCCCTCCACACCTCCCTGTCCATCTCAGAACACACCGCTTCATTTCCATTCGAAGGAGCATTACATTACATTACAGCATTTAGCAGACACTCTTACCCAGAGCGGCTTCCAAATGAACGCATCACAATGCTAAGAGTAGTTATCGAAAAGTACTTTAGGAGGTCAGTAAGATACTGAGTTAAGTGCTAAACTAGTGTAGACTGTTTTTTTTAAGAGAAAATAGGGTTAGGTAGGATAGAAAGAGAGGAAGTTAAACTGGAGATAAAGCTTGAAAAGGTACACTTTCGCCTTGTTCTCTATCATACCAAAAATATAGTTTGGGTCACCGATCTAGTCTATTTTGTAGTTTCTTACACAGCATGTTGAGGTGTGAAGTGACTGAAAGACAAATTATAGGACTATATTATATGTTATTATATGTCATGTTATGATATATAGAAATAAAAGTGGTAACACTTACTTAAAATTACTTACACTCTTCACAATTAAGGACAAGTGCATTTAATTGCAGTTGGATTAAAGGCCTTTGTGAAGAGTTTGATAATTTCACTCGTGGTGATTCTTTACTGAAGTAACACTAATTATCCTGACATCCTCATAGGATACATTCGTACTGTATTTCCTGAGGTGAGCACACGCTTTCAAACGGAAAAATTTTGAAAGTCAGTTTGTGTTAATTTCTAATCATAGATTAGCAAGCCTAATACCCAGAGACGAGAATAGTTTACCCAGGTGCAGTTCAGACGTCTTAAAAAATGACTCAGAGGAAGTGTTTGATTGTTGTTTGTGGTTTGTCTGAGTGAGAAATGTACTCAGGGATGGTGTGTGTGTGGGCCGGGGGGGTGTAATCGCAGGCAGATTACGTCAAAGAGCTCACAGCTTAGATGACACTAAGGTGACACCACCTTGCATGGGGCGGATGAGGACACCCATGGGGCTGCGCTCTGACATCTCCCTCTTCCTTTCCAGCATCTGCGGGCGCCCACTACGTACCCACCATCTGCAATGGCAGGGAGATCGTCGACTCCACAACCTCCTCCCTGTGACCTCCGGACGACCTCCCCTCCTCCTCCCCCGCCCCATTTAGACTGTTAGCAAATTTGCACATATTGTGCACCTCCTGTGAACTAGTACCATTTATGTAGAAAGCGTGTATTAAATTATTTTTAAGGGCTGTACATAGTAACTGACATTGTTGTAGAAAGAGAGAAAAAAAACAGAGAAACGTTTTTAGGATGTTTTCCAGGATTTTGTTTTTTGATAGTTTTATTATGCTTTGTAAATAACCATTGAACTCCATTGCTATACGATACGTTTTTTTTTTTTCAACTGGATGTAGCAGTAACTGATTGATCTGCTACGCTGGCAATACTGAACAAACTCTTTTGGTCTTCTTCTTTGGTAGGCCTCGTTGTTATGATTAAGTATGCATTTTTATGTTGTATATAATATGTACATTACTTTTAACAGATGGTTTAACAGCACAAGTTTGACAGTATTACTCAGTTTTACCTGAAATGAAAAGACGAAACCAATTTATGATCCTTAAATTGTTAAAAAATTCAAATTAGCCCCACTAACTGTTAATCGGTGATGATAGCAACGTGGTAAAGATTTAATAACAATCATAAACCATAGACTCTCGCACGGAAACTAAGGTTACCATAACCTTCAAGGACACAGCTTTGGTTTTCTCACAATGAAAACGAAGCAGCACCTAACCAGTTACAATGCGACCTTTAGTAAAAATGTAATAATATTTAACAATGGCTTTTTGTGCCTTAACTTGTGTCTTGTAGTTTTATACGGAGGCTTTGTTATATTGTTTGTTTATGCGCATGTAGAATGAGGAGGCAGTGACTTGCCTCTGTACGGGCTGTTTACATTTGCAGAAACATAACTCCTGCATTTTGCGCTCAAATTTATACAATACCGCTTGTTTTTAGAGACGCAGGTGTGTCGAGCTGGTCCGACTCCCGCCAACATGGGGGGGCTGTTAAAACAACAGGCGTCAGCGTCTGGAGGAAACGTGAATGTCTTTGTGATCCACGTTAACCGCTTACAAAACAGAGATTTGGACGTGAGGCCAATGAATGTGCAAACTGGACAGGCAACGGTAACAGCAAGGTTAAGCAAACAAGAGACCTGCGAAAGGGGTATTCCCAAAGCCATTCACATTTATTAAATTATCATGACAACAAATAACAATTATAAATAGTTTTAACGGTACTTTGTACAACTCAGCTTTAATGTACACCACAATACAAAAAAAATATACAAAAAATGTGAACGTTGGTACTAGTGTAACTGAAAACTCCGCCCCTCGATAAATTTCCTCTGACTTGTCTTCCAGCTCATCGGCAATACCAGGTGAAGGATGGTAAGAGGGTCTTTTTCAACTAATTTGGGACGCCTTCACAAAGCATTCTCCAATTCATTCGAATTCATTGCATGCTTTACAAGGCAAATGAAGTCCTAACGACTACTAGACGGAAAAGAGGGAAACATTTAACACACTAAAATGCCCATACTGAAAAGTGTTCCTCTCTGCTTTGTAGCATTTGAGGTAAACTCAGGCCAAACACTCCTGTCACGGCGTGCTTTTTGTGCATTTCCCAGGTGTCTTTGGGAGTCTGTGGCTGCTGAAAGTACAAAAAAACAGAGAGAAATGTCTGAATTTCACCCCGGCTCCGGTAGCTGAACGAACCGAAACACAAAGAAATGTGTCCTTTGGAAGTACAACAGGCGGCTGTGGATTATGTAAAGTAATCTTAGGCCCCCGAGTCATGCGTTTTATTTATGCTGAAACATCTGAGAGATTATATTTCTTTGTTGTGTGGCTTATCTGTTCACTCTGAAAGCCCCTGCTCCCGGGAGATACAAGTCTGCACGTCGGGTTGCCATGGACAACCGCGGGCGGAATTTGCCACTCTCCAAAAAACCGTTTCGGGAACGGAGCCCCTCGAGTCGGTCTGGCTCAATCGAGGTGGGCCTGGGGAAATCTCCAATCTTCCCAGCGCCGCAGACGAAGCCAAAGACGATTCGAGCGGCTGCCGCGGGCTTCTTCCCGCCGTGGGTTTCGGCGGACGGGCGCGGCGCCAGGCCGGACCAGAGTCGAGCGGGCTACGCCTTGCAACGACTCCAAAACACGTCAGCGGTGCGTTTGTTCCCGGGAGTCCCAGACTGAGAGGGAGGGATGTAGCCTGTGGTTGTGTGTGTATGTGAGGCTATTTGTTCACGTTGGTCCCAGATTGTTGGCGCACACAGGAAATTCCAATTTGTAAATCCAATTTCTCACACGTGCCCATTCAGGCCAGCATAAACCCTGTGCCGGCTCGGGCCGACCTGAACCCCGGCAGTGTCTGGCTTAGCATATCGCGACAGTACTGCGCTCATGACATGTGCAATAACAAAGACATGACGACATCATAATAAACAGTAACCCATGGCTGTTTTGTGTCTTTGAGTCTTTTCCTGTCTCAGCTGTTCTGGTCTCTTTAAGTAAAAAATGTACACTGCAAACACACAAAAGCCATGAATGAGGGCCTTTGTAACCTCTGAAGATCTCACAGTAAAACAAGGATGAGGAAAGGGATGGGAATGGAGGGTGGGAGAGGAATTAAGGACGGATGAGACAGCAATGGAGAATGTATGGGATAGGAACAGAGAATGTGAGAGGAATTGCAGAGGCAGCCTAGGAGACAAAAACTGTGAGCACATCTGTTAGCTTCACTTATGGGATGCGCCTGGGGGGGGGGGGGCATTGTTTTGTTCCTGAAATGAAATGGTACCAATTGAACTCTGTGTCTGTCTTCCCAGATAGCACACATAACCACTCCAGTGCAGCTGCCTGTTCAGTGCCTCATCCACTCCTCTGAAAACGGCCTAAAAAGAGACTACCGAAAGTTTGACAAATACAAGAACTACTGATCTTCAGGAGAATAAAAGTTATATAGAAGCTATAATCTCTCATCCATACCTTTGCACCAGAAGGGCCAGGGCATACCACTTAATTTAAATTTACTTGACGATACTGGCAACTCTTCCTTAATGATTTTGAGGTTTTCTTTTTCTGAGCATTCTTCTTTTTTTTTCTAATCAGTGCTGCAAATTCACTGATCCTCATACCATGTGAATAGGCCAATAGGTTCGCAGGAAAGGGGTGAGCAATCCAGATGGTTTTATTTCTGCCCTCCCCCCCACCAACTTCCTCTAGATTTCTAGGGTAGGGTTTCAGAAGGAATCACAGACAGGAGAAACAGAACGATCTTCAGAGGAATCTACTCCGAAGGTTCTAACCCTCGGAAGAGCCCCTGCAAAGAGAACGCCTGCTAAGTGATGAATCAAAGCTTCCCTTTTATCAGCTATTTATGTCCAGGGAGGACAGGTGAAGCTAAGTGCTTTTGGGGTACTAATTGAGAGGGCCTTTTTTTTCCAGGGCAGCATTTTTGGTAAATCGTGCACGCCTCAGTGGTTCTGGCCCCCTGTGGAATTCTAATGGGCTGGAGGCCCAGCTTTAATGGAAACTATCACAGAAGCACCGACCTCTCTGCCCGGTCCCAAAATGCAGTTGTTTTAGCTAAAAGAAGAAAGGCATGAAGGAGGGGGGGGGTGCATGCGTGTCAAGCTGAGCATTAGGGAACCAATCAAAACTGTAGCAGGAAATGACGGACGGCACAGTCAGAACAAAGGATTTGCCTCTCCAGTCCTGACTACTTCACTCTATTTGTTCTTTATCCCTTTCATTTAACGGCTCACCTCCGGATCACGTACAAATTGCCTTGGCTGTACTCATTTCGCGTAACGTCAAAATAAGTAGGGTTTGTTTGGTGCATCTTACTTTCTCTAAAGAGGCATGTCTGAAATGCGAGATATTTTTGAAGTGACAGGATCACGTTTGCAGTTTGCATGACCTTGAAAAAAATCTTCTCTCTCATCATGACAAGAAGAGACACAAGTGAGCAGTGGTACACATCTCAAGGACGGAGCGAGCGATTTCAGCCGCAAGCACAAGACGGCCAAAGGCCAATCCTGAAAATACAGCAAGACAAGGGTTTTGGTGTTAACTGTGTAAGGACGCATACTCTCGCTCTCTCTCACACACACACACACACACACACACACACACACAGAAACACACACGTTCAATACCAATGAGTTAACATGAAAAAACACTCCAGGGACAGTGTGAATCAAAAAAATCAACACACACAAAACACAAAACAGATTATGCGGAATCAGAACAAGACCACATGCCCTCGTCACAGCAGCTAACTCAATATTATTCATCCCTTTCCCAGGTTGGTGTTGGCACTGACTTGGGTATGGCTCTTATGAGTAATTACTATGAAAACGTCACACGTTTAAAAAGCACCCCTTTCCTCCGTCTCCCCCCTGCCTCAAATGTGTCACCTGCGGTCGAATGACAAAATCACAGGTCCCACAATGCACTTGGGCGTGGCCACACTGCAGCCAGGTGGGGCTATGTTTCTCCGTGCACTCCCAACCCATTCCTCTACCAGACCAATCCCAACCAACCAGAGGGCTTAGACGCTATCTTTGATTGGGTCTCACAGATGTAATGGGCGGGGCCCAAAGGTACACTGTGAACGGCCCTTACACACTGTCCAAACTGAAAAAAACAGCCAAACGAAAGCAACCAGGGTGCACATACTGTAGGCAAAATCCAAAACTTACATACATAAGGTGTGCACCTCTACCTGAGCGTTAACCCACCCCACCCCACCCCCTTACAGTCAGTCTCACTCCCGGATATCCCCTTTGGCGAGATCTTTGCCCCTCTGTGTAAGGCCATCCGGGTACTGTCGTCTCCACAGGCTCCCCTTGGGCAGGCCGTTCACAAACCTCGGCGGCGGGGCCACTGTGTGGTCTCTCTTCCGGTCCTCTCCATCCTCCCGAAACATCGTTCCACTCCCCCCCTCCCCACTTTCCGCCGCCTCCTTCTTTACCCCCACACCCAGCGCTCCGGCTTGGAGGACTTCATCTGGACGGACTCGCAGCTCTCCCCGTTGCCCTGGAGACAGACAGCGAAGGATCACCTGACAATTGACACGCCTTGGCGGGGCTGTGATATCAACCAGAGAAACCACATGTTCCTCCTTACCCTGAAATAAATTCTTTCTATCTACCTATCTAATCTATGTTTTAAATACTGCCTCTACCACTACAAACTATTTTTTTTATAAACCTTTACAATTAATATTAAAGGTAAACACTTCATAAATATCAGAGATAAATACATTTAATCATGCACTTTGAATCAGGCAGTGTAGCATAGTGGTTGGACACTGCTGCTGTACCCTTGGACAAGGTACTTAACCCACAGTTGCCTCAGTAAATATCCAGCTGTATAAATGGATAACATTGTAAAGAACTGTAACCTATGTAAGTCACTTTGGATAAAAGCGTCTGCCAAATGAATAAATGTAAAATGTCATAAACAGAAAAAAATGGCTCTTCTTTATAACACTAGAAAAAATACTCAATATGATAGAGTTACATGAACACAAGATTGCCTTTCTCAAGTAGCTCCCACGTCTTCTCTCTGAAACACTGCATTTCCCTCTGCAGCTGCACAGACATACTGATCTCCCTGAGGTCCCACTGCGGGCATGAACTGCATGCGGTTTTGCATCGAGGCAGATGCATCGGGTTGCAGGCTCTCTCTTTATGCGGAAGGCCACGGGGGTGATTCAAGTTCCTCCAATGAAACCGCAACTCTGGGGACCGGGGCATAACGCCGGGGGAATTCGCACTTCGATGCGGAGTTATCGCACAAAACCTACAGGTAACGGCCAATCTGAGCAGTCACTTCAGGACTTCAAATGCACGGCCGAATCAGCAATCAGCGTGGGCCTTCATTACACGAATCAATGAACACTGAATCAGCCTGATCTGAACCGATCTGAGAAGAGCTGATCAAAAACACCTTCCCACGATCTGCGATTTACCCCACAATTAGCATTCCGCATGTTGATTTAATTTGGAAGAAATCAATTCACTGGAACTGATTTTAAGTTTTTCGGAGCGGAACGCCCTCCACAGTGGGTGTTACAGGGCCACTGCCAGCTCACAGCCGGCTGGATCGCATTCCTGTCACGTTCCCCAATGATGTCACCACGTTTTCTGGAAGCAATGTGCAAGCGAGCCCCAGGGAAAGGGCGCCAGGGCAGGGCACCAGGACAAGTGCAAGTGCAACAAGTCAACAAGTAATATGCAAGTGAACGCTTCCCAGGGAAAGTGTACGGTTGGACACCAAGCGCATACCAAGTCAACCAATGGGCTGAACTGACGGCGTAAATACAGGGCGCGGGCCGACCCGAACGCTTCTGCTGAGGTGTGCGTGGTGGCAGCTCACCTTGGTGGCGATGGACTTGAGCTTCCCCAGCAGGGACGGCTTGCTGGAGTACACCACCTCGTCCTCGTTGTCCTCCCCCTCCATGATGGCGCAGCTGTCCGCCGCCGGCAGCTCGCACTCCTTGTTGGCCGTCATCACCAGCCGCGAGTACTTGTACTCCAGCCTGCGCGGGCGGGACACGAGGGGAGGGGTTATCCACTGAGGTGACGGGGAGCACCGTGGCCCAAAATGCAACCGCCCTCACCCTGACACAAAAATGCATTCGGTTTCACGGAGCGACTGCATGGGGGCGACTGCATGGGGGCGGCAGTGTAGCATAGTGGTTAAGGAGCGGGACTTGTAACCGAAAGGTTGCCGGTTTGATTCCCCGCTGCGGCACTGCTGCTGTACCCTTGGGCAAGGTACTTAACCCAGAGTTGCCGCAGTAAATACCCAGCTGTATAAATGGGTAAACTGTAACCTATGTAAGTCCCTCTGGATAAGAGCGTCTGCTAAATGTAATGCATTGGCAGGACTGATAAAACATGCAGACGGGCTTGACTGCTAGCCTTCCCCAGGAGGTACACAGTGAAGACATCAAGGTCACAGAACCCTGACGCAGCATCGCTGTGACGTCGTCATGTAGCCATAACACTGTTGTTACGTTGTGAGGACGTCAGGGGAACGTCGGCAGGGCAGGGGGCTGGTCGGACTCACTTCTTGTTCTTCTTCCAGAAGTAGCAGGTGAGGGCCACCAGCAGCACGGCACCGAAGGCCCCGATCCCGGCGCCCACCTTCAGCCAGAAGTCGATGGCCTCGCAGGGTGAGGTCTTCTTCCCCGGGAGGGAGAGTCCTTTAGTGCACAGCTTCGGCTCGGTCCACACATACAGGGTGTCCTGCGGGTAGAGGGACAGACCTACATTATTCATAATGTTTGTGGGCTTTTATCCTGACCGCAGGCGTGTATGAAAACATTTCTAATATTCACATCAATGGCCAACAGAATGAGATACCCTACATTGACATTATCAACAGACCCACATTACATTATTGTCATTTAGCAGACGCTCTTATCCAGACTGACTTGCTTATGATAAAATTTTTACGTTATACATTTGCATATTAAATGAGGCAAGTGTGGGTTAAGTACCTTGCCCAAGGGTACAGCAGCAGTGCCCCAGTGGGGAATCAAACTGGCAACCTTTTGGTTATAAGCCCTTAACCTTACCACTATGCTACACTGCCACCCCACAAAGCCTACCCATGGATACTACTGACACAAAATAAAGTCCTGACCCAAGCCAGTGAGAGAGAGGAAAAAACTGTCCAGATGAGGAAAGGGATTGATTTAAAATGAACATAAAATCATAAAAATATATTTTCAAAAAAAGGAAAAATACATTGGTTAGTTATCAATCTATACTAAAATACCGCTGGCTGTGTGATCGGTCTAATCTATAGCATCATGCTGAATAAGAGGGCAGGGTTTTGCGCGTGTGTTACCTGAACCCCGCCCTTGCAGGCCCCCTCGATCTCGTGGTAGTCTGCCTCCGTGCAGCGCGGGCAGGCGTTTGCGCTCTCCCACAGGAAGTTGAAGGTACAGCCGTCGCAGGTCCCCGCAGGGCATTTGCTGTGGGAACAGGAAATGACGAAACCATTAGAGCTGGACTAAACCATGTGGACAGCAACAGTGGGGGGGAGCCATTCAAAGTCATCAATACCACTGTGTCAATCTCCCTAGAGAGACTCAGTGTATAGTTGTCCAAAACTTAACATTCATGTATTTTATAAACATACAGTACCAGTCAAAAGTTTGAACTTTTAATCTTTATTTCAACTATGTAGAATAATACTGAAAACATCAAAACTGTCAAATAACACAAATGGCCAAAAAGTGTTAAAAACACATTTTTAGATTCTTCAAAGTAATAAAAATATATAAATATACATAAATAAAAATAATTTTTTTGGAAAGAAATTCATACATATACATCAACTTCACTATTTATATTTGTCTAACAAACAAATTTCAAGCATTTAAGCAGAAGTCTTTAAGTGACGTCTTTGAATGCATGTTTTTTATTCAGGTGTATCCAGGTGTATTCAGGTGGTACTGTAAGGGTCAATATTTTCAGTGTAGTAAATTTGACTGCAGTAAAACTGCAGCTTTAGGCAAAACCAGATGGACTGAGAACTCAGAAGAGAACTTAGGGCCCACAGTCCTCAGTTACCCTCCCCATCAGAGTCACCCAGAGGTAAAGGGAGAATCATTAGTGAAAAAACAGATATTCCTTCCCCCCAAACTCCGTGAGAGGGCCGGGTATACACACAGTCAGCTCACAGAGTTTCAAGCCTCGCTTCCTTTCAAGTTCCTCCTCTCTGTAATGATCAATGAAGCGGCACTTACTTTCTCCGGGCCCAGATAATGAACGGCCAAGGAACTTAAAACTTAAGATGAACTTAAAACGCCCGGCATGTGTTAATTAGCACAGGGGCAGAGATATTTTCAGCACTTAGCATACTTATGCAGCATACTAACCACAGAACTGGTCCCCAGTGTTTCACCTCATTGGTATTCTCTTTTATATGTCTCTTTAACTGAGGTGAAGTCAATGGGTTAAATTTAAATGGCTTCAGTTTAATTGGCCTTGTAATCCCGAAATTAAAAGACAGGTTACGGGTACCTGGACACGCCCAGCTCTCCTCGCCCGGGTTTCTCAGGGTTGCACCGCAGCGTGATGACCGCGTTTCGGCCCTTGTCACATGACGAGGTCGCCTGGGGGGACCTGTGACCAAAACACAACCACTTTCCATTACATTTGGTGGAAATAAGTTTTTTGCTCTCAAGAAAAGCAGCACTGACACAAGCGAAACTAAAATGGAGAACAAACCTGTTAAGTCTGCAACTTTCCAGGGCTTAAATGCAACCGCGCACAGCGAGATGCAGCGGTGAGTGTGAAGCAAGCAGACGCTGTGCCCCGATGTTTACGCGTAACCCGATTACGGTGGGGTGGCAGATTTTGGCGTGAGCCGTCTTTAGAAAACCCAAACACGCGGCGCGCTCACCGGTAGAAGAAGTTGATGTCGGGCACTTTCTTTGATGTCTTGGGGAACAGGTCGGGCCTCACGCTGATCCCCCCAAGGGAGCTCTCCACCGTCACCCCTGGAGAGAGAACAGGACAGGACAAGCAGTCACAACACAAGGAGGGGGGTTGTAAAAGCGCAAAGCATCATGGGACAGAAACAGCCTCCTGCTGGGCGCTTTCAGAGTTTCCGAAACTTCACCCACAACATTCACTGCAGCCAGTCAAACAAAGTTGTATATAACGTAATGTACAGTACCAGTCAAAAGTTTGGACACACCTGATTAAGATAATGGGAAACGTTCATTCAAAGACATTTTGATCTGAAGACTTATGCTTAAATGCTTAAAATCTGTTTCTTAGACAAATATAAATAGTGAAGTTCATACCTATGTATAAATTTCTTTCCAAAAAATGTTGAAAAATCTAAATTATAAGATAGATTTGTTTATAACACTTTTTTGGTAACTGCATAATAGCATTTGTGTTATTTCATAGTTTTGATGTCTTTACTATTATTACAAAATTTGGAAAATAGTAAAAACAAAGAAATAAAAGTGTGTCCAAACTTTTGACAGGTACTGCATGTTAATGTATGCATCTTAGTCCAACAGACAATACATTGAAGATAACTTGTAACTGCATAGTAATTACTATGCATAATAACTAATGTTTATTGGATTATTCTGTTTTTGTGCGTCATCTGTAAGTCAAGAGACTTTCTGGTTAAGCAAAGGCTAATAATAATAAACCATAAAACTGTTGTTTGACACAAATCCACACCCCCACCCCCTAATACCACTAGAGACCTCATCAATTCTTGATACACAGTTGGGCCTATACTCAAGTAAAAGAGCTTATTTCCCTGGCACATGTGTACTTAATAACAGGACCAGACTTTGACATCAGGCTGTGCTCGGTGGAGCTCCATAAGCCTGTCTGCAGCTGTGTATAGAGCAGGAGCAGTCAGCAACACTGTGGAAGGGGCTTTGCACTGCAGTCAAATGCACTGCGTCAGGTTTATTCACCGTGTCAGCGAGCAGCCCTCACTTTACCCACAATTCCCAGGGGCCTCCTTTCAGCAGGAGTCAAACATATGACTCAGGCATTCAGAAACACACATCACAGTGCTTAACAGCACGCCTGAATGCACTCTATCCACTGTTGATGGCAACAGAGAGCACCATTACATTACACTACATTCATTTAGCAGATGCTCTTATCCAGAGCGACTTCCATCACAATAGAACTTAAGTGTATCCATTCAATTTGAATGAGCAACAGCGTCAGACCAGGCTAACAAAACTCCCAGACCAGTGAGTGTGAGCATCACACCATTCAAGACCTACCACAAGTTAACTTGTGCAACCTGATTAGACAAGGGAAGCCACGTATACTACAACACATCAGTCACTAGATCACAGAACCCAAAACACATCACAATACTACATTAAGGATTTGAACTTAATGAACTTAATTAAACTTGGTAATGACAGATAGCATAAAGCCATGCGTTTGGCAGACATATCCTTCGCCCCGCCTGATCCCCTGTGACCTTGTGGCCGTGTAGCGAGGGGGGCGGGTGGGGGGCAGGGAGGGGGCGGTCCTCCTCTTCCTCTTACCCAGGAAGGTGTCCGCCAGGCTGATGGACTGGGAGGAGAGGGCCGTGCGGAAGCCCCGCCCGTCCGACGGGATGATGGTGGACTGGCAGACGAAGGTCTCCACGTAGTTGACGAGCTCGGCCGAGTCGCTCTGGAGGTCCTTGCTGGAGAGATCGGTCACGTTGTCTGTGCACACGGCCGCCCTCTTGCCCTGGAGGGGCCGACAGGAAGGACCAACATCATAACAGCCTCAGCTGCGCAACGTTTAGCAAGAGCAGGGACATTCACACAGATCGCAGCGCTATTTTAGATTTTCTTTTTCCAAATCCTCTTTAAGACAGCCCTAAACCTGTTTCATATGGCTAATGACATCAGACTTTTAAAAACATCCGAGATACCAACTAAACCACCCGCTCATGCATTTGTAAGTATTTCATCATAAGTCTTATGCTGAGAAATGCTCATCTACAATTGAAATGCTCTCAGTGGCTGAATCTACACCCAGAGCCCCCGCTCTGTGCAGGTAGAGGGTGAATCTACACTCAGCTTGCTTTCTCTATGCAGTCAAAGGGTGAAACTACACCCAGACCCCCTCTCTGTGCAGGTAGAGGGTGAATCTACACTCAGCTTGCTTTCTCTATGCAGTCAAAGGGTGAAACTACACCCAGACCCCCTCTCTGTGCAGCGAGAGGCCTCACCTCATGTCCACACAGGCTGATGTTGAAGAAGTGGAAGTACTTGGTGCCCTTGGAGGTGAAGCTGGGCCCGTTCATGATGGAGCCCTCGGGGCCCAGCTCGCTGAAGTCGTACGTCAGGGTCCGGTTCTGCACCGTGTGGGAGAAGGTGCAGTCGCTGAAACAGGCGGAGTGGTCCTGGCAGGGGGAGGGGGGACACACAGAGCGCATTAATGGCTGCCGGAGCAGGGGTTCAGGACCACGGACAGCACCAGTGCCTGGTATCCAAAAACCAGGCCCTCTACAGGTACCTGCCACTCCTTTCTGATGCTTTTCCAAAAGAGCCCTATGGAAGCCAAGTCAGTCACATCCCCTTTCTCTCTCTCTCTCTCTCTGTCTCTTATTCAACCTTCCTCCATCTCTCTCTCTCTGTCCCCCTCTCTCATCATCTCTCTCCTGACCCAACTCCCTCTCTCTACCTCTGTCTCCTTACTCTCTCACCTTCAGCCATTCAATGGCCATTCTACAAAGGTCAGCATTAACCTGCTCCAGCATAAACCTGCTGCCCTTTTTCAATAGAGCCTAAAGTTTTCATTTAAACCACTCTCTGCTATGCAGGCTAAATGCTAACTGTACAGTCAGCTAATGACAAACAGCTCTAGGTGCTCATGTAGCAAAGCTACCTTAGAACTACAACTGTCTGGAGCAAACCAGTAAAAAACTACATTTACCTTGTTGCTCCTGCTGCCGGGCCCGCAGGGCAGACAGGATTCCTTGCCGTAGATCTGGTGCCCGGAGAGGTAGGTGTCGGGCGGGCACTCCATGCACTGGTTGGTGTCCTTGTCGATGTAGTGTCCGGCGGGGCAGGGGACGCAGGAGGAGCCGGACCGCTGGGACACCAGGGCGCAGGCGTGGCACGAGGACGCCACCCCGTCCTGTGCGTTGGTCACCGTGATGGAGTAGATCTTCACGATGTCGTTGACGTACTGCCGGACCTGCAGAAAGCGAGGAACCTGCTCAGTGCACTGGGGGTATGAACAGCAGCCGGGTCCTCCACACAAACATTAGCATACCGCTAACATTACATACAGTTAACCTTACATACAGCTAATGATCAGATCTTTGTTCTGTGACTGAGCTGTAGCTAAAGACCACATCAGTAAGTATTAAGGTGACTTACTGTGCTCCTGTAAAGGAGTCAACCACTTTACCTGTCTGTGTCATGGATATGATGGGGCAGCAGTGTGGCATTGTAAGGAGCAGGGCTTGTAACCAAAAGGTTACTGGTTCAATTCCCCTCACTGTTGTTGCACCCTTGGAGCAAGGTACTTAACTCACAATTCCCTCAGTAAATGTCCATTTGTACATATGGATAAAATTGTAACCTTTGTAAATCTCTTTGGATAACAGTGTCCCCTAAATGATAATAATGTAGCATATGATGTCACTGTAAGCAGCACTCAAGCAAAGCAAAGACGGTCAAAGACAAGTCAATGCTTGTGTCTCCTGCAGTATGCTACAGACACTAGAGGTGACTGCCCCTGTGTGTCTGCACTGTACTGCACCATGAACAGCGTGAACATATGCAAGAATACGGACTGTTGAGAGTAGATTCCAGCTCAAGGGCAATAATGGCAGTTACTGTAAGAGTGTGTGCCGTAGCGATGCCAACCGCTGTGCATGGCAGTTTTATGGTGGTTTTAACTGTGATTTCCCATCAGTCCCTGCGGGCGGCGCCGTGTACTCACATCCTGGGCCTGGTTGGTCCTCTGGAAAGCCCAGGTGTAGGAGACGGAGGCGTTCTTCGTCATGATGTGGGTGTAGGCCTGCCTCTCCTTGCTCCCCTCCCAGGACTCCACCACGTTGGTGCTCTTCCTGTTCACGTCCTGTAGGGGGCGCACTGACATTCAACACAACAGACAGCAGGCATGCTCTCATATCACATCGCCGCTGGGAGCAGCTGATTTCGACTGAGAATGTTCTAGAAAACTGGGATAAACACTATGCTCGCGAAATAGCCATTCTGCTGTTAAATAAGCCTCAGGCGCCATCATTCATGACAGATGTGGCACAACTAGACGACTGCTGGCAAAGACGCCACACAGCATCGGGGCTAAAAGATTCAGACAGCCAATCCCGTCACACGGCCTCCCGCCAAAATCCCGGCGGGGCTCCCCTGTCTCTTCGGGGCTGCGGGCGACTGATCTGCCATGACAAAGACATGACAGTGCCACCGCGCCCTCTCCGGTGCTCACGGCGCGGGGGGGACTCAGACCGTCTGAGCCGGCGCCGTGTCATCGGCGTCACAGAGCTCCGCCGGGTCCCCGACACCCAGTCCCATCACGCCGTCTAGGAAGGGCTCATCCGCGTGACAAAAAAGAAGCGGGCTGTTTGCCAGGGAGGTGGCGGGGGGAGGAGGAAGGGGTTTTAGATCTGGATTAACGTACCATCATGAAGTAGAGCTCGCAGTCGGCCGAGCAGATGGTCTCGAAGACGAAGGTGATTCGGCCAAACTCGCTGCCCGTCGTCCCGGACACAGACGTTGGAAGCCTGACAAAATTAAACCGCAAAAACGAAAGTCATGCAGGGTCACCAATAGGAGAAATTAAACCATAAATTCCAAGCCACATCTGGCATACGAAATCCTCTTTTTTTTTCCAACAGTGAATCTGCATCGGAAATTGTATTTCCGACTACATGGCCTTTTGTAGGGGTTGCCATCAATGACTATTTTAATTTGCCAATCACAGAGCCTTATCTAGAGCAACTCCCAGATCTCACACTGTACAGGTTATCCATTTACAAAGATGGATCTTGACTTGCAATTCACGTTAATCCCAGCTCAAAACGTAAACCAGCAATGTCTAGCCTGATATTCAAACCTGCCAACCCCTAGTTAAGCACGGGGGTGGCTGACCACTATGCCACACCATCCCCGGCTGGAACACTCCTGCTGTCTGGGGGGACGGGGACTCACCTGAATCCAGGTATGCGGAGGTTGAGGATGAGATAGTCATTGTCCGAGCCCCCAGCTCCGCTGCGGATGTGGTCTCCAGCCACCTCCCAGCCTAGGGGACCAAAGAAGCCGAGACTCAGCGTGACACAGTAAACAGCGCTACCTCAGAGGTAACACAGCACACTAATAGGTGCAGCTGCTGTAGTATGCAGGGAATGTCAGTCTTCCTACCGCTGTTACTGACCCTTTAATCATCATCCTCCATCATAATGTAGTAGGAAGTGGCTTTTATTGAGTCAGTCTGGCAGGTACTTTAATTCATTCAAACAATTCCAAACAGCCCATATTAATCAGGTGTCATAATAAAAGTACCCTCTATTATGAACATGGGAGAGGAATTATGTCTGTAATCCAGCTCCGTTTCCTGAGATAACCCTTGCCTGTCAACATAATGATCCTCCATGCTGATATACAGTCACTAGGGGGCACCATTTCATAGCGCTGACTATAATATGCCAAAGTTAATCAGTCAAGCTTTGACAGCCCATCACTGCAGGAGCTGCCCTCTGTGCCGCCTGCAGGTTCCATTTGCTTTCTAAATAAATGTACATACGCAGGGGAAACAGGCCCCGTGGCGCACATGTGATGTTACCATGTGCATTTCCCCGCTGCTATGCTAAACCCGCTACTGCTGGGAGGGAAAGAGCCGCCTGGAAACGCTCCACAGAGGCGAGGCTGTGGAGTCTGTTTGTTCAGCGCATGCTGTTCTTCCATTCTGTCTGGATAAATCTCTTCACCCCCCCCCCTCCTCCTCCCACACTCTCTCTGACTCCCTCGCTCTGCCTCTCTCTGTCTCTGTCTCTTCCTTTCCAATTTCTCTCTCTCTCTCTCTATCTCACTGTCTCACTCCCTATTCCCGACAGCACAGACTCCACTTCTCGTGCATAAATAAATAAGCATAAAGCGACACCTCAGCTTTTAGCACCTTCTGAGTTTTACTGAGGGCCTTTGGCGTCCCGTGGTGCAACAGCGCCATCTAGCCCCCGGATGCCCGCACTGCGCGCCCCCACTCACCATTCATGCCGTCGCACTTGGAGTTGCCCACGTTGAAGCAGGAGGTCTTCATGTTGGCGGGCAGCACGTTCCACCACTTGTACTCGTAGCCCAGCGCCGGCTCCGTGCCTGCCGGGCAAGGCTGGCAGGCTGGCGGGAGAGGGGAGCAAACGTCAGCTCGTCTGAAAGAGGGCGGCGCAGGGGAACAGCCTGGCGGGGCGTTTATATGGACACCGGGACTGTCCAATCACTAAGCATCACGCATCACTGGGGCCCAACAGTTTCAACCTCAATACTGATAAAGTCACATTTGCTCCAGACGTTAGTAACCAAATACAGAGCTACACCCATGTTTTCCAGTTGGTTACTGATAACCCCTGCCATAAGAAGCCATCTGCAGGTACATTTATAGTGCACTGCCATGGGACAATTTCCCATAAAAGCAGCCAGAAACAGCATTCCACCGGCACCATCTTGACAAGCTGTTTATACACAGTCATTTCTTTCACACCAGTGATCAAGCACAGGGAGGCTATAAAAAGCATCTTTAAAGCTTACACGTGAAAAGCCCCAAAGTTTCACTCAAAGTGATCAAGCCTAATTAATAAAACATCGGCAGTGCCTTACAGCTCTCAATTCCCTTAATCTCAGAGTAATTATTCCTTTCTTTGTTTCCGAAGCACGCGCTCAGAGGGGAACCACGGGAAATGTCAGCGTCCCGTTTCAATGTTATCATAATTTTATTACCCTTTTACACTGCCCTCTGCATTTACAGTGCAACTGACTGTCCCGTCCCGACGGGGTAGCTCCTCTCAGACATGATTCCTGTCTGTACTGATCCCTCAGTGGTGGAATGAGCTCCCCATGGGGGTCAGGACAGCAGAATCACTGGCGATCTTCCAACGCAGACCGAAGACACACCTCTACAGACTGCATCTCGGGTCCATTTCCAGTATTTGATGTTTATTTTATGTGTAGTATTGAGATGTATTTTGGATTCTGTGTTCTAGTGACTGATGTATAGTAGCATACTTGGCTTCCATCAGATTGCATGAGTTAACTTAGTTAACTTGGCCTGGAAGTTTTGTTAGTCTGGTTTGACACTGTTGCTCATTTAACTTGAATGGATACACTTATGTTCTATGGTGCTGGAAGTCTCTCTGCATAAGAGAGTGTGCTAAATGCATGTAATGTAATGTAATGTAATGTAACGTAATGTACTGTAAACCACCACCAGGTCATTATCAGCTGTTCAAAATTTCACCCAATCACATGGAAGCACACAGCTGAGTGTGCCACGCTGTTGGTGGCAGACCGTCTTAAGGGTCGGCTGGCGGACTGGCCACTGTTGGCAGGTTCGGAAGGAGTGGGAGGGCGTGGCCTTACCCTTGACGCCGTCGGAGTAGGTGCCGGGCGGGCAGGGCGAGCAGGTGGCGGCGTCATCGTTGTGGAAGCCCGGGTTGCAGGGAGGGCACGGCTCCCGCTCGCCTGAGGGGGGCAGCGTCACTGCCCCCGTCACATTCTCCATGCAGATCTTCGGCTCGATCCACTTGTAGATGATCTGCGTCTGGGCGAACGGAGAGGTGGTGCTCGGCCTTTCAGTTTATCACAAATCGTTGAGTGATGTCTGGAAATTACCCAGCATCCACTGCACAGCACTGATATATCACGTTTGGCTGGTTTCCTGAGACCCACAAACTCTATATAAATCTTTCATAGCTTTATTATACTGTGCTCTTTACATTCGCCGGGTTGCCTGATGTACACTGCACAGCGTGTCTATAGACAATCAGCCTAAATGCAGTGTAGGCGTGAGAAACCCAGCTGCTGCCGCCAGGCTGACCACCAGATGGCCACATAACTTCCTGCATTCTGTGTCTAATTTTGTCAATGTCTTTCACCTGTGCTAATTAGGTACTGTCTGCACCTGTGTTCTTCGTTATTTAAGCCCGGCCACTTGTCCGTGTCTCCGCTCAGTCTCGCGTTGCCATGCCTACTGTGTGTGAACTCTTGTACCAAGGCTGTTTTGTCTCTCCCGAGTCTCCAGTAAAGAGACTTATTTTCATTGAACCAAACCTCTCGTGTCCTGGCGTCACCTCTGCATTCGGACTCTCCCTGCTCCTCTTCACAGCGGGAGTGAAGCGTCAGAGGTCTTACCTTCCCCTCGCTGTCACAGGGCGTGTGGATCTGAAAGTAGTCTTTCTTGGAGCACGCTGGCTTCTCCTTGCATTCTGCCGCCCCTTCAGCTGCGGGGAAGAGACAATGCGTCAGGAGGTGTGTGTCGATACCGCACTTGGCCCGCCTCCGTTCCCTGCAACCATCATCACGGCAGCGGGAGAGTGAACTCCCTTCCGGAAGGGGGCGTGGCCAAAGGGCGGGGCAAGGGCTCCTCTGACTCAGGACTGAGGAGAGCTCTGTGCCTGCTCCGCCCAGCCACGCACTCAAAGACTAAACTGTGAAGAGAGCCAATTTCCACACTGTCAGCACGGCCTACATTCCACACACTGAGGTGACCCTTTCCTCAGCTGCCCACGCCCACTGCTGCAGCTCTTCTGCCCTGAGGTCGGCCTGCTTTCTGACAAAATATATCAGACACACTGACTAATAAAGCTTTGTGGTTCCCACTCCCTTACAGCGCATGGATACCTTTCATAATTCGTAAATCGCTAAAATGAAGCTAACTCGAACAGGGGCAGAGGCTGCATTTGTGACTTATTAACATGCAGAACTTTGAATGCATACAAAATGCATTACTGCAAGCATACACTAGGACACACCGTGATCATTTGTGAATGGAACTAAACACAGATCAAGGCCGCTGTGTCTGACAGATAACTGCAGGTATCACATGTGACTCCGTATATGATGTGGCATCTGGGGTGGCAGTGTAGCATAGTGGTAAGGAGCAGGACTCGTAACCGAAAGGTTGCTGGTTTTATTCCCTGCTGTGGCACTGCTGTCGTACCCTTGGGCAAGGTACTTTACCCAGACTTGCCTCGGCAAATATCCAGCCATATAAATGAGTAACATGTAAAAACCTATGTAAGTTGCTCTGGATGAGAGCATCTGCTAAGTGCCACTAATCTAATACATATAATATGTGATCTTGTATGTGGGAACATACGCGAGTACTCCTTCTCCTTGTCGCAGGGTGTGCAAGAGCTGGCCCCCTTGCTGGCGTAGGTGTTCCTGGGACACAGCTCGCAGGAGGAGGAGCCCGGGATTTTGCTGAAGGTCCCTGGCTTGCACGGGAAGCACTCGGAGGTGTAGGCCACACCTGGGGGTGACAGACCGCAGATCACGCTAAAAAACAGCATGCACTGGGACGCACGACACAAAACACCCTACACAACACTAGCAAACACAGCATTGGAACATCCTATACAACACTGATTCTCAGTCCAGCCCCTGGGGGCCCCCCCCCGCTCCGCACGTTTTCCATCTTTCCCTGCTCTACCTACCTGACTGAACTCATCAGTGGCTCTTTTGATTAGCTGAGCACACCTGGTTTAATCACTAATTTCAATCAGGTGTGTTTGGAGCAAGGATAGATAGAAAGTTATGCAGGACAGGGGGGCTTCAGGAGTAGGATTTGAGAAACACTGCTATACAACAATAGCACATATAACACTGAAACTAGCCGCACAGTGCTACACACAGCACAATGCTAAAACACGCAGCATTCCTGCACAAAGCACACCACTGGAACAAACAAATAAATAACGCAGAGTGTGAAAAATCGAGGCTTCATCTTTTACCTTCAATCTGAATACTTTTCAGCAGCACTGGTTTGACAATTTTAGAACCAAGCAAAATTCCAGTTGTCCTCCAGTACAGAATGTTGGTTCCAGACTTCAAATCAACCTGCAAGAAAAGACCAAACACACATTGTACTAGAATAATCCACAGCATTCTAAATGCGCTGCTGTGAAGTCATTTCTCTCACAAACCCTTTGAAGTCTCAGCCTCCCCAACATCAAATCAAGAAAACCGAGAGCATGCAGTTACAGCCATTGACCACCAGAGGGCTACAAGAGGCGCTAATGAAGCTCGGATCTCTGTACTGCCTTAAAGGTATCAAAGGGCACTCACAGTGTGAGTACCCCACTCTCCGTTACTGGTCAGCTTGATCCACTTTTCGTCTGACGTTTGATCCATCTCCTGACACTGGTCATTCTGAATCTGAAAAATAACCAAGTAATATTCATGGTAAAATACCCACAAAAAAATCACTTTCATATCACAGTTCTGTGGTCATACGGCACTTAACAACCTCAATTTCCTCTACGCTGACTTTGTCATTCTAAGAAAGGAGCCAGTCCAGGCTTGGTCACACATCTTTGTCCTGATATAGCAATAAACATGTCAGGGCTTCCACCACATTCAACAGTATACAATCTGGGCACACTATAATGTGTCTCAATCTTAAACTTAAAGTCAGGTAATATGCAGTAGTAAATATTTAAGGAAAGAAAAGAAAGTACCCCATAACCTCTGGGCACATTACGCTTATACTAGTAATGAAATGCAGACTTACGAAGAACTCGAAGAAGATGTTGTTGTCGACATACTGGTAGACGAAAGAAATGGAGCCTGGCTTCTTAAGGTGGACGGCGTATATCAGCGACACGGTGCACTCGTCCCGATTCGACTCGAGGTAGTTTCCCTGAGGCACCCACGTGGAGCTGGGACAGAGCACAGACAAAGGCTGAAAACTTTCCTCTCTGGGCATCTTCAAGAGGTGACAAAATCACACCTCCTCCTTCACATTTCTCTGCTGGAGTTACCGCCTCCAGCTGATGTGAGAGAACAAGGCCTCTGCGTAATCTCACCGTGAAGCGCTTTGTCATATACTCCCAATAACCAAATTAAGTTTTCCCATCCTGTTCACACTCACACAACGTCCAGGCTGGTGATCGCTGACGCTAAAGAAACGCTTACGTGAGAAACAAGCAAAAAATGCTCATAAAAAATTGTTCACTTTAAGCAAATCACATGACCCACTGTTGTGCGACAGCATAAAAAAACGCACATGTCTGACTTGCGGATCAGAACAGTCTTAATTCCCTTATGCGCTCTGCACACAGAACCTATTCCCAAACTTGCCACGCAAACGGGTTCCTGTTCCGCTCAGAGGCGGGGCGGGTTGCTGCAATATTAATCCCAGCGACACTCCCCCCGGACCCTGTTCCACTTTTAAGGGTCCCTCCAGAGAGTTACAGGAAGCAGGTTTCCACAGCACCACTTCCTTAGCTGCCCTGGCCTAGATGTGGGGAGAGTGAATTGGGGCAGAGCTACCTCCGGCCCCGAGCACGTTCCTCCTTCCACCTGCACCTCTGGCTGAGTTTCACTGTTCCGCACTATCCTACCGCCATTCACCAAAAACACTCTTCAGTCATTACATTACAGTCATTTAGCAGACACTCTTATCCAAAATCACCTTCATAGGTTACAATTTTTTTCCATTGATACACCTGGATATTTACTGAGGCAAGTGTAGGTTAAGTACATTTGCCAAGGGTATAACGGCAACAGCACAAAAGCAACCTGAACCAGAAACCTTTCCATTGTGATCCCTCTTTATCACTATACCACACTGCTGCCAGTCTTCACTAGTCTTTACTAGTCTGCCCAACGCGTCTCCTCACAATCCAGGAAGTTATTCCAGACGTTTCCATATCATTTTACATCTGGCTATCTCGTAGAACAATGTGCAGACCATTCCTGTGGTGGCCACAGGACGTCTGAAGGTCTCTGGCCCTCCTTCCAAAAAGTGCCTTCACCCCGTCAGCGGAGACGCTGATTGTAACCTGAATCACCTTCAATAAGCCTGCTCGAAAACTCTCAGGCGCCCGGCGGACGCCTACGCTCCCTTCCCAGAACGCCCCTGCGCCAGCGCGGGACTCACTTGTTGCAGGTGAGGCTGTCGTCCCCGCCGGGGCCGCTGTCCATGTAGGTGGCCAGGCTGGTGAAGCCGGCGGGGATGTCGTCCCACTCGTCGAAGCGGACGCCGCTCCCCAGGCTGTAGGTGCCGGCTGCGCACTGCGTGCACTGCTGAGCAGACATCTCCAGGAACTCGCCCGCCTCGCAGGAGAAGGCTGCGGCACAGAGGAGCCCCGCCCGGGTCAGAGCCAGCACTCACACGGACCGGGTTACGCACTCATAAGCAGACCCCCCCCTTCGGTACACCTGGATACATGCAAACTCGTCACTGCTACCTGGACACTCATCACACACACCTGGACACGCATCACACATACCTGGATACCTCCATACTCATCACGCTTACCTGTATACTCATCACAGCTACTTGGATACCTTCATATGCATCATCGTTACCTGGATACTCATCACAGGTTACACACTTACAGCCCCAGTCAAAAGTTTGGACACACCTGATTAAGATAATGGGAAACATGCATTCAAAGATATTTTTATCTAAAGACTTATGCTTAAATGCCTGAAATTTGTTCCTTAGATAAATGTAAATAGTGATTATTTACGGATACTGAAGTTGATGTCTATCGATGAATTTCTTTCCAAAAAAATTTTAATCTCAAAAAATATTTTTTGGCTATTTTGAAGAATCTAAAATGTAAGATAGTTTTGATTTGTTTATAACATGTTTTGGTCATTTGTGTTATTTCATAGTTTTGATGCCTTTACTATTATTCTAAAATGTGGAAAATACTAAGAATAAAGAAAGAAAAGTGTGTCCAAACCTTTGACTTTTGGGCTACCTAGATACATCCACCTAGATACATCCACACTCATCATAGTCACCTGCGTAGTTATCACAGCCACCTGCATATACATCATGGCTACCTGGATACCCGTGTACTCACCACATTCTTTATATAGATCAAAACCTCTGTCACACTCATCACATTCTTCACACTCATCACAGGATCCACACTCATCACCATCCCTCTTCTCCATCACAGCCCCCTTCACACTCTCTCTCCCGTTAACCGCAGAGACAGGCGGAACCAGACCAGCAAACTCTCAGAGAAAAGCGTGAAGAGCATCCCAAAGACCTGCGCTGCGGAGCCTTGCGGTACTAATCCCACAGACCCGCGCCGCACAGCTCTGAAGTACTAATCCCACAGGCTTCAGCAATGGGAGGAGTGTATAAAAGATGATCTCCCGACTCAGACGTCGGCGTCCTAATGGAGGCTGCGGGCTGACAGAACGCACATTAAACAGATGACTGCATGGCTTCAGGTTGTGTCTTATTATGGCAAAGAACATTGTGTTTATTCGCCATAGGATGGCTATCCATCCAGCAACCTTTCACATCCCCTCCCTAATGCGCAGAGACCTCTGAATGGCACTCAGGAACACATGGGAGAGGAAGACTGAACAACGCCTCAGCACTCAAATCGTTTCTGGCAGGAGCACGCCTATATTTATAGCCACGAGCGTTGTCTGCTGGCACTTGATAAACTGCGCCTATTTGCATTTAGAAACCACACTATCAATCTCGTCGCTCTGGTAGAGAAGCCGCAATTGTGACTTCCAGTTTGACGGCCGCGTCCATTTTATGTACAAGCCAGTCCGCGGAGGGAAGCGCTGAGCTGCTATTCGAAGCTCGTTAGCGCTCCCTCTCTCCAACGCACACCTGCTCCCTCCACCTGAACACTGACGGAAACGGGCCGCTTCAAGGAAACAGCTGTCGTCTGTTAATAATTAAGGGAAAGGGCTCATTTCAGCCAAACGAGAGGAGCAAAAAAGGACGCTGGCATCCAATGAGATTGGCCACTGTCACAATGGGTTTGTTTTTTTTTTTATCAAAGCCTAGTTTCACATTACAGCATGTGGATTGGCTTCTGCAGTGGCCTCAGTGATTAGGAGGAGCCATTCAGATTATATGAGATCGGTGCTTCTGGGCAGCACCTGTGCAGTATTGATTAAAACATCAAGCCCAGACACTGAACTGGGAGATCACTGAGGACGCATAACAGAACCTTTAAATAGACATTCTGTATGCTACATAAAGCTAATAAATAATGCTTTCCCTCTCTGTCTGTCTCTCACATGCATGCTCATGTTCAGGATGTCTCTTGAATTTTCAAATATTTCCTTTAAAAGAAAAACTTTTCAATTAAAAATCCTTTTTTTTTAAATAGTAGGCACTTTGTTGACAAGCCCTCTGTCTGCCGTCATGGCAACCCCGCGTCCATGAGCGTGGCCTATCGGGAGGACTCGCTGCCTGCCCGAGCCTGGACCAGCAGCTGCACGCATTTGCATTTTTACACGTAAATCAGAAAAGCCCGCACGCTCCAGTCAGCATAGCAGGGGCGCGCAGACCGCGGCCCTGTCCACGAGGCTTGCTGGCGTCCGACGTCCTCGCCCGTGTCCCTACGCGTCCACCAGGGTCCTACCCCACGGGCCCAAAGGCCCGAACGGCACCACGGCCAATCATTACGCAGGGACTGGGTTTCAGTCACCGCGCAGACAACTTTTCACATTCAAACGCGGAGCTCTATTAATTTATTCAGACGGGTCAGCAATTCGAAAATATACTGTGAAATACAGAATTAACGCGTGGAATAATATGTGTGTTGTATTGTACCTTGCCACAATGGTCTTATATGTTGCACTGAATAAGACCTCCTGCCAAACAAATAATACCAATACTAAATACTAAATGCATGTAGATTTTAAAATACATTAACTATTTACATTTTCTGTACAGACCGTGTTTCAATATATTTCGCAATGTGATTTTATAGAGTTTTCAACAATGTATGCATAATATCAAGCCAAAGTGGAAAAAATTATGCGCTTTTAAGCTATGCACTATATTTTGACAGACATACTTTTAATACATATTCCTCACATTACGGATTTCACAGTTTAACATATTGTTCGTTTTCCTAACGAACGGCAGGCTTGTTGCATCTGAGGCTGGGAGGGGGGGTGAGTGGGTAATGGATGTAAATGGAGAGCTTGAAAATGGCTGGTCCCACTGCTGTGTAAGCTGTCCCCTTCCTTGCGAGGACACAGACATAGTGTTCTGGCTTACCTATTGCCTCGCCCTGGTAACCCGCCCCTAACCTTGGCTTCTTAATGTCAAGGATGCGTGCCCTGTCGTCTCCTGTTTGCGCTCGGCGGGAATCTCTTTCCGGCGCGGCGGTCCGCTCAGTCGTACTCGGGCGGATCAGAGACCTCGAGAGCTGTCTCCCGGCCTCTCCCCTTCCTGCTTAAAGGGCAACCGAAGCTGTTCTCTCACTGGCGAAAAGTGCTCAGCTTTAAAATGCCAGGAGGTGCGCTCAACCAAGAACATTCCCTCGGTTTCATTTTCGCACAGAGCCACTCCAGCAGCCGTTTAAAGGTGTAACACGCTACGTTAGTTTTGTATGAAGGTTTTCCGCACTGTCTGCAATCAGGGACAGATTTTACTGCCGGCGTACTGTGGTCTTGTAACGCAGCACTAGTGCTGGGTGGTATACCGTTTCATCCAGTATACTGGTTTTAATTTCCTGTACAGTATGAATTTTTTCATATACTGCCATACTGTAGCATAGCTGAAACAACAGCTGTAATGCTTCAACAGGCAAATTATATAATATTGTTTTCCGCTAGAAGCACTATTAAGTGCTGTGCAGAGTGTATCGAGGGAACACCCCTATTAACTGTGCGTACCCTTCTTACTAACGGTTATAACTTTATAACACAATTAATTACCCACAACTTACTCTCTTTAACAGGACAAAACACCATGGCACACAACAATTTGTGACACATAAACACTTTGTAACACCTTTGGCAGCTGGTGAGCTGGAAACAGGGGAAGCAGAAACACTACCTTTAAATCTATCATTACTTTCAACCTGTTCCCCTTTATCCTCCTTGATTAACAATAAAACAAATCATTCACAGAACACCAATCGCGTAAATAGAGCAAATGAATATGCTCGCGAAACAGCGCAGATCGTCTGTAGTTTGTGTGCTTGCGAAAAGCTACAACGTGAGATTGTTTAATAAAACCTAGAAAATTAAAATAAAACCTATATAAGGGCCCAGTCATGCAAAAAAAAAAAAATAAATACATATATATATATACCGTGATATACCGTGAAACTGCCAGAATCTTAAAAAAATACCGTGATACAAATTTTTGGTCATACCACCCAGCACTACACAGCACCCTTATCAGGTAGTGGAGTTTGTGCTTATAACACAACGCTCGTTAGGAGGGTGTAACTGCAGCATCCTGGAAACAGCACGGCGTACCAACGCCATAAAAAGAACAACGTTCCTGTCAGAATTCTCACGCTTTGAGCTATGACGAATAACGCGGCCTGGACATCCGGTGACACAGAGGCCCAGATTAATGAGGCGGGGGGATGTAACCTTCACAGGGAAGCACAGAGTGACTCCTCTCTACAGCTACGTCATCCATGCAGGCATCTGAGAGCACGGCTAAACCCAGCTGAACCTGAGCGCTAATGGCTAGCTGATAGCGTATCGGGTCCACTTAGGCTGTCTGTGGGTCTGCTGTGCTTCTGCTCTGTGTCTCTGTGTCAGGAGGGGGAGCTGATAAACAAGGCATGGACACAAACACACTCGGAATGAGTAAAAGCGATAGCCGGAAAGCAAGAGGGTTTGGGTCAGAGAGAATAGTCACACACACACACAGAAAACGGAGATACTGGTGCTAACCGCCTTGCAATGAACCCTGTCAAGCTAAGTGAAACTTGGACTCGTTCCCACCCCCAGTGTGACAATCCTCTCCGCTGATAAGCAGGTGACAGAAATGCGACAGCCGCTATCGCAAAACGCAGAGGAAACTTTCCGAGCGCGGGGCGCCGGCGGGCCTTACTTACTGCAGTCGGTGCCGCTGACGGGGTCCGGCAGGCCCGTGCACATGCCCAGGTAGCGGGGGATGGCCACTCGCCACCGCGACCCAGTGCTGTCACATTCCGTGTACTCGAAATAGTAGTCCGTCTGCAAGACACAAAGAAGGACACACACACACACACACAAACACTTGTCACGTTCTGGACACAGCGTAGGAGGGGCAATCTGTGAGCTCCGGCTAGCAGGCCGGAACCAAGTCCCACCTTTGACCCCCCTCCACCACCCCCGAGGACTCCGAAACCAACTGCCAGCACCAACTGCCGCTGCTTGGCTCGCCAGGCGGCTGTTAAATTGGATGCCTCTTAATCTGAACCTGCCATTTGGACAGGGCTCGTCGCGGGTACAGATCGTGAGTGGGCGGAAATTTCCGTTTGATCCGGCTGTCGGTTTCAGTGCTTCTGCAGACGGCGCGCCATGCATGAGAAACCCTAACGCCACCGGTGCCAATACCTTTACATAAGCGGCGCTGACAGAGAACCAGTTAATCCTTTCAGCAGATAGGCATCTCCTTGGGACGGGCTAACGCGGGTTTCCCCCCGGGGAACTTTACCTTTTCCTCTTGCTGCACGAACCGTGCTCTCCTTCCATAACCCCCCCCGTGTCGTGTTCATCAAATTTGATCGATTGCACAATAACTGCTTCTCTCAGCTCCATATTAAAAAAAACAGTTTTCTGCTGCACTCTGGATAAAACCTCGTTCTTCACGCAACACGGAACAATAAAAACAAGTTTGTATTAATTATTCAGTTTGAAAATTGTACTGGGGAGAGGGTCATGGCGCATAAGCAGCTTCCGAAGCAAATAATTCGAGCACCGCTCCGCAACGTGGCGTTTATTGCGTTTGCGAGCAATTTCGGAGCCTGCCATCCGGAGGCAAGCTGAAAATAAAAGAGAGGGTTATATTAGGGCAATGACATGGCTGAATACTGCAGTGCGAGAGGAGTTGCTACATGACCTGAAAAACCAGAACCTCAGAGCGCCGCGGATGCTAACGGTGACATCTGAGAGACAGAACGGCAGCAAAACGAGGCCCGGTGCCAGAGGCATGCGGTAGAACCGTGAAGAGAAACAGGCATTTTTACATTATTACATTACATTATTGGCATTTAACAGACGCTCTTATCCAGACCGACTTACATCAGTTATAGTGTTTTTACAATGCTATCCATTTATACAGCTGGATATTTACTGAAGCGATTGCAGGTTAAGTACCTTGCCCAAGGGTACAGCAGCAGTGCCCCAGCGGGGAATCAAACCGGCAACCTCTCTGTTACAAGTCGGGGTCCTTAACCACTAAGCTACACTACTACACTGCTGCCCCACTTGCCGCATTTGTAGCGGTTGCAAGTGCTTAAGCAGGACATCCACGCTATGTGGTGAAATACAAAACCAAATGAGACAGCCCCATGCAGGCTCCCTGTCTCAACACTGTGCCATGTTATACGGAGGCTCCCAGGAGACAAACGCTAGCCCTGCACATGATGGAAGTCAGCTAGCCTTGAAACAAAAATAATATTCTCAACAGGGCTCACATAATACCAGCTAGCATTGCATGAGGGATTCCAGCAGATACGGTTTTACATGTAGCAGTGTGGTACAGAGGTTATCTGAGCTGACACACAAAGCTTGGTTTCAGTGGTCTATTCTGTTTACACATATCATGCAATATGCACTGATCACACCTGCAGCTGTGATCAATGAAGGGGAAATATTGCCCAAACTGACACTTTGGCTTGCATGAATTAAACACGCTCTCTCAAAACGGCTTTTCCACAACAATTGCTTTTCCACCCGTCTTGAATTTCAATCGACGGACAGCCCTGCGCAAGTAAATCAACTGTTTATTCCTGAGCACGGCGCACCCAGCGAAATCACTTCTCCGCTTGGATAACCCCATCAGGGAGGAGGCTGTCGGCTCTCCTTCTGCGGAGCAGGTAACCCTCATGTGGTTGCTCTCTGTTGTCCCGACGTGGAATGGGACCCCGAGGTGACGTCTGTCCGCCCCAGCCGAGAGCGCTGTCGGTGCGTGGGAGCAGCAAACACGGGCCTGCCTCTCCCCTGGCGGGATGTTCCAAAAGGGCCTCTCAGCCTCATAGAAACCTGACGCTTGACATGGAAGTGTCACTCCCCCGACTCGTCTCCTGCTAGGCCTGCTTCTCTCCGGTCTGAACCAGCCTATCCCAGCAGCACAAGTAAGGCCACACAAAGCCAGGCCCGAAAGAATACATACACCGCTCCAGTGGAACAAGTTGCATCTTTCCTGTACACCATATCCATTCATTCTTTATGTGCCCTGTGACAACCTGCTCTGCAAAAAAATACTCTGCCTCAACTTCCTAATACAATTCCCACAATACCTATAGTCCTCCTCGCAGAAAGTTCTGTTAAGCCACCCTCAGGGTAATGCGCTGTCTTAACGTCTCGTTTTCAGTAAAGCTGCGCTCCAGACAGGCGGATCGTGGAAGGTGTTGTCATCGGTATCCTCTCAGCGCTAATCCTAAGGAACAGCATCTGTTTGAAGTGCTTTTAAACCAGGCCTGAAATGCCAATGGGCAGATTCTCACCTCTGCAAATTCACACTGCCCTCCCTTACCAGATCCCCTCCCTCATGCTTTCGTTGTGGAAAAACAACATGCCCCTTTGCTACACATCACCCCCGAAGGGAGATCAAGTTAATGAATTATCAGGTGATTAACTTAAGTGATGCATCACAGGTCAGAAATTAGAATGGCACACACACCACACCTGCTATTTGACAGCCTGCCTGAAAGCAGATGCGTCTGTTTTAAAAAGTCATCGAGTTTATAAACCACCACATTTAGGGGGCTGGTAAGAACAGCGGACCTTCCCAGCATCCTTTGCTCTCACTCAGGAAGAAAAGAGAGATGTCCTTGTTCCCTGGGCAGGGATTGGAAGGAAAAGAAACACCATGCAGGAAGCTGATAATCTTCCACAGTCTGATCCGAGAGACCCGGGCCCACAAATCACTCCACATTATTTACTGGAATGAAAACATGTCCTATGAACTACAGCAACCAGAACATGCCACTCGTGACTGAGTCTTGAGAAAAATATCTTGCAACAGTAAGCCTGTGGACAACACTCACATGTTGATTTCCCCATTTGAACCCCCTGTCTGCATGCTAAAACTTTTTATTCATACACTGCACTTGTGAAAAATTCAGAAATTGATCATTGTCAAAATCAGTGCATTGCTCCCATCTTCAGAAGAACCAATACAAGCACTTTGGATTTTTCTACAGATAGTTTTCTTCTATTTTTCAGGCTAGTTTGAGGTAACGGGGATTGCATCATAGCTTTGGGCTATATGTAACCTACTTTGCAAGGTGTAAACCTTGCTGAAGTTATAAATACATCACCGTTGTCTTTAAGGAGTCCTTTGGAAAAAATCAAGCAAGTTTGTGAACCATAAGATTAGATCAATTTGGGGTTTTTATTGTTCACATACATCATAAATCACTTGGAGACAAAAACTGTTACACAGCATTTTAAACCTTAAAGAGACATGACTAGATTAGTGAAATCTCAGACTATAATGTGCTACACATGCTGTAGCAGTCCCAGTGACTCTATGAAATCATGCAAGAAACATGAATTTGAAGCAAAGCAGAAAGGCAAACAGCCACTATTATAAAAAGAAGCCAGTGTATTTGAAATTCAGCATGTTATCAGATACATCTGCAATGCTGGTATCTGATAGACTGATGTGTTTCAATGGCAGCTGGGCTCAGGTGTCAGAAATCAATGTGAAATGTGACACAGAACCTCCCCCTTCTTTTTTCCAAAAATTAACCTATGAAGGCCCACCGTCATGATGAACAAAATGGACCGCAAAATGAAATCATCCTCTCCCAGCTTGGTCAGTCACCAAACATGGCCCTCCCTGCTTAAGGTCAATCACACAATTCAATGTGTGGACACAGATAAATCACAGAATGTTGTCCTTCTCTGATTAACAGACTTGGGTGGCGATGCCTTAGATTACTGTGCAAATACTGCTCTTACCAGTGCCAAGCTGAAAAGAGACTCTGGCTTCAGGAGAGAAGCCTAGCACGTGGTCACAATCCGTGCTCAGAGATAAAGACGAAACACGGTTGCACATTCTGAACAGGGACTACGATATCCTGATGATGTCTCAATATTAGCACATGCCCTTATCCAAAGACACTTACTTATGTTACAATTTTTACATGTAGTCCATTTACACAGCTGGATATTTACAGAGGGAGTATGGAATTAGTGCCTTGCCCAAGGGCAAAACAGCCTACCACGGAATCAAATTGCCAACCTTACGGATATGAGTCCTGTTCCTTATCACTGTGCCGCACTACTGCCATTAAACAGAGGCACAATCTGTAGGATGATGGATCTCAGTAGCATAAGGGGACACGCTATTGGGCAGGGACCTCCCCCCCCCCCACAAATACATAAATACAAACAGAACAGGAATGAACCGAGGGGACAAGTGTGCCACGAAAAATACATTACATTATTGTGATTTAGCAGATGCTCTTGTCCAGAGCAACAATTTTTGCATGTTACCCATTTATATAGCTGGATATTTACTGAGGCATCTGTGGGTTAAGAACCTTGCCCAAGCCTGCCCCAGCAGGGAACTGAAGCATCAACCTTTTGGTTACAAGCCATGCACCTTACCATTATGCTACACTGCTACCCCATACAGTGAAGAATAGGCCAAGACTCTAAAATAGCATGTATTTATGATGGTAATTACAGTATGACAGGGAGTGGAAAAGGAACCTGTGTGTTCACAGTACAAATTCATATGTGGGTGGCAGAAAAACTCACACAGCCCCCTTGTGCTGCAAGGTGTTCTGGAATACGCTGCTAAACAGCCTGTGCTTTTGCTGATAGAGCCCAACGGCCAGCACAGAGCACTCCCTTTTGTCATGTTAATTACCCTTAAGCTCCAGATAGCTGCAGGTATATTTCATGCCATTTCCATATGACACACAGACAAAGGCCCTGTGTAATCCTAACTAACCAGCCTCAATACAGGCCACTCTGTAGCACTAAACCTGTTGACGTTTCTGTTAGCTTGGTTTTGCCTGCTCCTATACACACTACGCTGGCCAACAGAAAAGGTGTGTCGGTTTGGCTTTCCTGCCCACACTGTCCCTTCGTCTGGGGTTATGCAAACACCGCAAGGGAGGGAATGGCTTTTGATTGGGCAGATAACGCATTCGGTCCTTTAAAACCCCACACATGGCCTCCCAGTCACATACATCCATTGTCTGAGGCATTCTTTCTGTAGGGATTGGTTTGCAGAATGTGTGCTTATCCATTATCCAGCCTCATTTCACTAAAATAGGAAGAAGCCTGACTGGAGTCCTATTTGGCTGGATTTATTCTTTCGTGGCAAAATATAAAAAAACATTCATTTCACCAGTTTATCTCATTTTAAACATTACTTTCAGAACAATGTAAACCCCAAATGCACAAAAGTACAGTCAACTTCAAAAACATCTAAAACTACATATTTCATGTGCATTATACCTAATCATTTTCAAAACCATCTTTTTTTTTAATATTATGTGTTTCATTATTTGAAGACACAGCTGTACTGTTTCTTGGATCTAATTCACATCTCAATACCCTGGAGAAGGTGTTGTAGACAAACTCAGTGAATACATTCTTACTTTGTTGACCCATTTTTTTAAAAAGGAGGAAACAAATGTCATATAAATCCCATGATTCAATTCTGCATCAGAAAGCAACAGGGGACAGCACAGAAGGACACAGAACCCTGATCCATCTTCATCAGACTGCCCTGAATTATAACACAAATGGAAAATGAAACTCTTTTGGCATTGTCAGCCACTGGAGAGAAAGGCAAGCCTCATTATCTTAAAAAAATCCAGACATCTTCATGCGATGGTTTGATTTAATGAACCGCTGTTTATGCAGCCGCTTTTTTCCCCCTCTGTGTTCTCTACGTGTTTCAGGGACATCTACGAACTGAAATCACCAGGGATGACTGTCTCCTCCGCGCCATGGCAACCCCCCCCGTTAACGCTGCTATTCCTGGGACTGCCCCCGCTGCCGGGGTGGACCTCTGCCACAACATCCCACGGCACTGTCCCCCGTGTGCTCAAAGGAAAAGGGCCTCTCCGCTGACTGCATCCAGGAGCGGCTGGGCAAATATTGACAGGCTGCAGGCCGCAGAGATACGCGCAGCGGGATTATGGGTAAATTATCTCGGTAATACGATGACTCAACGGCACGGTGGGAAATTGAGGTTAACGTGGGTTTTCTTTGTCTTGGCGTTCTGGAGCACGGATGCGGGGTTTCGGGAAGAATAGCGGCAAATGGGGGGTCAGCTGAGGCCATTCCCATTTTCCCATGGGGCTTAGAATCTGGGGGTCACGACAAGCCCAATTTTGACTCCTTCACCAAATAAACCCATTATTGTACTGCCGATTTAGTGTAAATGAGACCTTTTCATGCTATAATGAGAAGAGCCAAACCTATCCTGAAGTACCGCAACTTACCTAAAAAGTGGTATTTGCGCAGATATTAAATACTCTAATTGTAACGCATCCTTTCAGAATCTATTGATATAATGCATTTCAAATGGCTTGAGCTTATTGATTTTATTCTGATAGCATTTACTACCACACTTTGCGAAGAGCAGCTCTCAGTGGTATTGATATCCCTGTTCTCTGGTGAAATTAATTAGGTGGTAAGACTCTCCAAACACACTGGAGAGGGAAAGATGAGGATTCTCTAAAAAATACAAAGAATATACAGTTTAACTTTCTGAGGGAATGCTAATGGTTTCACAAGAGAAAAGACCACAAAGATATTTTTTCTGACAATTCATTATGCAGTGAAATTATTCTGCAATACTTATGCGAAAAAGAAAATGGAAATCATTGTCGATTATCAATACCGTGGAGTCTCCCGGTTACCTTGGTCATTCTCGTGCGTGGCTATGTTCCCAAGGTGATAATTGCAGTATTCAGGACAACAAGTAAAATAACTGGTGAATGAACTAACTTCGACACCGTGTCGTTTGATTTGATTTATTTCCACGGATATCGATGTCTTGCTACTCAGTTCCTGTTCTAGTGCGATTCACAGTGTTCCTGAAGGATGTAACAATAGCTACGGAGAACTAAATCAAAATCTAGCCAGGAACTAATACGTCAAAAGATAACTAGTATATACACTAGCTAACTGCGATACGATCATGAATTATTTAACCAAATACCCTCTTCGATCACTTCATTTTCATAACAGAATTTGCCATGATATGTAATGCATTCAGTTAGGGAAAAGAACGCGTTTATTATTTCAGTTATGAAACCTTTGGAATATTTTCTTGTAATGATGGGATTCTGTGTTCGCTCGGGAGCGCAACACGGCAGCGCATCTCGGCGCTCCAAAGTGCCATCATTCGCAACACGACGGAACCTGCTCGAAATATAACAATGGGTGACAGTTTTGCGATCGCAAGCGTGAACGCAGGCTTACCTCTTTGCACTGGGGTAGGTCTTTGGCCACCGCTGTCCACTGGAGCGAGCTGAGGCTGATGAGAGCGCTGCAAATCCAGACGGAACAAGGCATTAAATAAAACGCTGAGAAAACACAGAGCCCGCTCGAGGGTCCCCTCCGTTCCATTGCATTTAAGACAGTCTACAAGCCGTGTAGACAACCATGGAGGACGTGTGTTTCTGTGTGAGCCTGGTTCTGATTATTTCGTGCCTCTGGGAAACGTTCCTTCCGCGCACAGCTTAGCCCTGGCTTCAGCCTGCGTTCGGATCCACCAGGTTTTTACAGGCATCGGCGTGACGTCATTTAGTTTGGCCAGGCAAGCGCGCATAAATGAAAGTACAGTGCGTTTAAATAGAGCGTGTACGGAGAGACTCAAATTAATACCATGCGCTTGCAACAAGCGATGCTGTGACCGGTTGCAGAGGTGGTAGTTCTAAAACTGGCAGGAGCATAACAGTAATAATACTGACTTCAATCAATACATTAAGAGGAATATGAAAATAATGAGCAAAGAGCATTTTGACAGTCATATGAATCGCGGAAGCTATCGTCAGAAGCGACATTTGGCAATATTTATTATTTCTTATCAACTGCAGATTTCTTGGTTACAGTAGAGGGTGTGATGATTACGGGAGAATTATTATGTGTTATTATGCATTGGAGACATATTTGTCAGGTCTTCATGATCCATACTTGTAACGTCTCACTAGGTGGTTGTGTGTGTCAATTTAAACTGATGGAGAATATTTATATCTATGTAATCACGGCGGATATCTTCATTTTATCTTCGCTCGCATATCTTTTTACACACGTGGCGGCTCTCAATGATACAAACAACACACTCAGAGCAAGCTATTTTGTCAATAAGGTCTCCAATTTAAGTCTGCATCAATGTATAACAAAGTAGTGTTATCCACTTCTTGCTTTGTGAAGACATTTTATGTAGTTCTCCCATAAAGAGGCTGGTTTTATTTTTTACTGTCTGTTATTTGTGTCCAAAAGCCTATTTTAAAATGTATCAGACTGCTCTCCAGCCTCTTTGGAAACCATGTGAAATAAATCATTTAGATATTTCCAGGGCATTGGTGTAGACTGTTAATAATGAGATCACCGTATAATTTGTTCACCTCTACAGTATGCTTCTGTATTACAATGCAAAGGGTTTCAAGGGCAAATTTTGATTTCCAGTGCGAAGAACTTCTGAGATGGAAAAAAGAATATTAAATGCAAATCTCCAACCAAGTGCTTTACTTTCTGCCGTAATTTTCACACTGGCCCAATTAACAAACCTATGAAAACATATTCCATCACTTATGTGATGATCCTTTCACTCCCTCCCCCAGGGGAGTTGTTTAAAATGACTACACCATCATAGATAAGCATTAAAAATTAATTGGTCAAATGCTACTGAACACACCAGGGGCTGACATCATTGATTTACCAAGCATGAGCTGGCTCAGAAATGCCATTTCTTTTAATCTATGAATGAGCAACAGTGGCTTGGGCTGGGAGAAAAATGTTGCAGTTCCCTGATCAAAATATAATTACTTTTGCTTAAAAATAAGACATCATATTTCATATTTCATAATCTCATATTTCCCTTTATCGGCATTCAAAATTGTTGGTAAGATATTGATTTGAGTGTGATATATTGACAACACATCGACAGACATGCCCCTAAACTGGAAAGCAACCCACAGGTCAATTGTGTCTTCAGACCATGGAGGTACACGGCGACCTCACAGAGAGGATTGCACAACATTCATGGTGTGGTCGTTAAGCATATTCACCCAATCCATGCAACCTTCAACATGTATTTTACCATTTCAATTTAATTCAAATTCATGTAATTGACACTGAATATAATTACTTTAGTCTATGGCACTGAAGAGAGTTGTGCGGGCACATTGCATATTCAGTCACATTACTTTGATTCAGACATTTTTTAAGCAGATATACTTTACTTTGCTGTCAGACCCATTCACATGGCTAAAAATGAGGGCATTAACATGAGGGGTATTTTCTACATTAGAACTCTTTTCTGCCACAGCTTCAGGTGAAGTGCTGAACCGTGAACACTCTCTGACTGAATTCATGGGAAACATACCGTCTCAGATTCCTATGAATCGCTCTCAGATGTCACTTCCTCGAGGTGTAGTTGTCTTAAATTACCCTCTGTCTGATTGCAACTACTCATGGAGATTCTTATTCATGAGTCTGTGAGTCCAAAGGAATTTGTAAACAGTGTCTTTTCCTCGTATCACTCACCACAAACCGGTTTTGCAGATTTGGGATCCTGGAATCCCTCAACAGAGACATTTTAAAAATGTTATCTTAATCAGAGAAAGCAGGAAGAAATACTGCATTATGTTTAGGCAGTGCTGGAGGGTTATTGGTTAGCTGAAGACATTGTTTGAAGAGAAAGTCACTTCATTTTGTGTTCTATGTGTAATTCATCTGCTAATTAAAAGCTAACTCTGATAAAAATCTGCATGTAATATGCTATCCAATGCAGGAGGAGTCACCTACCACACACAGTCAAATTTTTATGCATAAGGTACTGTATGTGCCCTGCATATTTCTGAAGAGAAAATGCATAGACTTTTATACAAATGTATATCAATATGTTAATGTCAATTATCCTGTTGAGCAGCCTCCACGTGCCACAGATACCATTCCATGCCTGGATGGCTGTTCTTGCTTGTTAAATGTTAAATTAGGATAGGCTTTGGGGATCCACCTTTTTGGCCACCCTAGAAATAGTTATGTTCTCAGTATCTCAGTTCTCATTATCTGGGCACAAATGTTTTTTTCACATGACACCACATTGCTCTGAGGAAATGGTATCTTTGTAAGGGTTATGACTGGTTTTCGGGAGAAACATCTTCATAAAAGTTTAATGTTAGAACCAAAAGATAGATAAACTGAGAAACAACAAGACCCCTGACACACCACGTGTACCTGTTTTAACCAATTACGTATTTTAATATTGTTAAACACTGTTTCAACATTTTTAAGTCTTAAAATTAAGACTTATTCTTCATTTTATTTTATTTCATTATTTCATTTATCATTTATTTATCTACTTTCAAGGTTTATCTATGGAGATTGCATGGCTATGTGCTTGATTTTATGCAACTGTTAACAGTCAGTGCGGCTGAAACACCTGAACTCAGTAATTAGGAGGGGTGTCCGCATACTTTTGGCCATATAGTGCACCTTACTGAATTGCCTTCCATTCAACCCTTGAAAGGTGTTTTTGTGAGCTACCTAGCTACATATATTACAATCACACTATTGCATCGCTATATGTTTCAGCCAGCAAATATGGCAGCTAGCCAGTTAGCCCGGCTGCTAACTGGAAAGCATCAATGTCATAATTTACAGTGGATTGGCAACATAGCTAAAGTCTTCATTTATAATTTATTTAAAGAAATAAACAGCTTGATAGTATAGATAGGGGATAATATGAATGTAGCACGGGCTCTTTTTTGTTTCAATTAAATAGCAAACGTTACACAGATTTTACCCTGATAGTGACTATCAAGCTAACTTCATAGGGTGAGCTGTCTAGTTAATAAGTGAGATTTGTGCCCACATCTTGATGGACGTTGAATGGTGTTAAAAACTCAAAGATTACTTTCAGTGTTAGTCTAATAGGTTTACTGAATATTCAGTCTGCCTCTGACAACAGGTTTCACTGGGTGTGAAATTAAGCTGGTAAGTTTGAGGCACAGCCAATTACTGTGACAGTGACCGGCAGTTCCCTTGGCAGGATTTTAAGTCATATTTATACATCAAAAAAATCACAGTAGTTGCTGAGGCTGCCATGGCAAAAGCAAAACACCAAAATGTTGTCAACATTGCTTATGGGTGCTTATATTAGTTCAAATCTTCTCAAGCTGGGACTTCAACTATTTATTGATCTGTTCATTTTTGATATAGAATGGATATGGTTTTCCACACTTCATCCGTTCTGCCAAATCCTTCACTATTTTTAAGAAACATCTTATGACACAGCTCTTCTTCGTTCTCCTGATAACCTAAAATGCTACCTCCTAAAGCATTCATGTCCTAAACTGCTTTCCTCAAATAATAATAATAATGGTTTAATGCACCTGTGTTTCTACCAGCTAGCTTGTACATTGTCTGACCAACTATTGAAACTTGGTCATGCAGAACTTCGAATCTTGTGACTGGGTGTATGGCTTTCGATTGTGTTGAACTCTGCCTCATTTCGGATAAAAGCGCTTGTGAAATGAATAAATGTCAATGCAAATATGCTTATGTCATGTCATTTCTGAAGCAGATATTATCTGTAGGCTAATGTTTGACAGCCACAGTCCTAAGCCAGTGTAAAATGCAGTAATTCCAGTTTAGTACCAGACAGTGAAATTGGAGAATGAATTCTTCCTCATTAGTGAAGCCAACAATACAAACTCCTGTAGATACTGCTGAGAGGTAGGCACAATCGCTCACGAAAGTATGACTGTGGTTCACGAAATACACTAAACACTTTCTCCACAGTCCAATATTGCCTTTGTAAATGCAGAGACTGTTACGCTGCCTGTAGTTGCCTAACCATACTCACAGAGTGTTGTTCAATAGTCTTCTGTCATTCCTATGAAGATTTAATGCCCTGCCAATAACACAAGAATTGCTGTTGCACTTTTGCAGTGGATTTTCTTTGCACATCTAGATGTAACAGCATTTTTCCTGTCCTGTACTATACTGGAGGTACGTGTAAACACACATCAAAATTAGACAAGACCCAAGCAGTATACATTGATTCTGTTTATTACAGAAAGTTTAGAAATGACAATGGTTCATTTTATAAGACTCACTGGTCTTTAGACAGCCAGCATTCCAGTGATAACAAATGACACCTATATACATACAACAGGAAAGAAGGACGCATGCAGAACAAGCGTTTTTCTCTCCTTCCTCTTTGTACAAGTGCTATAATAAAAGGAATGTAAACAAAAACGTAGAAAATAAAAAAATGCCACCGGAAAAAAAAACTGCAAGTTTGGAATGTACACTTTGTACTTTTATGTACATTTTATAAACAAATATAAACAAGCTGAAGCTTTGTGGCCACAGCTTTTCCCAGAGTTGTGATTTCATGTCTGTCTTGCATATTTTAACTGAAAAATTAACAGTGCTAATCAGTGTTCCATTGGTTGATTATTCTTGCAAAGCTACAATTACTGTGCATATATACGAGGAGAGATTATACAGGCATGGATCACATTCATTAGTTTGTTTGCCAACACTGTTCTACAAGGCAACAGCTCTTATCCCTAAATGTTACGGATGAGACATACTGGTTGTCCTGTCTTGACGGCTGAGATCACATGCTTCACTGATCAAATCCAAGATAGACTGTCAGTTGTTTTTTTTTCCTCCTACAAGCCAGAATAACAAGCCAGAGAAATGGCTTCTTTACATCCCTGTATGCCAAACACCTTGTGTAACGTCATGCTTAAAGAATGTCTCCTAATAATCTTTATGTGCTTAAATGGTCATTTAATGAGTAAGACTTAAATGCACCTGACCATAACATTCTTTGAGCTTAAGGTACGTTATGTTCAAAAAGAACAACTTCTCCTTTCCTCGACCTTTCGATAAGGCAAACTTTAATTCATCTCCCCACATCGTGAAAATACAGGTTGGCACATATGCACAGCATGACGATGGAACCTAAGATGTAATATATCAGGTTTCGGAATTTAGGCTCCAAGTCTCCTTGTCGATACCAGAAAATCTGTGGGACAGAACAAGCATTTCAAAAACATTTCAGCAACATACACTACTAGCAGACACAAAAGTGCGTCATCAGGCAGAAAGCGTAAGATATGTGTTAAAGTACTTCGTTTGGTTATACTTACAAGTACCATCACTGCGGCACAAATCAAGATGATGCAGATGGCAAAGAAGATATTCAAAGGTTTTGGTGGTAACGAAGGAAAGACAAAAGAACTAATAATGGTTACCTGGAAAAAAGTAATGGCACATTAAATCGGTAGTGTTACATAATTATATTTACATATAAATGTGTTACATATGTGTTACATATGTAACAGAAGAAAATATTCAACCTTTTATTTGATAAAACGCTTCATCATGTTGCAGCAAAACATATGCTGTAGATTGCTGTACAGTACATTACATATACTACTTTTATTTGCCAATAGGCATGCCACTTGCCAGGCTAACATTGTAAAGAGCTAGAACACCACCTTAATGAACCAAATTTGCTACACCAAAGAGATTGTAAATTATTCATACTTACTATAACTAGTAAAGACGTGAGGCCGCCAACAACTAAGTTGATGATTCGATCCTGAAAGAAAATAAAGGAAATCTGTAACTGATAGAACAAATATAACATCTAAAACCTGACATATTGCATATGCACTGATTTGTACACCAGCAGACTGATAATGTATATATCATATGACATATACAGTCTGAAGCTGTTCATTCAGTGGGAACCCATTCATTCAATTAATTAATTAACCTTTTTTTATTTTCCCCATTTTTCTCCCAATTTTAGAATTCCCAGTTGTGTTGTAAAAGCTGCCCGGTTAGCTGCAACCCACACCAACAAATCTGGGAAGGCAAGAAAAACATGTGCCTTGCTCCAAAACATGTGATGTCAACCAGTGCTTGATACACCACAGTCCTCTCGCCAAACTTCTACAGACATGGAGTGGGAGGAAGACACTGTTCAGATTTATGCAGGCAGACTGTAGGTGCCCAACTGACCAGCAGGGGTTGCTGATGAGCTACAGGTCAGTCAAGTCCCTGGCCAACCTACCCTCCTCTTTAAATCCCCAGCAGAACAAAGCCAACTATTTTCCACTGCTTTGGGCTCCCAGTCACTGTCAACGACTGAAACTGCTGGCTTTGAATCAAGGCTGCAGGGCTTGTAATTGAACTTCAAGTGCTTTTAACAAACTGAGCCACACAGGAGCAGTGAACTCATTTCAATGCCACAGATTTTCTGTATTTTTGTCCCTTGTAGATCCTGAAAGAGTGGTTTGAGGTAAAGAACGAACTCCTGTGTTGAAGCCCCAAACTCGCGACATCCCCGCCCCACCGCAAGCCCTTCCACTTGGAGGCTGTTCGACGGGGTGGGGGGGGGTGGGGGGGGGGGGGTGTTGCTCGTACCCTGGCGGACGTCTCCCCGAACAGGGGCCGGTTGTCCAGCCCGCTAGTCCCATACGTGCGGGTGGTGAAGTCGTCCATGGCGGGGGCGTCCCGCGCGAGAGGGCCCTCTCTCGTCTCTCAGCAGCCGCGCTCCCGCGTGCCCAGCCCTTGCAGTGTGCGCTGGCTCCGCCAACAGAGCAGCATTCCTCCCAGAGCCAATGGCAGCCGTGCGTGGGGACGTGGAGTGGGCGGGGCCTTAACTGCTGGGCATGGCTCGAGCGGGTGGGCTACCTGACAAGGTTACGACAGCAGTCTGTTACCGAATCACACCCCTGTCACATGACCAGGGAAGAACGCATCCGTAGCAGAAAACACGTGAAGATTTCCATCTACAATAGGGCTAAAACAAGTATGGCGTTTCATGAATAGGATTACTTCACAAATTCAAATTCTTGTGATACAGTTCAACTGATAAGCAACCAATATTGATTGAAATATCAACAATAAACAAAGCGAGAGAATTTTATCACAGTATTTGACTGTGTTGTCTGTGAGTTAATATAAACAGATTTCAGTTTTTTCCCCACTACATACAGAAACAGTACAAACACATCTGATCGCATTCCCTCAAAATATTAAGTGCTTATTATGAAGCATTGTGCAAGGGACCACTCTGGTTTTGATCACTGTAACACAAACACGCTCTAGAAAAATATCTGGGTCAGGAATATACCACTTCCTCTCAGGAGACCAGACAGCACCTGAACTTAAGCACATATGACTTCCAGTTGCAACGCACTTCCTGTATGACCAACGGTCAAAAAACTGCTTCTCACAGCAATGTGAGAAGGGCTTAGAACAGCAGACCATACACAACTGAACAAAGGCTACATTAAAGGCACTTGGCCAAAGGCTAAATTGCAACATGGCCTTGTGATGTGGATGGTGGTGGTTTAAAAACAGCAGTGTGATCAGTCATATGGTGCCGTACTACAACCAAAATAAACCTACCCTATCTTCAACATCAACTATTAAAATGTTACTCTACAAACTGGAAAAATGTTTTTTTCTCATGATTTGCAACTTTCAGACACATCTCCTCATTGTGTGCAACAAAAATCTCCGAGAAGTATAACTACACAACTCACACCAGCTAAAAGTTAGCCACATCGCTGACCAAAGGTCAGTGAGCTTCATCTCATATGCACTGAACATAATGAACTTATGACTATTCTCCCCTCATATTCAAATGCTAACCAGACCTTGAATATTTGCCACAGCAAGGATTACTACGTTGCCATGACAACAAGAGGATAAGTGGTAGCCAGCAAGCTAAAAGCCGGAGTATACCGTCCCGGTCAGATATTTATAATACTAATCAGGCTACTTAGCAAGCCATTAAATTCACGGTCAGGGCAGGTGGTGAAAACACTGACTCAAGCAAAATGCAATCATTTGCCCCCCACATCCAATTATACAAAATGAACTCACCTTTCTGCTCCATAAAGAAATGTTCTCTACTGTCCGGGCCTTGTTTTCGATCTTGAGCTACAGTTCATTACTCCAAAGTTAACTTCTTGTTCAACACCTAAAGGAAGAATCCTAACATGAGTACGAGTCATACGACGACTCCAATAAGCTAGCCACCTGGCTAACTAACTAAGCAAATATCTCCGCTTGACGTTCACAGTATAAGTAATTAACTCCCTTAGCTAGTTAGTCAAGTTTATGGAGATTGCCGTGCAGCAAAAATACGGTTATTGTCTCATCGCATTTAACTTGCAGTTTGACAGGACATTTACGTTTGAGAGTTAGCTGTTTAGGTTAGTTCACTAACATTTCCTCAAGCATGGCGATTGTTGTACCTGGCCAAGTTCAGGTGAGTTCACCAAACTAGCTTGCTTAGATCACTACAAGCTAGGCCGACAGCTGCCCAGCGAGTATGCCAAAAATGTCATAAATCTTAACATGGACAATGAGGTCTAGGAGTTGGCTAACTAGCTACCCCATAGGGGTTAAGTAATAGTAGGTGGATAAATTAGCTACACGTTGCTTTGTATTTAACGTCAGGTAGATAATGGAACTAACTTTATCCGGCTACGGACACAGGTTGAAAAAATGGATTGAGAAGACTACCTCGGCGATCTAAACAGTAGGCTAGGTAATTAGCCAGCTAGCTGAACTGCCTGACTGTTTTTGCCTGGTAGTTTACGTTAACCCCCACAAAAAAAACGTTAGCTTTAGGGAACTAGCCTGCTCGCTAACACGAAAGGCAAGCAGAGTAGCCTCACAAAATGAAATCAGTGCAACTTTCTGAGGCCAGCTAGCCAGCTAGTTTCTAGTCAGCAGTGTTTTGCTTTGATTGTGAGTTTAGCCAGCTGAAAATTGAAACCAACATGAATGAACCCCGTCTAGCTGGTTTTGAATCAAACAATGAACACACGTAGCGTTAGGTAGCGAGTAAAATGCATCCCTAACAATACATTTTAAACAACTCACCTGACTGAAAAAAGTACTGTACTTATATTTTCTAGAAAGTCTTAACAGTGTTGCTAGCTATGTGACTTGAGAGGCAGCTAATAGTTGCTATGTAGCTAGCTAGCCAGATATTTTGGTATCACTGCTTCTCCATCCACACAGCACTGATTCAGGTCATCTGCGTGTTAAAGGCAAGTGCGCTTAAAGGGCGCGTTCACACTTCGGACCACTGAGTGAACGACATAACATACAGAAATGTTTGCTCTACCTTACTGTTTCACAGAAAGCCCACTACTAGTTTCTAAACCACATAAAGTCGCAGTAAATCCAGTCATACACTACACCTAATATTGTCATATTTAACTTTCTCCTGCAGAGAACCATAGCACTCCTCATACGTTAATAATAAAGGACCACAAGAATTAAGTAGATGTTCGGACAAACAACTGTAGTGCTGAAAGGATGTGCGTGGATATTTCTTCTGCATACAGTCAAACTCTATTGTTGGATTCTATCTGATCTAATCATTTGACCCACCTGTTAACTGCAACACCAGTCATTGTTGAAAATGTGATCAGGCTTTTGGCAATTGGAGCAAGAATCAGCCATCAGAACAGGGATTATTTTTGCCAGTGAGTCAAAGTATTGTCTTAATCCAAACCAAATGCCAGAGAGAACCTCCCCCCAACATCATATGATACAATGTATGACAGTCTCTGGGATGATGCTACACTGGCCTCGTTTCATTCAAGTCTGCAGCATATCAGATTATGTTTTTCAAGTTTCATAATGTTTGTTAAAGTGAAATTTTCAACACCCTGTGTTAGACAAAATAACTGTATTACTGATTTGCTTCCAGTTGTCCAAATTGTATCCATTGCTGTTTATGTTCTGTCTGTTGTTAAGGGAGCTATGGACCTGTTTTCAATAAATAGATAGTATACATCTATTTTTTTCTTTTTTTTCTGGGGACAGCTCTGTCTCCATGCACCATTTTTCTGCCACAATGTCTCATTAGCGATTGTGGACAGTGGTAAACGCGCTACACGGCTATTAAAGAGTTAATTTTTTTTCAGCCTCCAACCCGCTAGATGTCAGCATAATATTTCTTCCACAAAGTTGGTTCTGACACATGTCTTTAATCATGTTTCTCCGTTTTTGTTTTCGGGGGAAGGTTTGAAAAACATGTCACCATTTGTTTGACAGTTCTGGACGTGTCAAACTCCAGCATCCCATAACTAACCATCGCCTGTGTACCTTAACGCGCAGGATAGCTACACTGGGTGCAGAATGAGCTTGTTCGAAGGTCGCATGAAAGAATACCCCATTATATCTCTGGACCGCTTCGACAGAGAAAATTTATATGCCAGAGCATATTTTTTGTCGCACTGCCATAAAGGTATATAACATATAAGACAGCTAGATTGCCAGAACTTATGGAAAATGTTTCGGTATTTTGAGACAGCCAGCTAGTTAACTTTTACTAACCTAACACAGTATTTGATCGTGCTGTTGTCTGCAGATCACATGAAGGGTTTAAAGGGACCGTTGCTCAAAAGAAAATTAAAGATCAGGTATGTTAATGATTACTGCCTGTCATGCTTTGCTTAAAGGTAGATTTCTTTATTTAGCGCAAACTAGCAGTTACGTAAAATATAAAATTACCAATTATATTCACCAATTATTATGGTAGTCAAATAACAAGCTGTGTACCTGCTAACTTGTAACTGATACTTCCATAAATTGCATTCCTGTCCTGCAGCCAGCCAGACCTTGTGTAGCGGCTCTGAATGCATAATGCTAGATACATTGTGCAGATAGATAGCAAGTTGTTGTTACTAGAATGTAATCCGTTTTGAAAATTAATTTTAATTATTTGAATCTCTGTGTTCTAGCTTAACTGTCAAATTATACTGTTCACCCGTAACAAAAGAGCTTTTACTGAGCAATCCAAAATATGGCTTCTGGAAAGATCATATTGTAAGTATCTACTCATTTCACAAAAGATTTGCTGTGTGTTCTGTATAACTTGTGTTTCTTGACGTGCAACACATTTACAAAGCTTGACATTGAAGCGATTCAGGGCGTCTGTTTTTCTCAAGTCTACAGCAGTTGTGCCTCGCTCTGGATTTGAACCTGCAATTTTCCCATTTAAAGCTTTAGCTCCATAACCATTGTGCCATGCCCACTGTGCCATACTCACTGTTTGTGTCTGTTCTTTTTCAATACAGGTTTCTCTTGAGGTGGATAATCCAACTCAAATCTCACTGGTAGATGAAATATCAGGAGAGGTAATCTCCCCAACACTCCTCAGTCATTTTTGTCCATGAACATCACTCTGTCAAATACTGGACTGATTATGATATGCTTATGACAGTGGGTTCATTGGTTTTATCTTGCTGTTTGTTAGAAAGAAGACATCGTGGTGACGCTGCTTCCCGCTGGTCATTGTCCAGGATCAGTCATGTACGAGTAACAATCTCATTCATAATCGGGGAGTCAGACGTTTCAGAAACACCCGACACGTCTCAGTTGTAATTGTGTTCCGAAGGTGCAAAACATTGTCCCTTTTCTCAAAGACTGGTGTCTTTTGAGTCTCTTTCAAGAAATCAGTGTTAAAAAAAACCAAAAACGTTAAATGTGTGTGTGTGTTTGCATGCGTGTGATTGCATGCGTATGTGGTTGTGCACGTGTGCCTGCGTGTGTTTGTGTGTGTGTGCGTGTCTGTGTGTGTGTGCATGGATGCATGTTTCCTGTTTCCTGTTGGAGTTGCAGGTTCCTGATTGAGGGAAACCAAGGGACGGTGTTGTACACAGGGGATTTCAGACTGGGGATAGGGGAGGTGGCACGCATGGAGTTCTTACACTCAGGGGGCAGGTACAGTGAGCTGATGCATGCTCTCACACCTCCAAAAAGGTCAATTAACCTTACCTTAAAAATCCCTGCTCAGACCACACCTGCACCGGCCCCTTTACGCCCCTCCCTCTGTGTCTCCAGGGTGAAGGACATTCGGAGCGTTTATCTGGACTCGACCTTCTACGATCCCAGGTTCTTCCAGATTCCCAGTCGGGTGAGAGGCCGCAGGGCGTCGGCTCCGTGTCGGTGGTGGCGATTCTGTGCAAAGGAATCCTTCGCGGTCGAACACTGTCATCCTTCTGCCTCTAGGAGGCCTGTCTGAACGGGATCAGGGAGCTGGTGCGGGATTGGATCGCCCTCAGCCCGTACCACGTGGTTTGGCTGAACTGCAAAGCCGCATACGGCTACGAGTATCTCTTCACCAATCTCAGCGAGGAGTTCGGCGTGCAGGTGAACCGAATAGCCCTTGCCGCCAGCAAGCCGTGTCCGCACCTCATTAAAGGGATTGCAAAGATGACATGCTGTAAACCAGAATGTATCATTCGTCTCAAGTGTCCTTGATTAAAATTCAGAGATTTCAAAGTGGCCACTTTCTCTGAGTAGCTGGAAAAATATATTCAGTGGAGATGAGTTCACCATTTGGCAGCAGCTTGGTATCTTTGCATTTAGTATGTGAATGATTTAAGCAGATTGGGAACACAGGACAGGAGACTCAAGAGGTTTCTCTTTGGTGTTCCACCACAGGTCCACATAGACCGCTTGACCACGTTCCGGAACATGCCTGAGATCCTGTGTCACATGACCACCGACCGATCCACGCAGATCCACGCCTGCCAGCACCCACAGGTACCGCGCGCCTCTGCTCAGTTCACGGCGTGCGCGTGCGTCGCCATGGCAACAGGCCGGCTCTGACGCGTGCCCTGTGATTGGCCAGGACGACGAGTACTTCCGCGCCGGCAGGCTGCCCTGCGGGTCCACGGCGCCGAACGGCAAGCCGCTGCAGGTCATCAGCATCAAGCCGTCAACCATGTGGTTCGGGGAGAGGAGCAGGAGAACCCGCGTCGTCGTCAAGTGAGCGCCACTGAGTCCTGGAGCAGCACGGCCAAACATTTAAGCACTGCTGTGATATTGCTTAACATCATATATTATCTCAACAGCCAACATTATCCCAGGTAACTAGTGTTTGCTCGTGCCCGGCAGTGCAGCTGGATGTGGCCTGAGGCAATCCAGGTGGCCCACCGTGCCACAGGGTACAACGTCACCTGGGACTTGAATCTGAAACTCTGTGGTTACCAGCCCATGTTCTGAAATAGTCCTCTGCGCAGCTGTGCCTAACTGCTGTTAAAACCCAAGCGGCTTTCTCGCGACAGTTGCTCTTAATTCACATTCAGCTAGACTTCTAGAGCCGGGATGAATGACATTATTAGCTGATGCCCTTGGCCAGGGTGAACAGCTTGCTTATAGTTCATACATTATTCATTATTTATTTAGACGGCTGGGTTTGCTGAAGAGATTCAGGTCGAGATCCTTGCTCGTGTTCGCAGCGTTAATAGCCCCATCTAAGATTCAAACACGCAGCCTCCTGTTGTTATAAAGCATGCCGTTATAAAGCTCCCCACCTACTTTTATGATCAGGCCAGTCAGGGAATATCTGTAGACTGGCCAAGTAGATAAATAACACCATAGCTAATGTGAGACATTAAGCAAACTGGCTGTAGTGTGGGTCCACTGTGTTAAGAGAGTGTTGTGTTGCTTTTGTTTGCTGATGTGGGTCTCTCTTCAGGACAGGAAAGAGCTCTTACAGAGCATGCTTCTCCTTTCATTCCTCCTTCACCGAGGTGAGTGAAACTTGGACTGATTGCCCGGTCACAGAACCCAGGACTGTAGCTCCTAGCACACCCCGTTCAGGGTATTCAAAAGGTTTTTACGCGTGCCTTCAGGAAATCGGAAACAGACGCGGTGAATTACAACACGAGAGTTAAACTCGGGGATGTTTGGCCACATCAAAATGAACAGAGCTTGGAAACAAACTACCATGCTTGATTCAGTATTACAGTTCAGTGTATGGGTTCACTGTGCACCAGCTTTCTGAGTTATAAATGTCTTCATTAGGCAGTTATACAATTAATGCCCTTCTTCTCTTTTTTTAAAAATAGATCAAAGATTTCCTGTCCTACATCAGCCCTGTCAATATATACCCCAACGTCAACCCACCTGGCAAAACTCTAGAGGACGTCAGAGAAATGTAAGCATGCACATCACACTCGATCACATGCCGAGTCCGTTAGATCACTTCACAGCGGGTTTCGTAATAGTGCCAGTAATGCTTTTAACACCCAATACTGCAGCCGATTCGGAACCGTGTTTAAGACTCCGAAAAGATGATGCATCTTTGAACATTGTTTTTTTTTTCAGATTGAAACCCATGTGTAGAGGTTACGGAAGCGGGGAAGTGACCTACAAACCACTGGGGCCTCTCAAAAGAGCAAAAGCAGAGCCCGCTTCAGCTGGTGAGACAGGCCAAGGGAACGGCCTTGTTTACTCTGTTCAGAAAGACACCACGTGCCACAGCACTTATTTTCAGAATGAACTGACAGTTAAGATGTTTGGCCACAAAGGCCAGGTGCTTTTGCCCATGCAAAAAAAAAAAAAAAAGCCGCCTAAAAGCATCATGGGAAATAGCTGTTTTGCTGAAGAAGGGTGGCACACCACAGTATAAATCCCCTTCCTGTTAATAAATAACAAAAGGCAAATGATAGTATCATTTTTTAAAAGTAATTGAGATGCGCAAGTGGTAACACCCATGATAATATTGTAGGAAGGAAACAACAGCACAGCATTTGCTGCTTGATGTGAAAAATGGTGTTTTTAATTGCATAGGCTGCATTAGTTGAGCAAACAGCAGGGAGATGCTTTGCTGTATATGCCTTCCTCAGCCTATTTTACTAATCAAATGCATGCTGTGTGATTAAGAAGACTATTCTTCACAGCTATGTACGGTGCTGTCCTTTTTTCACACATAATCTAAGGCCCTCTTATTGACTAATCAGCTTGATGGATTTGGTGGCATGGCAGGAGAATTCAGTGATCTCACTGTGTTGTCATCATTATTTACTTGCAGACAAAACAATAAGGAATTTCCATATGTATAGTTTAATCTGTTGTTAGTAAATAGGATGTGAACAGTGTCTTTCACTAAGACACCATGTCATTGGACTATTTCAGAAGCATGTTAGCCTTAACTATCATTCGTGTACTGAAAAGATATATTGGATCTGGGGCTCCCGAGTGGCTCAGTCGGTAAAAGCACTCATTCCGAGTGCAGACTGAACGCTATGGCCCGGGTTCAATCCCAGCCGTGTCACTAGCCGACAGTTGGCTTCGTTCCGCCAGGGATAGGGGTGGGTACGTCAGCAGGGGCTTCGGTCCCATTAGCAACAGCGACCCCTGCTGGTCTGTCGGGCGCCTGTGGTCCACATGCCAAAGCTGCATATGAAATGTCTTCCTCCAACTCATCTTTGTGCTAGCTTGGCTTGTGGACCGCTGTGTGAAAAGAAGCAGCGGCTGACATCACGTGTCTCGGAGGAGGGCACGTGCTTGTCCACGCTCTCCCGGATTGACTGTGGGGGCTGTGCAATGGGACCCCAAACATCGATGACAAATTGGGCATTCCAACAATTCAGGGATTTGGCCATTTCCAAATTGGGGAGAAAAATGGAAAAATGCAAAAAAAAAAAAAAAGATATATTGGATCTGTGCTCCTCAGATTCTGACAGTGAGGATGAGCTGTTTGAGGAAGAAGTGGTCACTCCCTGGCAAAGGAAGTTTCCTGGAAAAGGGCAGCCGTTGTTCCTCAATCCCCTGAGCTCAGACAACAGAGCGCCCTCTAACATCCCGGAGGACCTTTGCTCAGAACTGCACCCCGCTCAGGAGAATCTTAACTATATGGACTGCACAGAGTCCAATGATGATGAGGACGATGAGGAAGAAGAGGAGCCCGCAGAGTTCCAGCAAGCCACCAACGACGGGGTCACAGGGAGCCTTCCCAGAGGGCAAAGTGCAGCCATCGGCTCCAGGAGGGAAGCATGTGACCGCGAGGATCAGCGGAGTGCAGGGGGCATCTCCCGGCCTGACTCCAAGGCTCTCTCCTGGGAGGCGTTTTTTGCAGTTGACCCAGCACAAACGGACGAGGGCTCGGAGCTGGAGAGCAGCCAGAGCAGCCTGGTGCGGTCAGCGGGCGTGGCGGGGTCGCAGTCCCCAACCCTGTCCAGCGACTGGTATGACGACGCCACTCCCGTCTGCTCCCAGTCCAGTGACGTCTCTGACCCTGGCACAGAGAGCTTGAACCAGGAGGACACTGTGTGGAGAGGAGGACTGAGCCTGTCTGACGGATGTATAGACAGGCATTAAGTACAGCTGTGGAGAAAGCCATGCAGAGGGAAGGAATTACAGGAAGTCTAGCTAGTGCAGGTCAAGGCCCTGAGAAACAGCAGGGGACCCTCAGATGCTCTCTGCCTTCAATATGCCCTCCACACATGACTCAAACATTGAGGACAGAGACCCTGAGGAGCACAACCCGGACACCTCTCAAAAATCATAAAAAAACGTACATATTTACCTCATATCGGAAATGGAAAGTGTATGACACTAATCCACATAACCAAATGTCACACTTTGATATAGCCTAATGATGGCATGCCATCCGATCACAGCAGAAGACTACCAATTATGGACTACACACAGCAGACAGGTTTTCCCTCATAACCTCAAAATAGGTGCAACGTTAATGAAAATCTGTGGCCTTGAACAACAGGAAAGCATGGAAGTACAGTACATGTACGTTTTTTAACTTAATTAAAACATTTATTCGTCTGCAGTTTCAAAATCTTAAAATGTTTACTGAATACTGTGATGAAGTTTTCTTCGCAAAGTTGGTCACATAATTCTCCCACCGGCATTACTCATAAAAAAAACATACATATTTACCTCATATTGGACAAGCGGAGAATTCTACGTGCAAATGGTCAATAGAGTTCGGAAAAAGTGCTTTTTCTGAAACTTTTTTCTTGAGCCTCTCTCTCAGAAGAGGCTTCTGAAAGGTGTCTGTCCTGCTCCTCTTTTCCTTTCTGTCAGCTATGCACAAAGACAGTTTAAATCTTTGACTTCTTTTATCTGGCTAATGTAATCCTGTTGTGTTGTTGTGGAAGCAGGAGAGGAAGAAGCCTTAGAATCAACAGTGTCCCACACTGACAAATCATCTGACTGAGCTGATGTCGCAGGAAAGCTGTTTCACCACTAGAGGGCGAAAATGCCACCAGAGACATTACCATTGTTTTTTCCATATTGACCAATTTTCCTGCAACGTTCCATGTAACTAATTTTATCATGACCCTTGGTGGCTAGTTTATTGTTGATGGTGTCATATTTAACTTATTTCAGTTTGTTATCACAAAGGCTAAACATTTTCTTTTGCATTTTCTGTGATGTAATGTTTCTCAAGTCAGTGTTACAACCATTACACCTCAGATTAAAAATTATACCTCAGAATCACACATCAGGATAATTTTTTTGATTTTGTACCATAAGGTTTAATATTTGCTGCTTATTTTCATTAAAATTCTGTTCTCTTTCAGAACGTGTCTATCTTTGGTGTGTCATTCCTTTCAATGTTTTTGTTTTCTGAATAAAGTCTGTTGAAATCCTGGAATGGACAAACTGTGGCACAATGACAAAAAATAAAATGGACACCATTTCCTGTAAAATCAGGATGAGTCTGAAAGATCAGCCGGTGACACTGTTACAGTGCTTTTCCATTCTGTTTTCTGTGAAATGGTCTTCCCAGATGTGGCCTCTTCATCCAAGAGCTGAATAATGTGGAGTTTGAACATACAGAACAATAGCAAGCATCTGTAATCTCAATACAGCTGTACAAATATATCCCGTGATGAGCCATTGATGAAATTTGATGTTACTTATGGTAAAAGCTGTCATGACAGATTGATAGATACACATTGATTCACATTGTGTGGTTGAATCACTAATCCATGCTAACAGATACATTCATGTCATGTCATGACAATTGCAACTAGAAAAGTGCCGTAGGACGAAAGGTGACCGAGCAGTAAGACTTTGAATAATGAATTGAAGTCAATGGGAGGATGGAGGGATGAATAAACAAGTAAAAGATGAGTGCGGGTCAGTATGGGTTTCAGTGAGTGCTGGGTGGCATGACCTGAGCCAGCATATGACGGCCTATAAGTGTGACCTCGTGATAGGACTTTGAAAGATGAATTGAAGTCAATGGCAGGATGGAGGGATGAATAAATGAGTAAAAAAACTGATGAAAAGATGAGTGCGGTCTTGGATGAGTGTTGGGTGATTTGTCCCAAGGCAACGTGTGAGGTATGGTGGCTATGGGGTGAAAAGTGACCAAGTGGGAAGGCCATGAAGTGTGAGGGGAGGTGATTTTGAAAATGAATGGGAGTATATGGAAAAAAAAGGGATGAAAAAATGACAAAAACCGGAGATTGAGTGCAGGTACAGCTTAGCTGTTTAAAAGCACACCGATCGGGGTCAGACTGCACGGGTTACAGCTGGTTTGGGGTCGATATCTCAAAAACTGTGGGAGGAGAAGCGCGGCAAAATTTGGTGGAATAAGGATAAGGATGTTTTTATTGTCCTTCCGGGATATGTTGTACATAACAGGGAATGAAATGAGGAACTCAGGTCCTGGTTCGGTAATAATAATAAAAATCAAGAAGAAGCAATAATTAAATCAAGAGGAGGAAGAAGAAGAAAAAGAATATAGCTGCAAGCAGCAATTCCTGGGTACAAGCACAAATAAGCTAATTTCCTGGGGGTCTTTAATTTCATACAGTAAAAGTCTGTGATGATGATTTTCACAGGCCAGTGTTAAGACGAAATTGATGAAAGATAAAAGCATCGGCTCATTGTTAATAAAACTGTCCTGAAATAGTCTTGAAGGCCTTCGGGAATGCATTACAGTAGATTATGAGGTTGTGCTAGGGGCTGCATAAAATGCTAGAATTGTGTTGTGTTTGAATGAACGATTACTATGTGCCCATGATTATAAAAGCAATTCCAGTTCCTATGAGAGTTTGTTGCTATGAATATAATGTACGGTGCGCACCGATGAAAAGCGTTTATGGAAAGTAAAGTAATCCAAAGTTTAGAGTGAGAGGTTCATTTTTAAACCAATAAAGAAAAACCAGTATTCAAAAAACTACCTAATGTCTGTTTTTTTTCCCCAGGGAGCGGGTGCATGTTGATTGTCCTTGCGTGTTTTTTAATAATGATCCAGTCAAGTGGCGCGCTCACAAAACGTGACCAGGGAGAAAGATATTCCGTTGGGGGGGGGGGGGGGCACACAAACTTTGGGGGACGTGCCCCCCCGGTTCCTACGTCCCTGATTACAGACTGCCGAAAGCTAAAGAAAAGAGAAGCAAATGGATCGCTGCAATTCGCAGAAACAACTGGAATCCAGGCACCGAATCGTGTATCTTATAGTTTCCAAATAAAAGTTGTAATAAAAATATTTGTGTCCTCGTCACTTTAATTTCGCCAACAAATCCCGCCTTGAAGTAGGCCTACGACCAAGCGTCAGGGCTTTTGCGGACATTCTGAAACGCTTAACGTGAAACGGCTTTTAACGTGTCTTAATGTTAAAAAATCAAAACCGAAATCCTATGAGTATGGACGAAAACTTACATAAGTGTTTATGACTTGTGAGATGTCAGACAAATCTGGTGATCGTTGATCGCTGTTTTGGGACATTAAACCACGTTTATCTTTTTCCTTATAATGGGCGTCAATGGAGAGGAAAACGCTTAACGTGAGATAACGACCATACTCCTAGGATTTCGGTTTTGATTTTTTGACGGGAGGAAGTGTGTTCTAACAAGAGATGTCAGAGAGAAATTTGGTGATAATTGATCGCAGTTTTGGTAGTCACATTAAGCGTTTTAGAATGCCCCGGCTTTTGTATGCCTTCAGGCTTTGCTTTGTGTAGCCTATTTCCCCGGCATCGAAATCAGGTACATATAAATGTCAGGAAACCCGATTCCTGGCCACATTTCAATGTCCATGGACCACTGGTTCTTTGGTAAATTGTAAGGATCGCTGTCGAGTCCAACTGCCTTTAAATAAGCAGATAATCGTTTGTTTTATTCCCGGTTTCGCACTTTCCCGGCCATGTTGCAGGATGTTTTGCCATTCGGTCCGACTGAGGGGGCGTATTCCGGCGGGAAAGTGACATCACGTTTACCCTCACTCATTCTGACGAAAACGTAGACAGATCGGTGGGGGTGGGGGTGGGGGTAGGGGTGGGTTTGGGGGGGGGTTGGGTGATGCATATATAAAACAACCCCGTGTGCGCTCTGCCAGTTATTGAGGTGCGCATTTCAGAGCCAAAGCAGGTGACTTGTTTTAGTGCATTTTTTGTGATTCGATTTTTTTTTCTGACTAAAAAACACTTCTGAACTATGGCGAGGAAGAGCCTTACTTTGGCTGAGATTCACGAGGAGTTGTTCGGGAGTGAGGAGGAGCTGGATGCGGACAGTGACGGATCTATGGCCGCTAGCATGGACTCTGCCGAAGAGGACGCATTCGTGCATGGAATTGATGTCGTCCTCGACATGTAAGTAGTCTACATACATCTAAATTCTCGTTTGTGCGTGAAAGAATGCGTAATACTATAATCGATTTAAATGCCCCCTCGGTCGACGTCACATGGCAACCGTTTAAATTTCGCTTGTTTTGTTTGTATAGCGCTGTTTTTCATGAAGCATATATTAGATCAAAACTATAGTAAAATGCACCCAAAAAGTGATCGTCCTCGACATGTAAGTAGTCTACATACATCTAAATTCACGTTTGTGCGTGAAAGAATGCGTAATACTATAACCGATTTAAATGCCAATCGACGTTACATGGCGCCATTTAAATTTCACTTTTGTTTGTGTAGTGTTTTTCATGAAGCATGTATTGCATTAAAACTTATAAAATACATTGAAAAAGTGAAATGGTCTTTCATTATATGTTATTGTTCATATTCATTGCATCAAGCATGAATTTGTTTGTGTGTTTTTTTTTGTTTGCAGTGACACAGATCCATCCACCACTGAGACGTCACTGCCACCAGCTTCCCCTCCCCAAAATGGCATCTCCCCCACTTCCTCTGGGTCGGTCCCAGGACCTTCAAGTTCTGCCCCTCCCCCATCTGTGGACACCCTTCACACCTCTGCTGGGTGGCAACCTAGTGCCAGAGGCAGCAGGCACAGAGCAAGGCCAGCTCCGGCAGAGCTGAGCGCAGCGGCGCCACCTGTAGCACTGGAGGATAGGTGGCGCGACCCCTCGGAGGAAGATGAGCAGCCTCCTCCGTTGCAGTTTCGCCCCAGGAGGACCCCGGGAGTTCAGCTGGATTGTCAGAGGGAGTACAGCCCCTCTGATATCTTCCAGCTGTTCTTCAGCAAAGACGCGATCCGCACCCTGTGCCGCAACACCAACAGATATGCGGCGCGGAGGACTGCAGAGGGGACGCAGAGGCAGTGGACGGATGTGGATGCTGAGGAAATGCTCAGGTTTCTCAGCATCGTCATCTACCTCGGCCTGGTGAAGCCTTCAGCCGCCCGGGACATGTGGAGGAAGGATCGCCTGCACAGCCACCCGTTTCCCGCTTCTGTGATGCCCTGGGCCCGGTGTGAGGCCATCAGTGCATATCTGCACATGAGCGACCCAGAGGCGGATGCTGTGAATGACCAGCTCCGAGGTCAGCCCGGGTATGACCGTCTCTTCCGCCTCAAGCCGCTCCAGGAGCAGATCCTGGCTGCATGCAGGGCCTACTACCACCCGCGGCAGAACCTCTCGATAGACGAACGCATGGTGGCCACCAAGGAGAGGATTGGGGTAGAGCAGTACACGAAGGACAAGCTTACCAAGGGGGGGTTCAAGCTCTTCGTCCTGACCGACAGCTCCAGTGGCTACGCGTATGACTTCTGTGTCTACAAGGGGGAGGCGAATAGTCCGTCGGGAAAAGGCCTGAGCTTTGACGCGGTTGTCAGTCTGCTCCGTGTGCCCCACCTGGGCACGGGGTACACGGTGTATGTCGACGACTTTTACACCAGCCCGCTGCTCTTCCGTCACCTGCACGGCATTGGTTTCGGGGCCTGCGGGACCATCCGCGAGGACAGGACGGGCTTCCCGAGGACGACCGCCAACGCCCTGCCGAGAAAAGCGGACCGCGGGGACATGCGATGGATCAGAGATGGCCCGCTACTGTTTGTGAAGTGGAGGGACACGAGAGATGTCACGCTGTGCTCCACCGTCCACAGGGCCTATAGCGGGCAGTCTGTGCAGAGTCGGGTCCGAAACCCAGATGGCGCCTGGTCCACCCGACAGATCCCTGCGCCAGATCCTGTGGGGGCGTGCAAAAAGTTCATGGGGGGTGTCGACTCGGCTGACGCTCTCGTAAACTACTTCTCCGCGGCGCAGAAGAGCAGGTCTGGGTACGTGAAGCTGTTTCTCCACTTGGTTGACATCGCGGTGGTGAACAGCTTCATCATCCACGGGGAGATGGCATTGGCGAGGCAGCAGAAGCCCCTCACGCAGAAGCGCTTCCGGGAGCTTCTGTGCATGGAGCTGGCTGATGGTGGGCAGCCACAGGCGTCCGCATCTGGAGTGGCCGCCAGTGAGGCATCCTCGTCGTCTCTGCCTCGGGGCCCGGAGCGGAGACCAGAGGGGTGCTTCCCTGTCCCAGTTTGTGACCTTCACCTGAAAGCCTCTCGGGGGATGAGGGAGTGTGTGCACTGCAAGATGGAGACAATGTACAAGTGCAGATCTTGCGATGTGCCGCTCTGCATATCTGTGGACCGGCTGTGCTTTACGGAGTGGCACGATCTGCGCAGCAGATAGGCACACAGACTTTTTTGACATATTTGTAAATAGTTCCTGTGACATATTTGTAAATGGTTCCTGAGTTTGCTGTGTTCTTTTTTTTTTTTGCCTCCTTGCCATCCCCTTGTCCCCATGTTGTAGGAGGTGGTGACAGCAGGTATAATGTTTGCAGTTGTTCTGACTAACGTGACTCTGGTATGGGCAGCTGTATATCCTCAGGAGTGTGTGATGTCACACGAAAAAGTAATCCCTCCCACTTTGTACACATGGACACATTGTAAACCTCAAAAAATAAAATTTTTTTTCATGACTTTTTTTGTTTGTATATCATGTTCTACTGGGGACTGTGAGACATGATCTTGCTGAAAAGGTATATCTGTATTCAGGGGTTAACATTTTTTGAGCCTCTTGTTCTTCCGACAACTGACTGGTTTTTTTACTTTGAATCTTCAAAATGATGTAATAGTGCTAATTTAAAAAGAACACAATACAAAACATTTACACAATACAAAACATTTAACCATTATTGTAATGTAATTATAATAATAATTATAATATAATAATTATAATAACATTATAGTGTAGTAATTTAACCATTGAATTGTTTACAAATTACATAAAATATGGCGTAACTTTTCAGTTAGTATAACTTTATTTCAAATAGTTCACTTGAAACGCAACGCAAATGCGAGGAGGGATTGAAATATTCAATATATATATATATAAACAACAGTTGTCAGAAATACGCGAAATGCACTCTGGGTTTAGCGGAGTCAAACTGAACCCCGAGCATTCAGTGAAAGCATTCTTTATACTGATACAGAGCTTTTGTCGGGATAGACAATAGAGTACGTGTGGTGAAATACAGGAGGTCTGGTAATTAGATTATCTTCCCTAGCAAGAGCACACTTCTCAATCACCCATCACCGGTTTCTTTAGAAGTATCAATTGCCGCAACGGCTAGCTGCGGCCAAAGTGACAATTGAAGTTTGTGAGCAGAACTGTGGTTACAATAAGGCCATCTAGACAAGTGAATACAGGTATTTGCATACCTTAAGTGAGAGGATCTGTGCCAAATCATGTGCTGGTGCACCCCACTGAGGAAGTTGGTAGCGCCAGTGCTACCAGTGGAAAAGTTAGTCTGGAGCCCTGTATATGATGGTTTGCACGGCAGTTGGTATCTCTTTCATTAATATATAATTTGACTCGAGTTATAGTGAACCAAAGAGAGAGATTTTCTGTTTTTGTGTTGCTCTCAGCCATTTATTTATCCAGCTGTATAAATGGATAACATTGTAAAGAAATGTAACCTATGTAAGTCGCTTTGGATAAAAGCGTCTGCTAAATGAATAAATGTAAATGTAAATTTTGGTAGGCCCAGCTGGCAGCGTCTATTGGCAGCAGATATCAGATCCGCCCATACCTTTCTCTTGCGTTTGTACTTTTCTCCTTAGATTTTCAATAAGGCGAATTGTTACAAGGTGATGTGATGGACAGTCTATGAGATTGTTATGTAGGGCTATCCAAAGATCCTGGGCAAGTTTTGTGCTTGTTATAATACATCTTGATACTATTATAAACCATGACAAAATATTATCATAAGTGAAAATGTTATATTGGCACATTGCCTACTCTCCTGTATATTTATTTTTGAAAACACATTACAACTGATGGTCCTATTTTCACACCTCACTGGTTGCAACCTATCTTTTCTGAAATATTTCTTTTAGATAAAATGAATAGAAAGACTGCGCCTGTCTCCAGCTCCACCTTAAGACAGAGGACCCATGCAGACGTAGATAAACAACTTGATTAACGATGAGGTGTTGATTAGTGAGCTTTAGACGTGCAGTTAAGTGGATTTGTTACATTTGGACAGAGCCAGGCTAGCTGTTTCAACCTGTTTCAAGTCTTTATGCTAAGCTAAGATAACCAGCTTCCGGCTGTAGCTTTATATTTACTGTTCAGACTTGAGAGATTATCTAATCTAACTCTTGGCAAGAATGAAAAAAAGCACATTTTCCAAAATGTTGAACTTCTCCTTTAAATGTCAGACAGCAGACTTTCAGTTTAAAAGCTAGTGGTTATGTGTATCCTTTTAAAACATAAAAACTGGTGGTTGCAATGGCGGTTCATGAAATTTCCAAAATCTGCTTGTATTATAGATGAGAAAGACAGTCATATCTCCTGTGCTGCCACTGATGAGGAAATACTGCAGCATGCAATGAGATGGTTCTGATGGTGATGTTGCAACATCAACCCATGCTCCCAATGCAAATCAGAATCTTTTCATGGCAAAGGCCCCTTTGTCTGGTGATGGCTGCCAATTGCCCACTCCTGGTTGTATTCTACAATTGATGGCTGTCGCCTGCCTTAATCAATTGCTCTCAACTCCAACTGTAACGTGGCGCCAGAGGTGTGGAGCTTCCTTTGTAACTATGATAATAAGGCCGTCAGGTTCAACAGTTATCTTATTCTGAACCATGTCTGGTCAGAAGATACTGTAATCTTACAATCCTGAAGATTTTCATTAAATAAAAAAAGTTTTCGATACTATTTATGGTTGCATTTCATTTTTCCAGTAATACCTATTCAATGTATTTACAGTCTGTAATGACCTCTTTTTTATAGAGGATGTCATTTTTACTGGCAGAGTCCACCTTTGGATAAAAGTTGCATAAGGGATTTACAGGAAACAATGCATTCATGTTCTCCAGCATACTGATGGCTCACTTACAGCCGTAGCAGAGCTGTACTACGTTATTGCTAATACAAACCCAATTTTCCTACTTCTACTGCTTCACAGTAAGCATTTAACTGGAGACAGCAAGTATCTGTCTAGCGTGTAATCTACTGATATTTTTGTAAGGGAAATACATAAGATAAGATAAGATAAGATAAGATAAGATAAGATAGAACTTTATTGATCCCACAGCGGGAAAATTCACTTGTCACAGCAGCATTAAGACAGAGGTAGAAAGGCACAAGTGGCATTTCTTCTTGGTTTCAGTTTCTTTCGTTTCATTTCACCTATTAATAAATCTATTGTGCTATAAAATCTTATTTTGTCATTATGTAAGATACTGTTTATATCCTACTCAGACAGATGAAGTGCGACCATCATAAAACCCAAAACACGGGTTGAGATGGCCTCCCACTCACTGACGGGGGGGAAAATCAAATGCCAACGGTGGCATTCCAACAAGACCTCAGCTGGATCAGCAGAAAATGGAACAGCTCTTTGGTGGGTTTACAGTGTTAAAGTCATTTAAGCTGAATACAAGCAGTAAATAATGACTTGCCTGAAAATGAAGGTAATGGTTTGTTGAAATGTAGAAGTCCTTTTGGTGCTTGTTTTCTTTTCAAATTGTGTGATTTTACAGTTAAATGAAACCGGCTGTCTTGTTTTATTTCCCATCGCTGTCACTGCTGACAGAGCCGCGGTATTTAAAAATGGTCTCACACAATGAGACCTCAGCAGACCTCATTGTAATCCGCATTTTTCTCCATTCCGCCCTTCTGTTTCCGTAAATTTCCCCTTATATCTGTCTTGCATCTCCATACAGCCTACAATAGACTGGATAAGGGCCCACTACAGGCCCTCGCCCCCTGTGCAATGAGCCATCGGCTCCGTGCCTGAGAAGAAGAAGAATAAAACTATCGGATAACAATAGTGTGTTTGCTTTGCAAACACAGTATTGAAATAGTGTCTTTGCAAAGCAATCACACTAATAAAACAATCGAAAAACGAACAAATTCGCAATCACACTAATGAATGGAAAGAAGTTTTCAAAACTGATCTTATCCAGCAGGTGGCGCCAAAGTGAAAAATACTTCTTGGAGCTTTTTTGAAATTGACAACAGGTTACAAGTAACTTCCTCTTATCATACTCTGAGCAGCACGAAGGACATTGATTCTTTTATTTGTACTGGATCTTTTCTTTTGCGGGAAAATAAACCCCCTGTTGTTGACTTAGTGCTGACATTGTCAAATTTGTTTGTCCACCAACATACAGACCACTCCTATACTAAGGAATGTATTGATTCAGTTTTAAGGCAAATACCCCTGTCAGACAGTAGATTAAAGATAGTGATAGCATCTCAGCACTTTTTTTCATTTCTGTAGTGCTTATCTGGCCTGTAAATTCTGTGCAGGGTATTGAATTGAATATTGAATGACGGACCGACGGACGGAGTTGGTTGCTAATCACTGCTACATGCATTTAGTTTAATGCCTTTTTTTCCATGCAGGAACAAGCTGAAAATTGATAACATGAGTAACAGCCTGGTTTTAGTCACATCTGAAATTTACATTTCCAATGCTCTCTGAAGAAAGTAAACAAGAGACAAGGAAATGAAGTTTAATAGTCATCTTGCTGCAAACCTCAATTCATCACTGTTTTGTGTAATGCAATCAGCATGCATTAGGAAACAGGCACCAACCAGGACAAACTGCACTGTGTATTTGCAATGAAGAACATTGTGCATTGTCCTTGTTTTGTAGGACAGGGGCACAGTCTAAATGTTCAGCTCCTTCAGCGATCTAAACGCAATGTTTGGTGAGTCATTGGGCAGTCTTTTTTCCAAACACAGAATAGTACATCATGTGTATATACGTGCATTTTGCACGTACAAACTCTCCGCCTTCATTCACACCACCCAGTGGAAAAGTGTCGCGCTCCGTGCACGGCGTGCCCCAGAGCATGCTGGGAGGCGTGGAAACTATAGAACTGTTTACATCCTCGAACAAAAGAGGGCATCAATATTTCACCGGCAGGGCTTTGTCCGGCTTGTATGTCATGTCATCAGTCTAGACAATGGGACAGTTTAGCTTGTCAAATAAGATGGCCGGATGGTGTTTGGAACAACAGTAAAGGGTCTATTTTTGCCCCCGCGAGTTGAACAAAAGTTCTTTGGAGAGATAATTCAGCGTGAAAGTAGATTTGTAGTGAGTCTGTGTTCATTAATTGGTCCTCTCTGTTAATGAGTTTGTGGCTCAGCTCAGAGTGGGCAGTGCGAGCTGCGAAAAATAAACTCAAAGTTAGTGAGAGCAGCATGTCATATAGTCGCACGTCTGTCAAGGTTCCCATAATCAGATGCGTTATGAAATATGAATAAGGCACTCTCAATCAAATTAGGTGGATGTGTCAGAAAGGGACAAATGCACCGCGCCTAACCGCTCCCTTTATTTGGGGATATGAATATTTTACATTTGAGAAACCCGAGGACGGTCTGCCCTGTTATTTCTCATTGTCGAGGGCTTGTACCCATCCTAATCTGCTGCCGTCAGGCCTCGGCGCGGGCCTATCCTGGTTACCGCCGGTAACCCGAGGCCTGCGGGCCTTCATACGTGGCCAACAGCAGCATCTGGACAACAGCCCTCACGGGGGGGGGGGGGGGGCAACCCATGCAGGTAACCAAACACCCCCCCACACACACACACACACACCGCGTACCACCTCCTCCCTCAACAGATGCCATGGCTTCTGTAAGGATCAGGAGGTCTTTGCAGGAGGAGCGTCGAAAAAACCCCAAGAAGTCTAGCCTGCAGGACCAGTGTAGCTTAGAGATACAGTGACTAGGAGTGGCATCACACTCCACCTTGGGCAGAATTACCTCCATATACATTGGCATTAGTTAGAGGAAAATATATACTGCTTCAGAGAGAGATAAACAGAAGCATGGCATGGAGGCTTTTGACCGTGGCTATTCATTTACAAGACAGGGACGGGACGCAATGAGTTCAAGGCCGTTTCAACAAGCATTGGTGTCACAGCAGTAAAAACGCGGGACTCCTGGTTGGCGGTTAGTTGTACAGATTTCGTATCTCTGGGGCTCGGATCCTCTGTCGAGATGCACGGCTTCCCCTGCGCTGCGCTGCAGCACTGTTTCGGTAGCCACGGCGACATCACGGCGGAGCCCACGCCGTCGGCGACCGGGGAGCCGCCCGGGGCTTGCGTGGACTCTCTGGACGCGGGAACTGTTACGGTGCAGCCTGGAGTGAGGGAGCAGCCGGGACTTGGAGAGCCGCATGCGCCCATCAGCGTTTTCCCGGACCAGGGAAAAGCTCTGAACCGAACCAACTCCAATTCCAACGGACACAGGGGAGCGCGTGCTGAAGGGGACCATGCCCCGCCCTCCTTCGTCTGCCGCCGCTTCTCCAGGTACCCCGAAAACGACTCTCAGGAGGCGAGCCCCGGCGCGGGACGAGTGTTGCCCTACATACCCCGGCCGTCCATCATCATCAGGCCGCCCAAGGTAGGCGAGACGGGAGAGAGCTCCTATCGGTCACATAATGCCACACTGCAGCACTCCAGATGGGCTGCTTTGATGAGCCAGTCTCTTGAATAATCACTGTACGGAAAGTTGATTCATGTCTCTGCCTGTTTGAACCTCAGGTATTAATGATGACGGTCATTCTGATGCCCATGAGAAATATGCACACGTATATGACCTGAAACACGTGTGATGTATCTTGTATATCCATGACTGTGAACGCAGGAGTAGTGAGTAGTAGTGGCCCAAACCGAAGAGTTTACGTATCTGTTCATTTATATCGGATTTTTTGTCCAGTGGAAATTAAATAGTAAACTTGTTTTAGGTGAACCATTCATTCATGTATTTACTCAAGCTGTTCAAGTTAAATACCTTTCGCCATGGCTCGAATGTCTTGTCCTGCTCTGTGATATTGCTCTCCACTACCACCTGTTGGGCAGACCTGGTACTACACCACAGCAGGCGTGTGCAGGGCTCTTGGACCACGTTGTGTCAGAGATTTCGGATGAAATGTAAATTTGTTCCTCTTGACGCGGCTCATTTGTTTTGTGGGGAGATATACATCAGCTAATTCCTCCCCTACGATTCATCTGAGCAAAGTTTCGCCACATAAGTCAGTGCCAGCTTTCCCCAATGCTGGCTTATATATTTCTGCTCAATGAGATCATTTGTAACCCTAAAATTAGTGTGTCATCATTCATAATTTATTTCCCCTAGAGGACTGGTTTTTGCTTTGCCAAACTCGTAAAGCTACTGGGATGTTTTAAAAGTGAATTCCCACAAGCAATTAGGTTCGAGATGTTTTCAGACTACTGGACCCTACACAAAGCTCAGGAGTATGAGGCTGAATTTGACCTGCTCCTTGTCATGCAAGTTATTGCATCCTGCAGTGTGAACACCTCCATACAGCAGAACTCTGCCCACGAAAGGAGCACCTTAGTGCATGTGAGTTTTCAAGTTAACGAGCAGAGACTGATCAAAGGCAGGTACAAGAAAGTAAGCAGACTCTGTAGATGAGCTTGGAGAAGCTGTGCTTCAGCCAATCCTTGGGATCCAGAGAAAGACGGTCTATGCCCCCAAAAAACAGGTGCTTGTCCTCTTATACTGAAGCCAGGCTGCAAATAACCAGACAGTCGAGGACACACCCACGACAGAGGGCCACAGATCGGACTTCATGTTCTAAACAGACTTCGTTCTATTTTTGTTTTCTATTTTTCCACTTCCTCCTCAACTTTCCAAAGTACTATTAGTTGTGCTCTGGTATTATTCCCCTAGCTGGGCTATTATTATTATTTTCCAGAAAACCAAGCATTATTGAAATTTGGAGTCACACCAAAGAGTACATCTGTACAAAATCCGGCACTGGGGAGTCTGCCAGAACCATGGCTAGCTGATAGTCTCAGATAACACCACATACTAACCACTCAGGAAGCCTGTTACGTGATATAATTTTGGTAGTTACCACATCATTTTAAATCCAGCATCACTGTATGTGGATAAGCATGTGGGAACAAGCAAGGCTTGGGATAAAATATTAACCCAGTCAAATTACCTTTAAAGGTCATTTTGAGGAAGCATAAACACAACCTGACCTATTACTGAAAAAAAGGAGCCACAGCATTGAAACGTCTCTAAATTAGCTGCATGTGACATCTATACTGAGGCCCTGATCTTGGTCCATATGACCCTTATTGACCAGATGAGTGTCTGGTCAATATACATCCCTTATACTGGATGTATATCCTGCCTTATAGGGGCGCTGGGTGGTTTTCATGGCCGCGGGCTGTCTGCCTCAGATAACTCTCCTAATGGTCTCCTTGGTTTAAAGCATGCTATGTTCGTCTGATCCTGTAAAGGTCTGGATAGGGGCATCGTGCTAATTAAGCCCCTGCCCAGACTTTTACAGGAGCAGACAAATGAGGTCATGGCGGGAGACTGAACCATTGAAGTGCCGCAGCAGACAGGGCTGTGTGTTTGTGTGTGAGTGTGTGTGTGTGTGTGTGTGTGTGTATACAGACCTGCCTTTCAGGAATTAAGAGGCCCTTTCTCCTTTACCAATATCCCTCTTATCAGTGTACATTCCCGTGGAGGCCTGGAATCTGTATTCACCAGTTTTCACTTCCACGCTGTGATGTCACAGTGGTCATCCCTTTAATTTAGTTATTTAATGAGATGGCTACTGTGGCCATACTGCTTGGTAGACATGCATAGACACTCTCTGGGTCTGATATCTCCAAATCTGAGCTGAATCAGCACGGGACATGTGTATAACACAGAAGCCATCTGTAACCAATGCTGTGGGAAGTATTAAGCCGCTGCTGCAGTGGATTTGAGCGTCGGCTAAATCCTGCTGAATGGCCATTATTGGCTAAAAATCGTGAGCGAGATAAGGCCACGGCACTGCTGATACTCTGCAAAGCACCCAGTCAATGCTGCCCGGGCCTAGCCAATTCATATTCTGCAGCCTAAAGCTCTGTGCCAAAGAGAAACTTGCTAGTCGACCAATACCAGTAAATGCTGCAGTGATGCCGGATGGCAGGAACTGGTGTGGTCCTGTCCCAAGAAGGACCACTGGAGAGTTAGTGTCCAGGCAAACTGTAGTTTGAGGGCCCACATGGTACAAACTCACAGAGACAGAAGAGGGCTCATGGCCTCTTGCGCCTTGACCACGCCCACAGAATTAACTAATTCAACCTCTGGCAACAATGCGCTAAGCACATCGTTCCTCTTTGGCACCACCAGACACAGAGCAAAAAAAAAAAATCATCCGAATTCTTAAGAAGGCTCTCTGGGATTCAGCCAGCCACACTATGAGGAGCTGATGAGGTTCACAGCTCACAGACTTTCAAAGCCTGTTTGTGAAGCCTGATTGGATGACACACAATGCGCGTCTAAAATTCCATGGTAAATATTTGATGACCTTGAAATCAATAGAAATATTGCATGGATTTAATGGAATCGGCACGGTGCTTTACACAAAGGAGGCAAAGATGTTCATTAAGATCAAATATCAATCATTACCTCTCTTAAAACCATTGTTTGATTGTAGCAGAAACAGCAGTAGCTGTAGCAATAGCAGTGGAAGCTCAGAATAAAATCATCTAAAATTATTCCCCGTTGAATGAAGATGTAGCAACAGAATAGCACCTGGCTACCATGGGATGTAGGAACAGGCCTGTATTGTGGAGGAGGAGAATAGCAGGGCTCTCTGCAGGTGAGCGAGATGAATCACTGCGCGTAGCTCTGCTCTGTCAGGCCTTTAGCAGCTGCTCAGCGCTGCGCTGTTGATAGAGCCAGGAGGAGCGCGGGACCATAGGCATAAATAAGACCGGGGGAATGGCAGCGGAGAGGTGGGAGGGCGGGTAATTCATTATCTTTATAAGGAGAGAGCTGGGGCAGATTTACTGCAGCAGAGTCGGAGTGCTGAGCTGGGGTAAATGAACGGAGCAGAGCGTTCATGAGGTCAGGGCTTTATGTGTCTCAGGCTCGGGCAGCGCTGCAGAGGCTTTGGGCCTGGAGAGAGGCCTCACTGAACTTAAGCACGGACGGATGTACGCGAGGGTCCCACACGGACAAGGACACGGGCCGCACACGGGCGCCAGTGTAGCCACACGCAGACGCCAGAGCAGCCCCACACAACACAGGGACACAGCCACAGATACAGACATTCACGCAGTCCACACACGCAATCCACAGATACAGTCCACAGGTGCGAACAGTAACGCACAGAGACAGACACGTTGCGCTGGAATAGTCCACAGGCACAAACACACTCAAATAAAATCCACGGTCTGCAAGTGCATCATATCTCTCACATAGCCCAAAGACATAGTCCACGGCATCTGAGTGCATTAGATTCTATAACAAACAGTAACTCATTTGGAGCTATCCTTGGAAGTCTATTCACAAGGCTGAAACATAAAAAGTCCAGTGCACAAAACAGCAACCGTAAATGACACATTATATTAGCGCTTGTGAATAAGAGATGAAAAATAACCCATCATGTTTTAAATTATAAATAAGAAATTCCTCACAGTCTATATTTATTCTCTGAAAAAACAACGTATCCGCATGTCGGCTCACGTTAACGGCAGGCCATATAGGTCTAGGCATGACCCAGTGATACAGAGAAGCCAGCGAAGCTGCTAACAGATGAGGCTGAGTAAACGCACCCAGCGAAAGCGACCTGTCACCCGAGGGCGAACTCGCCCTGAGTGGAATTGAATCTCTTGTGTCACGTAAGGGCCAAGCGTTTAGAGAGGGATCAGATGAGACGACAGATAACAAAGCTCAGAGAGCAAGGCAGACCTTTCAAAGATGCGTTTTATGCCGGGTGGAAACCTGACCCAGAGCCCCCTTTTACACCCGCCTCCGCGGGTGATACGGCTGATATTCAGGCTCACCATACTGCAGTTTGAGATTTATTTTGAGTAAAACATTCCGGCAGGCATTTCATTTCTCGCTCATTTGTTGCACTTTTGTTGTGATTTCAGGCACTCCCGAAATAAAGACGATGAGAAAGTATTTAAAAAAAAAAAGAAAAGAAAAGAAATGCGATAACTCATTGTAAATAACAGAACCTCTGTGCGGTTAGAGACGGGTGAGCAATCTGTCAGTTGCGCTTTCCATTTATTGTGCCTTAATTTGTCAGCAAACATATTTGGCACAGAACTCTGATACAGCAAGCATTGTATGGAGCTATGTGCTCGATCGTGCATGCAGTACTGTACCGCTCGAGTGCTTCCTTCCTGGTAGTAGTGACCGTCTATGTGCATCTTTGTCGCTGTATTGCGATGCTCTCGACACGCAAATTCTGGTTTGAAATACAATGCCGCAGAACATCAAGTTCGATAATGTCACCTGTTACCTTGAGGAGGCTTTAGAAAAAAAAACACTGCGAGGGGTGTTGATACTGATTAATCATAACGCAAAACTTAAAATGGGACAAGGGGACGTTCGACATGCTATCTGTGCTTAATGTGGTTAAAAGAAACCGCCATCTTAACGCTCAGGCCCAGACTTGTATCTTCTGCAAAAAGGTCAATCTTTGGTGTAACGATGGGCCAATTCTTGCACGGAGTTGCAAGAATTGGCCCAAAAATTGGAACTCTGCAACTGATATGAATTTAATTTAACAGTGATTATGCCACTGTATGTGTAGAGTGGTTTGTGATGTAGGTGTGAATAGTAGGTATAACGTCTTAATTTAAGAGTAGGTTTTTTGGGGTAGCATACAGTAACTTATCTGCTTCAGGAAACAGGAAAACCACAATGTCACAGCTGAACTGCAGACTGGCCTGACACATTTACAAGAACGTACTATCTGCTCGTAAGGCCATGGGTGTGGTTTATAGTGCACATTCAAAAACATGTCTTAACAGACATCGAAAAACAGTCTAAACTGTCCATGGTAGGACCTGCAGTTAAAAATCCATTAACTGAGTCAATAAAGTTGATGGACCTGAAGAACAATTTTCAGTATGTCACAGTTTCGTAGTGCACAATGGTGTGATCACATGACATGGTGTTCTGTCATTATACTGCATGAAATTGTAATATGTATGTTATATTATGCTACATTGATGCATTTAATCCCGCCTAAGTCATCTATGAAAACTTTAGACTGCATGCAATAAGGAGTGAATATTACAGTACTCTAATTTCGGTTTATGAATTAGCCAGAACCTTACACCGTGAACACGTTAGGTAACGTTCACTTTAGCACTACTTTCTGAGAAAGAGGAAGTCAGCACTGATCAGAGGACAGATTTGAGGGGGGTCTCACAGCACACTCCAGCATCCTGGTGACAACTCCACTTTAACTCTCTTTTGAGTGAAGCAACACGATGGTGAGTTTATTTGACATAACGACTACTTATTGATGATAAGTCACAACTAATGACTGATTGATGATATGATTTCGGTACAGTCTTGATTGTTTCCTGTTCTGGATTTCACAGCGGTTAGTAGGCTGATGTCTCTTCCAATCAAAAGTAACCCTCATCGTTTTAAGATACCAGCCATTGCAAAGCAGTGATGAATGAGGACACACTGAAATCTATAAACATATTTCCCAACCCTGTTAGTTCTGTTCTTTCTGGTTCCTTCATGTAAGATATTACCGAATTAATTTTTGATGCTCAAAGATGTACTTTGTATTAAGTAACGGTGATGAACACAGACTGTGATAATAATTAATCATATCATATACACTTTGTCAAAGGCATTCCAAGCATTTTTGAGAACAATAGCAATTTTGTACCAGGTAGATTAGCAGAAGTTATGGAATGAAACATGTCATAAAACTCCCACCTGCCATAAAAAGCACAGTATCTCTCCATGCTGACAATAAAGAGACAATATTCAAACAACCCAGCTGTTTTCACCCGGCTCTCATTGTGCAGTGTTTATGGAATGTGTATGTGCGATTCCCATTCCAGTTAAGGGAACGCTCATCACTGAATAGAACGTTGCCACAGCTGCAAAAGAACATTGTCCTCTTATCTCCTCAGAGAAGCTAACCCACAGTACCTCCTCTGAGATGATATCACAGTTCACATGAAGGCAATGAGTAGATTGAGTGCGTTTAACTCCGATGGAAAATGTGTGCGCTGGAATAACAGTGGGTCTGCCTTATGTCCTCCCCTCTTTGGTTGTAAGGATTCCCCAAACCAGGAAGGACTGTCTGAGGAGACTGACCGCAGGGAGACTGGAGATGGAGCGTTATCAGGTATGGAATTTGTCCAAGCTTTCTTTTTCTCTTGTCACTCCTCTCTTTTTTCGAGAGGGAAGTTTGTGGTTTGGGGGAGGAGTATTTTTGACACGGGAAGGCATCGTGGAAAACAAGGGTGTTGTGTTGAGGCTGCAAAAAAAACACAATGGCTTTCATGCAAGTCCACCAGGTATCAGTGCATTGGCTGTCTTTACATAATGATACAGTCATTTTGCATTTACACTACACCTGTCTGAGTTGTGTGAATCAGATTACAGAATGAACACGTTTCTGAGAAATACTACTAGTGATGGTCTGTAGCCTGCTCTTTGTGATTTCTTTTGTTTTGCGTCCCATCTGGGGTTTTTAAACTGACATATAAATGGCCTGTTATGATCCAGACTTTTTTCATTGCTAGAACGAGATGAGCAGCAAACCCTTTGCCAGCTGCCATATCAGATAAATCTCTGCTCCTGCCAAAATACTCAGCGAAACGCCGCAAATCAGTGTGTTGTCCATAATTCTGGAGACAGGCCTGCATAACTTAAAAAACAGCAGCGCTGCTGTTTCATGCTGTCTTTTAAATTGACCCAGCGCTTGGGCGACAAAATGAATGATGCGTGGTTGGTCACACGTGTCGGCAGGAGGACCAAAATGAGCTTCCGCGTGAGACTTACGCAGCTGTTCGTCAAACGCCCGGTGGGGGTGGCGGGGACGATAAAGACGCGTCAGGAGCGGATCCTTCTTGCTGCCTTTGTTTTAAGGTTGCGTGCGGACGAATAACGGCAGAATTAGCGTGCGGGAGCTGCGTGCTGAATTAGTCGGGGCGATATTACCCCATGCTGGCATGAGCACGCGGACCGCATTAAGCTTTCATCAACGCCAGTGCGCTGCACCTGGGGCGCGGGGTCCTGCCAATCGGAGACAGGCAGCCCTGCGATGGGCCTAACGGCCCTGCTCTGTTCAGTACGGAGAGGATAGCCTCCGGAGGACAGTAAATCCATCCCCAAAGGCTGACTGCTGAGAGATTGTGCTTCTAAAGACCCATAGGGCTGTCCTCTGAAAAAAATGATCAGCTGTTTATCTTACAATTACAACTTAATTCATTTGCCTGATTTGACCATAAAATGGATTCACAAGGGAAAAGATCAACAGGAAAAAAAATAACCGCAGGGAAAGTGTTAAGTTGGACATAACAGGCACACAGCAAATGATTTCCCCTTATTAACGGATGCTTTGTATATCCAACACTTATGGCATGGTTTTATTTTGTGAAATAGTTTATTGTAGTTCCTCTGCATTCAGTATTGTGGTGGTTATTCCAGCACCGTGTGACAGACTTGCACAATCTCAGATGGGCCGTTTTGTTTATTTGGCCTCATTGCATGCAACGTTCTACCTTCGTTTGGTAAGTTTCTTACCAAGTGTCTGTCAAGTGACTTAGATGTGAAAAGGGGAAAGGTGATCACTATCTTAAAATGAGGAAGGTGCTGAGACAACAACAGAGGCCCGGCGGAACCTGAAAGAGACCCCAGTCACTCTGCACACAGTTACATGCTAACTGAAAATGTGGAGTTAGCCCTTAAAGGAGGCATTTGCTTTCCAGCAGGGAAGTCAGGGAACAGTGACCTCCGACGTGAGCTATTCCATCTAGAGTGGATCAAGCTTTCCCTTTTAATGCACAGCCATGCACTTGTCTTTACTGCCACTGAATGTTCTTGGTTTTATTACTGCTCTTAACAGCATGTAGATCATAGCTCCATCTGTCAGTTACGCAAGGATGTTAATGCCATGCAGCATCCTATATTTTTATGTAGGATTAATTCATGTTTGAAAGAAGTTAGAGTACTGGTAGGGGAAAAACATGCTCTGAAATGTTCCGCTGTTGGTTGCCTTTTTTGTTGATCCCTTATCTACAGGGTGTGATCTCACCACATGCAGTTATCTCTTTCAAACTTTGTCCTTATCGCCTTCTACCAGATATCTGGGTTCAATATGCAAAATGTTCTGCAGTACTGAAGCTCAGGTTGGTAACTGTATCTGTGAATAGGCCCCGAATTCTGTCCCCTGATCATATCAGTGACGCTCTTTTACCGGCAGTGACAATGTTCTGAAACATTACATGATTAGGGTGATCTGAATTCAGTTAGCATTTACTGAGCAACCACAGAAAGAATAATGTAATATAGTGGATAATGCAATGATGCAGATTTCACTATGGAAAGAATTATGTAAGCGCAGTATCGTTGGCACTGTCAGAAACAGAATTAATAATTCAGATAACAAGTCAAATTATTTGCCAACATCTCTGCAGTAATATCAGATCTTGATCCAGGGTTTCCACCCTTCATTTCGACTCAGACGTCAACAACTTAACTGGAGCCATTGATTGGACAGGAACCTGAGTCTCCCATTGCTCCTGGTATCAACTGCCTGCTCTAAGAGAGATTACCATGGGGGAGACCTGTGTCCCCTCGCAAATACCAAAAAAACCTGTGAACATGACTTATTTAGTTTACTACATGTTATATCAACAGGTGATAAACTCCACAGTGTGGCATGAATGAACAGGTTTGGCATGAGAGTGAAAGCATAATAACTTTCCCTTGGCACAGAGGGGCGTGTGACTTTAAGAAATGGGTGATCCACAAATAAGCCTGGTTAGTCTTGCGTGGTGTTTATTTATAGGTGAATCTCACAGCGACCACAGACTGTCCATTGTGCCTTGTTTCCTGTAAATAAGTCGCCTGTATGTTTTTTTTTTTTATTTTTAAGAGCTTGTTTTCCCACTCCTGAAAGGCAATGGCATAAGACAGTGCTCACATGACCTTCATTTCACATATCTGGCTTCCTTCCAGCGTGGTCCTTGTTTTTGGAAGGCCCCTCTCTGTGTGCACCTTCCTGTTCTACAGTGGAAGTCCTGCGCGCTCAGCAGATTTCTTAGCGTCCGAGCCCATTGTTCCTGCTGTCTCAACAGAGCCTGTCCAGTCACGTTACATTGGAAATCGTCAAACCCGCTCACTGTAATGTCTTTGTTTTGTTGTGTCAATAGGAAAGTGCTGTGGATATCACTGCCCCAACATTTCAGTTTGGGTCAGAATACAGCACATAATAATAATAATAATAATAATAATAATTTAAAAAAAAAAAACCAAAGCCACTGAAATACGTATGAGTACATACAGTGGTGAAGACATAAAGAGATAAGAACTTCAATCTAGTCTGTCCCCCTCAGGAACCAAATGCGTTACAGTACAGGATTATTGATCCTCATTACAAATGGGAAATGACGCAATCGGGAATGGAGCATGAAGTGGATTATGCCTCTCCACCCACGCAATTAGATTGTCGTTTTTTTTTTTTTGCGCAATGACACTGCAGTTAATGGGTGTGTGTATGTAGGGTTGTGATTTCAGAATTAATCTCAGTTTATTTCCATTGATCGGTTTGAAAGGACTGAAAAGAACTGCCACTGCATCATCCTCGTTCTCCGCTTGGCCAGAGCTGGGCTTTGATGTCCGGGCTCTATGCTGAATATCACTACCAGTTTAATTATGTCGATAGGCGGTCGATTGCTCCCTTACAGTATGATAAATGTCAGATTCAGTAAGCATCTCTGCAGAAGCCCATCCCGCAGAAATGGGGCGTGATAGACGAGCGAGCTGTTGCTGGAGCGGACGGGGCGATCAGTCCTCCCGCTCATAGATCTAACTGAACACGAGAGACGCTAACGCTAAGTAACTTTCACCCAAATTGCCCTCTTTTAACAGGGGGCATAAATTACCCCCGTGTGGGTGACGTGAATCCACCCAACCCCTGAGAAAACCGCTAGTGATGCAAACACAAGCACTCAGCCCCAAGGACACGGTTCTTTCCCACAATGCCCCGCTCTCCCTCCTCACGTTTATGAATGACAGAATGCAGGCGGTGATAAATACGAGCCGGAGCTCTGGGACGTCCCGTGCTTTGTGTCCCTGTATGCCGATGTGACTTTGTCTGCGTAGGCTGAAGTCACTTCCAGTCACGGCTGCATCGTTTTAGCCTCTTTGACTTTATCGGATTAAAAAGCGCTTCCCCTGTTTGTAAGAGAAACCCAACTCTCCTGCGAGCTAGAGATAATGGCAGTGTGGAAGTCCTATATTTTTATTAGCTTTATTCTATCAATGCAATCATTTCTATTTCCAGACAGGTTTTACCGAAAGGGCACCAAGGGTTATCTGAGAAAGGAAATCCCGGGGAAAATGTTTCACTATTTATACCAAGATGGGGAAATCAGAATTGCGAAAGCCTGCTGTTTGGTGCATGCTCAGAATGATCAACTGAACACTTTTGCTTTAAATTTATTGAGCTGTGTTTTATTAATTTTATATTTTTGAACAGCCACATAGGTGCACATTGAGGCCAAAATATCCAAACAGTTTGTATTTTATAATATTAGTATCATGCTCTGTTTTACAGCTTGGCTGGAGCCTGAAAAGATGGGACCAATTTGCCTGGTGTTTTGCAGGGATACATTTGATAATGCTTAAATATGCCATCACATTTCTTTTATTCCTCTGTATGTAGCTCAGTATGGTGATGTCACAACTTTTGGGTGGTAAAACTAATGACAAATCCCACGTCCCTGCTGATCACGCAATTACAGCGCTGGAATAATTAGGCATTTGACTCTAAACCCACCCTCAGAGCACAGCGTGGTTAAATGCTTATGTGTTTAGCTACTGAGCAAAGTTTTGATTCGGAGAGATGAGAATTCAATCACAGCACCTTCTGGTTACGTAATGGGGGCGTTTTGAGCTCAGAAGTGCTTTCAGCTTCTACAAAGCCCGGCTCTGGGATTAATTGGAACCAGGGCCTTCCTCTTATGGAGACGAAGGAGTGCTTCCAGTGAGGTTGCCGGGGACAACTCTGAGATGATGTCATTTTTGGGCGCGGCAGAGCGGGGCCCTGTCATTGCGTTTTGGGAGAGCTGGCAGCGGCTGGGGAGGAGGCTCGGGGGGGTGTTTGTACAGGGTACGGGGACAGAAGAGGGGAATACTGAGGGGGGGGACCGCCCCGTCTGGAGCCGGGTGAGAACATTGCGGCAGGGACAGGAGGGGAAAGCGAAAGAGAACGATCCCCCATTTTACCTCTCTCTCCATCCGTTTGTCTCTCTATTTCTCTTGTGTCCTGTCTTAATGCTAGCTTTGCCTTGGAGTTGAAGTGTACCTTCATGTTGTTGTGATCTGTATTTACGCTGCACAA